>NW_028327177.1:107489074-107798689 GCF_987537825.1 Furipterus horrens | reverse complement strand
CACCAAAGAATTTGCCTGTGATCACCAAGCCTCACTGCTTCTGTGCATGGCCCGCATTATCTCTTGGCTGTCGCCATGCAGAATCACTGCTCTCCTGAATCTTGGCCTTCTGGTCCCAACTTGTGGACACGCGGTCATGATGAATATATAGAGTCTGAAAAGGTCTACAACCTTTGGGGGCACAACAAATGGAGAGTGACCTTCCAGAAATGACTGGGGCAATTTGAGTCATCGCTATGATGTTGGCCCTATGCAAAGGCCATCTCCATGGAGTCCTAAACAACTTCCTTGGCTGAGGCTCCTCCTGGTACTTACATGGAGTTCCGATTGTTGACAGGACCTGGATTCCTAGGCCAGGAAGGTCCATGTGGTGGTGACAGAAGGGTGTCCAGGTCTAACTCCCAGTAGGTAGAAATCAGAGTTCTGTGACATCCAGACAGGGTATTCACATACTGTTAAAAGAGTCTTGGGTGCTCAACAGAGTAGGAAGTCCAAGGACAAAAAAGTGTTCAGAAAGACCTATGATCTGACCAGTGCTGCTGGTGGGTCCACCCATACCTGTTTGTGGCAATTCTATGTCCACCTCCCTCTCATATCTGCTAATAAGCAACTTTCAGAATGAAGAGCTCTCACATAGTCTCTGGCCAAAGCTGCAGGAGGACCCTGGCCCAGGCAAAGTCTGTCCCTGCCCCCTGGCTCTCATATCATGGCTCTTACATCGCCTCGTGGGAGCAAAGGTCACTGGTATTAAGTCTGCCTCCTGGGCCAAGAGGTACTGCCTCAAAGATTCCAGCATCACCAGAGGTAGTGTCTCACTACTGCAATCAGGAGCAACCGGACAAATAAAGGCTCACCCCATATCAAGAGCCCCATTTTCTGTCAGTGAAATTCCAGTCAGCCCAAGCTGCTGTTTAGAAAACTAGTAGGAAAGCTGGAACAGTGAGAGATATATGAGCCCCCTCCCAACCTATGAAGGTCCCACACTTCCCTGCCATCTTGACTGGGGACATCAAAGGGAGTTTTCTGCACATCTATCAGCATGGCTGAAATAAAAAATACTGACTGATATTACCCAATGCTGGCGAGGATATGGAGAAATTGGATCTCTCACATGTTTGGTGGAATGTAAATGGTACAGTCACTCTGGAAAACAGTGTGACAGTTTCTAATAAAGCTAAACATGCACTTACTGTACAATCCCACTCCTGAATATTTACACAAGAGAAATGAAAACTTTGGTTCACTCAAAAACTTGTATATGAATAGTCAAGCAGTGTTGTTTGTAATAGCTACAAACTGGAAACCAGCCTAGTGTCCTTCAGTGAGTGAATGGATAACAAACTGACATATCCATACCACGGAATATTATTCAGCAACAAAAAGGCCTATACTCTTTAAAAAAAATTTTTTTTTATTTTAAATTTTATTTTATTTTATTTTATTTTTAATCCTCACCCAAGGATATGTTTATTGCTTTTAGAAAGAGAGGAAAGGAGAAAGAGAGAGAGAAACATTGGTCGGTGGCTTCCTGTGCCCGTCCCAACCAGGAATTGAACCTGCAAACTTTTGATGTATGGGGCGATGCTCCAACCAACTGAGCCACCCGGCCAGAGTGGCACGTACTCTTTACATAAAACTTGAATGGATCATAAGGGCATTTTATGCTAGGTGAAAGAAAGCCGACCTCAAAGGGTTATATGCAATAAGATTCCATTTATACAACATTTTCAAGGTGACAAAATTACAGTGATAGAGAACAGATCAGTGCCAGAGCTTAGCGCTGGGAGAAGGTATAACTATCAAAGGAGTTTCTTCGTGGTGATGGAATCATTTTGTATCTCAGTTGTAATGATGGCTACTCCAGTCTATACATATGATAAAATTTCATAGAACTCTATGTAGACAGTACGTGTAGAAACTGGTAAAATTCAAATAAGGTCTGTATCTCAGTTAGTGTTACTGTACCAATGTCGATTTCTTGGTTTAGATAACGTACTACCGTAGTGGAAGATATAATTGCGAGAAGCTGAACGAAATTATACAATTCCTATACTATTTTTGCAACTTCTTGTAAATCTTAAACTATATCCAGAAAAAGTTATTAAAAGCGATGTAAAAAATTTTTTTAAGTTAAAACAAAAAGGATGTTCCCCACCCCAGGAAAGGGGGATCAGCCACTGGTTTCTCTTTCGTAAGCGACTCCTATTGTTTATTTTGCCGCTTTCTGATTTATGGTCAGGCTTCTGTGGCAGCGTCCTGATGGCTTTGGCCTCACCCTCTGCTTCTCAGAGACGCCCATCTCAGATGAAATCAAAGCTCAAGTATTCCAGCACTGAGCGTGAATATGCCCCCTTCCCCCCCTCCCTGAGACTGTAACTTCAAAGCGAGGTAAAGACTCAGATCTAAGAAGTGGCCTCACGGTGAAAATCTAGGACAAATCATCCTTCTCGCCCTGCACAATCATTTCTTTGCTGGAATGGCTCTTTGTCTTCTCCGCTCTTCACACAGATTATTCTCTTCACCTTCACCAAATGGCCCCTCCTCTAATGGAAGAAGATTAACCCTTCTTTGCCCCCTTTCAATCTCCCTCAGCCAAGGGCTTTCTGTTAACGGCAGGGCTCTCTCCGGGCCCTGTGCCCTGGCTGAATGCTGCAGCGTGAGATGGCTGCCTTCCCTTTGAAGTACTTAGGCCTCTGTCAAACACCTTTTTACCAGACTTGGCCCCGGAAAGACAGTTTTGAAATTAAACTTATCTTGAGCTGCCTGGGTTTGCAGCATGGACTAGCACAGCCCATGGGCATTTAGGGCAGGGGGTGCTCACTGTGCTCACTGCCTCAGAGGGCCCCACCTCACTGAAACTGGAGCTGTCTTGACTCCCTTGCTTTGTGAAAGGGTCCCGGGCATCACCTAAGATTGAGGCTCAGCACACGGGGCTGATGTCTATGTGGCATCCTGTCCAGATATAAGACACTCGCACACAAGCCACTGACCCCCAGGCCTGGCCGCAGCCCCCAGCTTCCTGCCACGCCGATGGGGACAGCAGCAGCATTTCTCGTGCCTGGCTGTGAATTGCAGATCAGTGCGGTGTGCTAGAAAGGTAACAATTTGAATTGTTGATTTTCAGTAGGCGTTGCTGATTCTCCTAGTTTTGTACCTTTTGGTTTCAAGACCATACTGAGCAATGGAAAATGAAACCTGCAACTTATTTTTAGCTGCTCATGCTAACTCATGAGATTTTTCTTTGCAAACCAAATAGAATAAAGGCTACTTCAGCTGGCTAAACTTAATCTGATCGATTTAAATAGCAATCAAGCCTGCTTTTCTGATATTCTCAAGGGACGCTCGGTCCCAGGTGATGTTTTGGCCAATATTTACTATTTTGCTTAAAATTATATTTACTTGAGTTTTTTAATTAAAATATAACTGTAACATTTTCTTCTGAGAGGAATTGGGAAACAAGTTATAAACCCTGTAAATTGGCACCTATTCATCAATTCACTTATTAAGTACCTATTTGACTGAAAGCTTGGAATAAAAAAAAAAAGTTGAGCCAGTATGTCGAATTACAAAGAGCAGAATACTAGAAATTAAGAAATATGGCTTTTATCCTGGTTGCTGAAGTCTTTAGTTACAACAGTCTCTTTGAACCTGACTTTCTTCTCCCTCAAAGAAAGAGTTTAGATGACATTCTCTGTAATTCTGTGAAACACACTCTGTCCCTGAGGGCCCGAGGAAATGTTGAGGCACTTTTTTGAGGCAGCGGTATTGCCTTCAGGTCACTCTTACTTCTGTCTCCCCATTCCCTGTTGTACAAGGGACAGATTTAAACAAAGCCTGCGGTCTGCTTTCTAGGCAACGAGTGGCTCCTCCGGGTAAACAAGCGATTGTTTGGAAGACTTCCATTAGTATTTCCCGTTTCCAGGTCTATTCCTTAACTCATGGAGTGAGTTCTCCAGTTCTAGCAAGTGGCTTCATGGTACAAAGCTAAAGATACTACTGGCAGTGGTGGGAACAGAGAAGGGAGCCCCAAGTTTGGTGTTGGTCAGTTAAGAACACACCCATATAAGCTCCTTTGTTGCCCCAGGCAACGCTCTAGGTACCCTGGGAGATACACAGGTCTTGCAGGAGGCAGCCCTGAGGTAGGAGCAAAGATAGGTAATTCTATACAACACCAACTTCTTGTGCTTTTATCTTCAGTCCAAAGAAGTGAACATCTACTAACATTTGTTAAGCTTCTCTGGTGATGGCCCTTCTGAGCTACAACGTCATTTATCTGTGAAAAAAGAGAGCATATAAGTTTGTTTCCAGGTGGAATCTTGGCATATTTGTTGCCCAGCATGAGGAAAGATGCAAGGAGAGTATGATGCACTCACACAGGGTGGATCTTACGGATCCGTAAGAATTCTTCCTTCTCACCTTCATTTACAGCCCACCCTCTTTTTTCAACTTAGTTGCCAATCTCTCTAGAAAGAAGAAACTCAGCCTTCTTGCTGAATATGTATTTTGCCAATTCAGGATCTAGAAGACTCTGTTGTTCCACTTGCTCTCCATGAGGGTGGTGGCAAGCAGCCATGACCGCAAATGACCATGTGATCAGGGACGCAGGAAAGCTTGATCTCCGAGTGCACGCAAGGTCTTTACTGGTGCCATGTTTCAAGTGCACTGAGAAATGAAAGCAGGAACTATTCTTGTGCTTAACTCTGAGGCAGCAACATTGAAAATGACAGTGAGACGTGTGGAGGATATTCCCACAGGAGAGTCTGAGCTGAACTGGATGTGGGGGAGGGAGGGCGGGATGGTATCCACCAGAGTCCCCCTTTGCAGCCCCAAGTCAACACTTGTTCTCTGCTGAAAACCACATGGTTCACATTCCCCTTCTCCCTCCAGCTCCTTCCTGGAGGGTAACTTCACTCTGTTCCCCAGGGCTTGCTGCCCGATCCTTGCCATCGAGTGTGGATTCCCTCCCCACATCTTACGCAGATGCTCGTGGATGGGAGTAAGCTCCTATCTAAGAATTGGAGGAGGCTTCCTGGAATTCAGACTTCTCGGGAATGTCTATTCACCCAATCCTTCCTTCTCCTGGCCCATGAGATAGAGGAAGATATCCCTCCTCTCAAATTTCCAGGCAGGGTGGAACTGATAGTTGATTAGAAAGCCCCCCTGGAGAGCCATCTGGTTGGCATATAAAATTACTGCCAGTGAGCAAGATAGTCAGCTGGCCATATAACCAGGCGGCAGGGGACTTGTAGTCCAGCTCTCGGCCTAACTGACCTAGAAAGCAAGATAGGCTGGATTTTTTTAGAGTCATAGACTCTCAGAGGTGGAAGGGATCTTTGAAACAGAGACAAAATGTACAGATGTTAACAGAGAGTGGATCATTAAAATGATACATTTGAAACACTGAACTTGGTGGAGAAAAATCTCTTACTCAATATTTAGGCTTTTTAAAAGTCCATTTTCAAAATATGTTGGAGAAGGAGCTTATAATATCAACGTAGGTTATCTGTTCAGGCCAAAACACTATTTTTGGAAACCAGGTCAGTCCTGATTGTTACACTGATTTTTCTTTAATTGATCATTTAGATTAGAACAATCTAACGACCTGAATATATTAGGTATAATGGGAAATTACATGTACTATATATTTTTTGAGATGTACTTTAATACAGCAAATGGGTCATTTCACTTATTAGTCGTGTGATCTCGGGCAAATGACGAGATCTCTCTCAGCCTCAGTTTCCCCATCTGTAACGTGAAAAGACTGGGCTTCACAGGGAGTTTGCTCAAATGGAAATGTAAGCTCTTCCGCTTATTGTGCCTCATAAAACATTTCCGAACTATAACAAACCTCTGACCAAGATTGTTACTGCTTATTTGTTACTCCTTTCTAACCTTAAGTTTCCAGCATGGTCTAGTTCATTCTTCCTCTTTTAGTCTGTCTTTTCTACCTGCTGGTCCAGCATCCTAGGCAGCTCAATTCCCAGGGCCTGGGGAGCTGAGGCTGGTTCTTGTAAAAAGGGGTATTCGTGGCTCCGGGGAGGTTGGTCCCCTCTTCCAGGAGTTTGCACAACCAAAAGATTTCTACATCAGGGCAGAATGTGGAGGGAGGAGGTTTTATCCTGTTAGAATTGGTGGAAAGACCCAGACTTTGGAATTGGTCAGACTTACATTTGAATCCTCACTCTGCTATTTACTAGGAATCTCAATTTGTTCCTCACCTAAAGCTGATGATAACTAATATCCACCTTGCAGGATTATTGGTTTTGAATTAAATAATATAGCTAGAATATTGACTATATAGTAGATTCTCAATAAATAGTAGCTATTATAGACTTAGCTCTGATCAAGATGGAAATCAGACATTCCTGCTCAGATCTCTAGGCAGAATGTAAGCGACCAAAGTAGCACTGGGCTTTCCGAAACATTTATACTAAAATATCATCCAAATGCATTTTCAACCACCGATAGATTGCAACCATGTTGTTTCCAGGACTAGATGCATTATAAATAGATATAATAATCAACCTCATAAAAAAACTTTAAACTTTTTAAATTCCTATAATTTAAACAAAAATGTTATTTGGTAAATATTTTATTTAAAAATATTTTGATCAGAACAGCTTAACCTGATAACAAATTTACCCACCGATGTTGAATATCTATATTAGGTGTAAATGGAAACCAGCTGTAATTTTTAATGCAGTGAATGTAGTAAAGAAATGTGCAAGCTGATCCAAATGTTTATCAACCAAGGATTCCTCTGGGACTCAGTGCCCTGACTACGTTTCTTTTTTAAACACAGAGGTTCCAGCTTTGCTCATACTTGAATTATGTTGTTTGCGTAAGCCATGCAATTTAACTTTAACCCACAGGACTGAAAATAAAATGAGCTCAGACTGCAGAACAATGAGACTGTGAGCAAGTAAGAGCCTTAATCAAAGTGAAAGACACTCCCCTCACTGCTGGCTCTGTCCTTCTGCAGCCTGCTTCTGCCAGATTATTTTGGGCTCCTGGTGCTTGACTCGGCAAAGTGGCAGAAACAGGTTAACTTTACATCATGGAAAAGGGATTTGTCTTTTACCTTAATACTTTGTGCATACGCCCTGAAGATGTTGGTGAGGGTCACGAATTTTTAAAAATCATAAGTGGATGCATACCATCTTCCTTGCCCCTTGTAATCATGATGAAGCTTAAATAATTCAGGCATGATCATGGTTTTTTAAAACTACAAAACAGGATTTACTAGTCAGAGAATGTCTGCCTAAACAAACTCATCTGCCGGAATGCTTTCAACTACAATTCAAATTTGTTTAACACTATCAGGTTTGGTAAATGGGCCATGTTAGCTCATGGAGTGTTTTGGAACGTCATAAAATAACTGACACGTGACTTTGAGGCCCGTTTTGACAGAGGGTGGACAGAGAATCCTACAAAGAGGTCTAGAAATCACTTGCCCAGGCACCTGGCTTATGAGTACCAGTAGGGTACCTGACCACATTCACCACCCTGCTCCTGGAAAGGCGCCATAACGCTATTCACTCACCTCGTGGGAGCCTGATATGGATTATTGCCCTTGTCACTGTCCTTTATTATCCTAGGAAGAGGAGGCATTGACTTAGTTCTCTGTGGTTATAGTTGATTCCATATTGTGACTATTTAGCTTACTTGATAATAATTTGTGAGTGTTTTAACGTGAATGTCTAGCTTTCAGATGTTATTAATGGGGAATATCTGAACAGACACTATTAGCACCAAATGCCTAGGTGTTCACTTCAACCTCCTCCAACCCCACTCTCAGGACTCTGCTTTACCGATGACGTTATATTACATGGGTACCTTGTAACTCAGAGTGATAGTCTCTAATTCTCGACCCCCATGGTAAAGGAGGGATTAGCCTAAGGATACTCCATTCTAATTTTCTGTTACTGCCAATGCTAACCAGAGCTCATAGAGCAATGATGTGGGGGTGGGGAAGATGGCTCCACCATTGATGTTAGACCAGGAGCTACTGTTTCTGTTAGAGCCACATTTATTTCTGGAATAGAGAGAGAAATGTGCTCCAAAGAGAAGAGGACTCGATGTGGTTCAGGTATGACCGACCATCTGGAGAACCCAACTCGGATACTTTAAAATGTATGGGATAGTGCTGGGCTGGGTGTTTTCCACACATTGAGCTAAAAATCACTGGGAAAGGAGAGGGAAGGAGATAGAATGAGAGCTAGAAACAAAAGATCTGGTTGTGAAACCTAGTACCTAAGTTAACATGTTCGAATACATTTTCTCCTTTAAAAAAAATTCTGAGAAACTTGACTGTTTTGCTAACCCAATTATTTTTGGCCAGTCCTTATAGAAAATAGAGGCGCTAGAAAACTAACAACCTCAGAAAATATTCATTTATTTTTGCATGTGTTAAAATTAACTAACATGAGCATATCCAGTGATACAATAGGCAATGAAAGACTTTTGGAGAGATATGAAGAACAAAAATGTAAATATTATGTATTCAAAATCAGTCTCATAGCATTTTATAAAAATGTTGGCTTATGTCCAGAATCTAAGGGTGGGGGTGGGTATAGTTTCTTTGTAGCTGAAGAAGGAGTGGAAAAGAATCTGTTCTATTTCCTTAAAAATAAAAGACTTCTTGTTTTATACAGCATGGTAAATGAAATCCTTTTCTGTTTTTTACCTGCCGGCAGGATCTGGAGGAAATTTTTCTAGCAAGCTATGCTGTTTTTCTCTTTGGGGACATGGTGACACTGGTTTTGTAGCAAAACAGTGTTTGCTTATTAGGCATTTCTTCAAAATCCTGAATAAGCAGCTCTTTCCACATTTTTTTTTTTTGTTCCACATGTTAAACATTTCATTGCAATTTGAACTTCAATGTGTGTGTGTGTGTGTGTGTGTGTGTGTGTGCGTGCATGCATGTGTGCGTGTGTTGATAGAAAGGATTGAAAGGGGATGCATAAGAATTCTTAAATGTTTTTTTTTTAATTTAATTCCTACAATTATGTACTGGAATCTCTACAGAAGGTGATTCTAATTTATTACATCAGCCAAACTAGATCCCATCAATCTTGAGCAGCGGGGGTAGAGAGGTGGTATTGAAGAAGACACGAAATTTAGTATTTGAGTAGATGAGATTTAATTTTCAGAAAACATTTCACTCATAAAACGGATAGCACCCCAGTGTCAGCCCTGACCTCCATGATGTCAATGTCACCGTGCAAGCGTAGCTAAGATAAGCCTCAAAGTAAAACAAAGAAACATTGCATCTCAGCACAACACCATTCCTTCTCTTACAGTACGTATGCTCCCTCTCTATAAATATTGCCTTTTAGATTTCTGTTAATGGCTTGTTACTTTACAATTTAGCTTTTGGAGGGGGAGGGAGAAGAAAAATCATTTTGCACACCCTATGTTCTGAGCAAGTACAGTAAGCTGCTGCAAGTCAACATTATTTAGGTCAGTATCCTAAAGATAGCTTTTATCGTTCGTGCTGGTCAGCTATACATCCACAGGAACTCAGCATCAGTTTATTTTTCTGTCCTGATCGTATTCTGCTGCTAAGGTTAAGCAAATTTATTCACATTTGAATACCATTCCAGCTGAGGAGGTATCTGCCGTTCTGTACTGCAGATACATTTAGCAGGATACATTTACACGCTTGTGGTTAGAGGTTATAGCGCCTCTGATACAGACAGCTGATCATGCATTCTTCTACAAGTCTGCCGGCACCATTCAGGATTTTAAAAAATAATCTAGAAATGCTACCCCTTTTATAATATTATTTTGACTTTGCCATAGCTTAACAGTTTTATTTTTTGTTGTTGTTATTAGCAATCTATGAAATTAACATCTATAAAATGCATCCCAAACCAGATACATACTGTATTGAAAGCTTTCTTCAAGAAGAAGACATGACAGTATTCATTCCAGCTGATTTTCTTCCTTAGCAAAAGGATTGTTTGATTCTCAGAAGCAGAAGGACACAGTCATTGTGCAGCAGCTCTGCTTAAGTGTATGAAATGCCTTCTACTGTCTGGTTGCAGAATTTGGAGTTGGCTAAACAGTGTTTAGTGATTGGGCTCATCTTGCATCACCAGTTGATGACATTTTTCTTTGTTCCCTCCTACCCAGTTGAACCAGGACTCTGAGGCTGATATGCAATGTCACTTCCAACATTAATCAGATACTGCATTTAAGGTGAGCTGTCCCTTGCTTCCTCCTTCCCCAGCGCTCGTGTGCTGCATGCAGTGCGTATCTTGCTCCTGCGAGCCTAAGATGGCAGGCAGGATTAGCTGTGCTTGTGCTGTGTGTGCATGCTGTGTATAGAATTCATTACACGTTGCCTAGTATTTCAGATGTGAGTATGTAAATGCTCTTTATGCCATATCATCTGGTAGTGAAGACTTGTTTTTGCCTCATTACAGCCTTAGATATTTCAACATCACCTTTCAGTTCCGATTCATTTGCTTCTGGGTGTTTGCTTTTCATCACATTCAAAATAGGATTTTACCTTTTTTTTTAATTTTTTTAACAAAGCCAAAAAAAAGAAAAACCCTTAAAAACAAAACAACAACAAAACTCTGCTACCAGATGGTGTCTCCCCTTTCTTCTTGCATTTGCTGTCTTTTAAATAATGTATGTTGTATTGTTAATTAATGTGAATATCAAATTAAACACTTGAAACTTACATGTTTGTTATGCAGGTAGGAGGCAAGGTGGGATCTATTTTTAACTCTTATGCACCCCATGGTGTGCAGAAAACTTGGTTCTCATATTTGTATTTTCAATGCTGGCATCGGTGGTTTGATTTTCAGCAAATGTGACAGTGGCCTTTTCAGTGGTCAGCTCCGGGCTTTGAACTCTCAGGAGGAAGGGAAAAAATTCAACACACCACCTCCTTGGTTGCAGCCTCAGAGAAACCTTGGATGAGAAACTTCCTTTTTTCAATCCTGTTTTCCTGTTGATAAATTCAGTTCTCGTGATCACAGTACATCCAAGCTGTTCTGCGTATGATTTTTTGTGTGTGTGACAATTGCATCTAAAACTTGTGAGCAAGAAGACGGAGAAATCGGTCTCCATCGCTTCACATAAAAATGGCTGAGTGTCTTGTCATGCTAGCATTGCACTAAGTGATACATACAGGTAGGTTGAAATTTGCATGTTTTATAGAATTTGAGCCATGCAGCAAGAATATTAGGTGGATTAAAATATGACTTTTAAAACAAAAATAAAATAGGACAGTTGTAATTTTTGGGGGGGTTATAAAATTGGACAGCCTTTCTTATTCAAATACTATATAGATATATAGCTTTTAGAAACATAAAATGATTCTGCAATAAAAGTGAGATGATGCTTTTTTAAAGACTCCTATACATGATAGGTGTGGCGCTATTAGAAAACAAAAGAATTTTTTGGAAAAGTCTGTTGATTCAGCTCCATTTTAGCTTGAAACTAAAAATAAATGGGTTTCTGGAGAAAATTTAAAAGAGCGCAAACAAGCTTAATATGAAATATTTAAAATATTTAAATTTTAAGCGGTCTTTAAACGTGTTATATGAAAGATTAAAATAAAAACATGTTTAAAAAATTAATTTTAGATAATATGCAAGAATAAATACACTATTTATATATGTATTTTTTAGGGAAAGGAAGAGTTACAATTTTTGAAGGGGGAAATAACAAACGTAGAGGGCCCTGTTAGAGGAAAAAGGGCTTCCCTTACTGAGACACAGCCCCGAGGATGGTTCATTGCAGACCATACATACAGCTGTGGTTCTGCAAGTTCCAAATTCTGGCACTATGCAAAATAATTTCATAGTCTCTTTCCTTTGAGGTTAACTTCTCAAATGTATTTTAGTTTCAAATTAACACTGGGCCAGAACCTGTTTCCTTGGTAACCAAATCTTATTTAAAAATGCAATAACAGATATGCAAAAGATTGTCTTAAAAAACATACAAATGCTTAATGAAAAATTTACAGTTTTTTTCCTCTCATATAGAGGCTGCATTGGTTTTAGACATTTTTAAAAATGCGGTCTTCAAGCCTTAAAAACTAAGTCATATTTTGCACAGTGAGAGCTTTGTTTTTCCCTCCTTTGTGTTCAGTACTTTCAAAATTAAGGTTTTTTTGTAACGTGCTCCAGAATGCTGGTCAAGGTTTGTGTACAAAGGTGTAGTTTCATTATCACGAGTTCACCAGCGCCACTGAAACAAAAGGCATCTCAGAAATTCTGAGAATCAGAGTATGTTGTGCTCCTGTTTTTCTTGATCCCTCCATTGGTAACCTCGGAGCTCTGGGTAGAGAAAGACCAAAGCCAAGCCCACCCCAGTGATAAGTGCACATTGAGCCTTTGTGGAAACGTCCTTGTAGGTGTGTTAGGAGAAGAATGCTGTCAAGCCCGAAACCTCCCTGAGGTTTGTTCCGATGTGAAGAACCATGAGATTCAGAACCATTTGTGTCAATAGTTGCTGTATTTCAGCAGCTTGTCATATTCCAAAGCACTGTCAAATCAAGCCTCTTACGGGCTAAAGGTTTGTTGTTGTTTTTGTTGTGTTGTTTTGAGGCCAACTTAAATATTTTGCTTGGAGTCTTTCTCTGGCTCATTTATGCTAGATCATGATTCATCTCATAGTGATTTCGTTCTTTGGGCTGCCATGAAATATCCTTCCTGCAACACCTCTTTTTTGTTGTTGTTGTTGGCTGTTCGGGAGCCATTTTCCTTCCTGCCTGTGACTTAAAATGACTAGGAACATTTTGAATAGAGCATCAGTCAGAAATCATAAACTGAAGGGAAATGTCAGAAACCTAATTCAGTATTGCCTATTTATTTTAGTACCAGTAGCATTAACAGTTGCAACAGAATCAAGCTAATTGTTATTCGCTCTTGAGCAAATAATGAGCCAGGCATTTGTAATGGATATACTGTTGCCATTCAGAAAGATACAACTACAATGCCTTCTGTTTTGATAGGCTGGTACAAATTAATCATTTTGAACCCATTTGATTCTTAATCACAAGATTAGATGGATGCCATGGAATTGTTTTACCAAAAAAATGAATTACTGATAGATTCAACAGTGTATCTCTTCTTTATAAAATGTCGATCCTTTTGTTTCTCACTCAGGCATGGTTGTGTCATCTTGGAGATTTTCATCCCTAATATTCTTTTGTGACATTATTCATTTATGTTGCTCTTGGTCTTGCCTAAAAGAATTTTAAACACAATTCAAGAAACTTGAAAGCCAAATAAGAATGTTGGGAAGTATATTGTACCATTGTCATTCTAATAAATAGACCAGTGAATAGAAGACTAATTATTATTTATTACTTGGTGTGTTTCGCCTTAATGCCTTGCCTCCATATTTCACAGAAATGTTTACAAGGCACAGTGCTTTTCTAAACTTACCCATTTAAAATTATTATTGGATTTCCTAGGTTAGCCAAAAACACATTCTGCCAATTGTAAAGAATGGCATTTACCCCTCCTCGTTGTTCAGAAGGCTATGCTTAACCCATTTACACTTTTTAGCTAAGGTGTTTTATATTGGGCAGGCCAGAGCAGGCAAGACAGAAAAAATGTGCAAACAACTGCTTTGTTCTCACCAAAATGAAATGGGCAAATCTGTGGTTTTCTGCCTGAATGGTTTATAGTATAATATTCTTAACTCTTCTATTTTCCAAAGGAAAATAGAAAATGTTTTTCCAAGCCTTAACTCAGGCTTTTTTTTTTTTTTTAACCTATCTATAGTAATGATCTGTTTAGTTGGGTAAATGGTAAATATTACATTCAGTCATCCAAAATGTACTCATCCAAGTTGATATTTATTGTGTTAATATCTTCTAATTAAAAGAGATTTCATCTCTTCCTACTAGAGTGATGTTGATCTACTTCAGCCATTACCATGGCTCTCTCATAGATGAACTGGTAGCCAGGTCATGTTTTAGAGCAGGTTGACATAGGAAGAAGATTCTAGAAAAAGACCAAGCACCTTTCTCTTTAGTACTAAATCACTCTAAGCCTTTAATTTCCTGGTTGACACATGTATTGAGCACCTGTTATATGCCAGGCATATTTCAGAGGCTGGACAAGAGAGACCAGGGCCTGCTTCTCACGGACCTGCCTCTAGTGTCGTGGTAGTGGCACTGGTTGAGGCGAGGGGATAAATATGTAAACAATTGATTAAAGAAGACAAAAGCAAAGACAAAAAATAAAGTTTAATTTAAAAAAGCAATGTGACATGTAGGGAGGAAGAGAGACACTTTAGAATGATTAGCCAGACAAAGCCTTCCTAAAAATGTGGCATTTAAGTGGAGACCCATGTGGTAAGACAGATTCAGCCAGGGGCAAGCCTTACCAGCCAGAGGTGTGCTCATGCTCAAATTGCAAGTTTTTCTTTCTTAGTGTGACTACCACGATATCAGAGCCAGGTTTGATGGCTTTGTGGATTGAGCCTTATTTAAGTAAGCTTCCCCTGCAGGGAGAAGGTGGGTCAGGCCCCGCGGCTGGCTTCAGTCCAATTCCCAGGACTCGGTGCCAGTCCCACCTGGAACAGCCTAAGAAGGCTGGACATTGCAGTCCCAAGTGGTGATGAAATTTTGGTGCAGGCTCAGTGCTAACCCAAGAAATCCACAAAAGAAAAGTTTCTCAGAGCAAAAATAAAAAATAAAAAATTCTAGGAAGCTTTTTGCTTTATTTTTCATAAGAATTCCAGTGTTTAAACTCAGGGCCAAACATTGAGCTAGTCATTTCATTTCA
The DNA here is from genome assembly GCF_987537825.1 of Furipterus horrens. Classification (NCBI taxonomy): domain Eukaryota; kingdom Metazoa; phylum Chordata; class Mammalia; order Chiroptera; family Furipteridae; genus Furipterus; species Furipterus horrens. Next base: position 107,783,927 of record NW_028327177.1, on the reverse strand, counting down.
TTTTTTTCAAAGGCAAATGGTGAAAAGGTCTATCTCATCTTGCCCATAAATTATCATTGTCCTCCAGTGCCTAACACCCTCCAGTTCTGCAGACCTCTTTGACTGTTGGTGAGTTTCTAAAGACCTCACTACTTGGAGTGCTATCTATCTATTTGATCAAATAATACTAAGAAAATTCTTCTTAAGAATCAGAACTCTTTCATGCCTTATAGGTTGGTCTACTGACTGATGAAGGTCCAAGAACAAAGGGATACGTTTGCTATACATACAAGTTAGAAACTATAAGGCCCTTTGAATGTTTCAAAAGCATCTTCTCAAATTGATTCATAATTTAGTGGACTTTGCTTATCACAAGTTAGAGGTGGCCTGGCTGACTCTTTATACTTTGGTTTTGACTAGCCACGAAATGTTCCACTGCATGGAGACTCTTCAGTATTACCCATTAGTAGGAGAGGGGGCTTCAACAATTCATTTCACTTCTTCCAGCATTTGTTGGGTATCTATGGTGTGACAGACACTGCTATAACCCAGGCAGAATGGAATACGACATGAAACTCCCTATGGAACTCTGGTCCAGGTTCCTACACAAGTCTAGGACATTATATGGACTAAGCACAATTGTATGTCCTCTCAGTTCCAGAAAGAATGAATGGTGTACTGTTCTCTTGGCCTTTTATACCGCTCCCTGAAGGCCAGCCTTCAGTTTGAAGTATCTCAGCCAATAGCAAGGATGGGCGCTTCACTGGGACACAGTGTCTCATCCTCATTACCTTCCCAAGATGTCTTGGCTCCTAATAAGCCACCGTATGTCTGGCTGCCCTGCCCCAAGCTGGTCTGTTTGCATTGCCAGGTGACCTGGATAACGGCTGCCGCCCTTTCGCATTCATAAGCAGATGTTAGGTGGAAAAGCCTCTGAATGCAAAACTTTGAATTTGTGATGCAGGCAAGATGCTTCTGTTTTATTGTTTTGTTTTTGTTTTTGTTTTTGTTTTTTACTTTTCCTGGCTGACGGTGGGGGGTCGCCCTGCTGGCTATTCTGCTGCAGGCTTTGTGGGCAGCAGGTACATCAAAGACCAGTTGCCAAAGCACTTGTCTTTGTTAGGTGATCCCAGCATGGCTCTCTGTGGCCTGAATGTCTCAATGACCAGAAAAATTGCTCTTTTGATCTTGTAACTCATCCTGCATCTTTTCCCTGAATGGCTTCCTTGCTTCTGCAGCTACTCCTGCTCAGGGTTCAAGACTAGCACTGGTGTCTACCTCACTGTATCTGGCCTGCGGAGGGGGTGTGTTTCCTCATTTTGTTTTGTTTTAAAAACATCCATGTAAATATTTTTTCTGTGTTCATGAAAAAAGTGAGAGCTTTCATGATTTTCTTTACATAATAAAATAAACCTCTGTCTTCCTTACCCTCACCCCCGCCCCCACCCTGGTCATTGCTGCCAAATGGATATTTTGAAATTCCTTTTCCTTTGCCTGCTACAAGCTTCTACCCTGGCTGAGGCCTTGCTCTAATTAAGGCCTAACAGTCCTGCCCATCTTCCCCAGTGCTGAGCACGCCATGGAGTCCCTGCCCCGAGGGCCTTACAAGCCAGTGAGACGAGAAAACAAAAGCCACCAACTGAGAATGTGGTTAAATCCCAGAAGGGCAGTGCCCTTGTCATTTTTTCCCCCTTCCTCTTGTTTCTTGAGCTGTGGAAGGGAAAAGGAAAACCTTTAGTAGGGAAAGAAAGGGGCCACATCACTGAAAGAGCCTCTAGAAGTTGCAGGATATTGGGGAGACGATGTGGCACAGAACAGGGTGGTCATCAGAGAGGCAAAGCGGGGATGGAGATGAGTCCAGACTGAGAGAGCAGGAAGGGGTGCAGAGAGGAAGAAAGAGGGAACAAAGGGAGCAGTCAGGAGGCGGTCATGTGGGCGAACAAAGTAAGATGCTGCAGTGCTGCACCCTGAAGCTGGGGGTGCAGGGTCCAGGGCAGAAAGAATGGGGAGGAGTTTCAGCTAGAAGAGAAAGACTAGGGAGAGCCCCTGAGAGGCAGGCTACAGGCTGGCTGCGGAGGGACTGAGCACTCTGCAGTCAGGTCGTAATGTTGGCATCGCTGCTTAATTGTCCCGCGTGGGCTATTATAAAGAACCTACAGACTGATATCCTTAGAGGTGACTTATTCCTGAGTCTTATGAAGTCTCCAGCCCAAGGCCCCCATTCTACATGCTGGATGCCAGAAGGCCCCACACACTAGATCAGGATTAACTTTTCAATTAAATGAGCAGTGTTATCACCCATCCTGTGACCTAGTGCTTTTGACCTTCTACAAAGCTCCAGTTAGACAGAGACCTAGAACACCTGCTTCAGCTGCAGATTTTAGGAAGTTTTCCCTGAAGTCCTGTTGCCGCCTACCGCAGGAATGCTGCTCTGCTTTTGCAGCACCTGAAGCTGGTCATTCCTTGCTCATCACCAGCCTATCTGCCCTTCGTCTGCGTGCCTGGTCAGTCGTCTGCAGTGGGTGTTTCGATTGTTTGAATTTTGGGTCTCCGGGAGGCCCACACCTGACTGGCACACCAGCGCTTATGGTTGTCACCATCCCTGTACTTCTTGCCTCGCTCTCACGTGACTGAAGCACAGAGTGCAGTTGCTGTGTGCACCTGAGGCCCACTTTATTCTGTCCTCGAGAGAACTGAGGCCCAGAGAAGTTGTGGTTCTCCAGGTCACTCAGATAGTTAAGTGGCCGTGATCATCCCCTAGGCAGGTGCTCCTTCTGCTAACGCTTTGAGGTCCCCAAGGAAGTCCAGTTCTAAGCTTGGCGGTCTGCAAACTTTTTCTATAAAGTGTATTTTATAGAAGATATGGTGTAGGTATTTATGTAACAGCAGAGAAAAACTTCCATAAACTTTTTATTGGTGAAATTAAAAACATAATAATATATAATATTAAGTATAACAATAATATATGTACTACAATAGATACAGAAATGATACAGAAAATATGTCCCAATAAAACTTTATTTATGGACACTGAATTTGAGTTTCATGTAATTTTCATGTCATGAAGTATTATTATTCTCCTTTTGACTTTTTTTCAAGCATTTAAAAATGTTACGAACCATCCTCAGCTTGAAGGTTGTACAAAAACAGGTGGCAGGCCAAATTTAGCCCAAAGACCATAGGTTGTGGGTCCATTTTCTAAGTCAAAATCTGCAAACTGGCAGCCCACAGGCCAGTCCAGCCCACATATGTATTTTGTTTGACTTTTAACAATAGTTTTAATTGATTCAGTTACCAGTGTTTTTGTTTTCTATTGATAATTTTTTAATTGTACTAACTTTTCCCCTCTAATTGTAAAAGTAAAATATAACTACTGTGAAATAATTTGGAATGTATTCTTTCAGTCCTTTATCTATGCCTTGTGATTTTTTTAATAGTTGAGATCATATTTTGTAGACAATTTTGTCTTTTTAGTCACTTAGTATTATAGCCTACGCATTTTATGTAATTTTAAAGTCTTTCATTAACATAATCCTTTACAACTTTATTATGAATATTTTAAACAGATGGAAAGACTAGTTTAATGAACTCCTGTGTAGCCATCACACAGCTTCAACAATTCTCAACTGCTGGTCAATCTTGTTTCATGTAGATTCTCTCCAGTATTATATTAAAGCAAATCCCAGACCATATAACTTTATCTCTAAATATTTTAGCATCATTCTTTAAAACATAAGGAAGCTAAGAGAAAGCCCTTTCTCTTAGGAAATAAATGCTGAGGTATTTAGGCTAAAAGAGAATGACACCTGCTACTTACAAATGGTTCAGCAAAAAATAATAGATAGATAAGGAGAAGAGTGTACATAGTTTTTTTTGTACTATTTTTGCAACTTTTCTATAAATTTGAAATATTTCTAATAAAATGTTTAAAAAATATGCATTACTAAAAAAATACATTAAAAATGTGGGTCACTAAGAAACAAAACTAGCCACAGTATCATTATCACACCACCAAAAACAATTCTTTAATAACATCAAATATAGTCTGCATTCAAATCTGTGCAATTAGGTCACTTAAAAATTTTTTTCTTCAAAGCACAATTAGAAATACTGTCCACACAGTACAATTAATATTTTCTTAAATTTAATTTAATCCATAGATTTCCCTCCCTCTCTTTCTTTCATTCTTGCCATTGCTATGAAGAGTTAGTTGTTGAGGAAACAGATTGACCCATAGTTTCCCACACTCTGAAATTCGATGATTGCATTCCTTGGTGCTGTTTTACATGTTCCTCTGTCTCAGAGATTTTTTGTAAATTGTTAGTTACAGCTAGAGACTTGATCAGATTCAGATTTCTTTCTTTTTTTTAAGTAATCAACATTTCATATATGTTATATAAAATTCCTGGTTTTGGCTTCATTGGAAAATTCAGATCTGGCATTCCCACCTGGCAACAACTGGTCTTGGGCTGGGTGGTGACCATCCCCACTCCCCACTTAGGTGACAACCTGATTATCCTGTGGGCCTCAGTTCACATTACTTCCTGCCTGGCTCCAGTGGTCACTGGAAGCTAACACCCATATTCTAAACACTGCCTCTTCCTGGGCTTTGGTAGACTTCTCAATGCAACATCACAAGAGGCCTTTCAGGAATGTGGTAGAGATTAGAGAAAATGATTTGGAAAGGCACTTTCTTAAAACGCTTGAAGCGAAAGAGATAAGCAACCACCTCAGGAGAGGCTTAGTGATGGAATCTGGGGAGTGTCCAGGATGAAGGAAAGAGAAAAAGTAAAACAATAAATTGAGTTCCCAGGGTGCTGCAAATACGGGGGGCAGAGTGAGTTCTAGATTCCTAACCCATGGTGGGAAACAAAGGAAGCAAGCGGGTTTCATAGAGACAACACTTCCGTCTGTATTCAAACCTTAAAAAAGAAAGAATAAGGAGGAAATAAATATTAATTGGCCAATAGTCCTAAGCAGGCAGTTGTAGCATAACAGAAATCGTGGGGATTTTTTTTTTTTTTTTAATGAGCTAGAAAACAAGGAAAGTCTCCTAAAAAGACCACTGGAAAAGGACCAGAAGCCATACTGTGGAGATGTTCAAGAACTGATAGAAATTTACAGAGAGAGGAGGGAATCTTGGAAGTCATAGGGTTTGTTTGTTTGTGATTAGCAAACATATTAAAATGAAAAGTATTATAAAGCTATAGAAAAAGAATTCACATTTCGTTGTTTTGAAAAGAATAAACCTTTCCAGAAAAGAATAAAATTATGACGTTGGGACGTTTCTGGAAATTTCCAGATAGTTCCCCATAGTCAGAAGAATGATTAAGAGAGAGAATCTGCGACTGGTTATGAGGAAGGGTGGAAAATTTTGAAGGACAGGCTGATTATGTAAGTTTTAGGCTGTGGTGTTTAAAACTGTTGCCATGATATTTTAGTTATTAATAACAATTTGGGGAAATCTACTCGCTTCTGGAGAAGCATTTAGCTCTAATGGGAAAGAAATGCCACTGTTTGTGAATTCCCAAGCGGATGTAAGGAGCCATTCATTTGCTAAGCCTCTTACTAAAGCCAAAGCAGATTTCACCCTTAACAAGCTGTTGACAGCTCCTGATCAAGGTACCACCTTGGAACATGTTAGCAGCACAGAAAGTGGACTGTGGAGTTAGACCTGCGTTTAAATCCCTTTATGTCACTCACCATGTGACCCTGGCAGCTTACCCATGGAAAATTTCAAGGGTATAAAGGTTGCTTTACACACAGAAGCCATGATTCTTACCGCTTGGACTGTAGGAACTTAGAGGTCTGAATATTTGACTTCCAGCGCTAACAGCCGCAACTGCTTACACTTACAGAGCACTTACTATGTGCAGGCACTACTGTAGATGCTTCATGTGTATTATCCCATTTAATCATCAAAAAGCCCAATGAGGTAAGTGTAATACTAAAATTAGTGCCATTTTACAGATGAGGAAGCCAAGGCTCTGGGAAGTTTAGTACTTTGCCTAAAGTTACAGAGAGAATGACCTTGCAAGTGGCAAAGCTGGACTTTAAACCCAGGCAGACAGAATCCATAGGCCAAATTACTTTGCTCTACCACTTACCACCTTCTAGTCTCAGGGAAGCACAGAGACTCACCCCCAAGGCTCTTAATTCGGCTGCCTCCGTTTTGTTGGAGGTCGGAATGATCTTTACTTTCCAAAAGCCTCAATGGAAACACATAAACTTGCAAACAGACCACAAGTTTCTTTAGATTGGAATCCACGATTAACAATGGGTTAGCTCAAGTACGGTTACATATACAGAAACATTGCAGGGTCATTTTTTTAAGTGGGAAGATGAATCATTAGTTAATAAATGTAATTTAGTGTAATAGAGCTTTCTAAACATGTGGCCTAGGACGAGAGAATAAAGGATGCTTGGCTTGGAGGAGGTTGGGAGCTGCTAGCGTACATGTTGCCCAATCTGCCAGCTTTCAAAACCCTGCCTTTATTTTTAAGTTGCATGTTCCTCTCATTTGACTTTAAGACAATAATTTCCCCTTGATTATTTAAAATCAAAAAAGTTTTACTGGTTTTGTTTTTAATATTGGAATCTACTTTATTCATCAGAATAATCACGTTCTTAAAATACGGTTAGGAATTGGGATGCAGAAATGTAAACATGGTACCCCAAGCCGAAAACAGGATATAAGTCAGCAAAGAACAGACTTGCTATCCTAAGTTGTCACCTGAATCTATTCTAAAGAAAAATTTAAAATAAGACTTAGGCTACCAAAACACAGGACACGTGGATGGGTTTTTAAAAACAAGCAAACAAAACCTGTACATTAAGTTTGTGGTAGGCCTCAGTAAAAACTTTTTCAATAAGCAGTCCCTGTATCTTGGAAGAAAGATCCTAGCAGGCAGTCAGTAGCCTTTATTTAAGGAAGAAAACTGAGTCTTTTCCGTGAAATAGCTTTTATATACCACGTGCGGAAAATCAATCTAGGCCTTTCCCGACAGCCATGGGAAAGCGCAGGTGACACCCCTATGCCTGAGAATTTGATTAAATTAAAACTGCATTTGCCTTTCTCTGAATTCTGACTCTCTCAAACGTGCAGGATATGGATGCTGTCTGGGGTCTAGGTCCGGGACCCAGGACCCCTTCTGCTGGCCCAGGGCTTGTTCTGATAGTGACTAGGCTCTGTGTCCCTAGACCCCTAACCAAATAGTCCTTCCGCCGGTTCGTAATTGTGTTTTCCCCGGAGAAGGTGGAGGCGGAGGCCGCTGTCCGCCTGGTGAGGTCTGGGGCCTCGCGGGGCCGTCGTGGGTGTCCCCGGCTCCCGCCACTGCTCTCTCGGGGTCTCGTCCTCGACGCGGCGAGACCCCTGGAGCACCGGCCCGCGGGGCAAAGGGTCGGGCCGACCTCCCTCCTCGCGGACTGGCCGAGTCCGGCCGCCCGCGCCGGGGGCGGGCCGGGCGGGCAGAGCCCTGCCGCCGGCGTCCATTTTCTGGGCGGTGCTGTGCGGCGCGGCGGCGGGCCTGGCGGGTCCGGAAGCGCCATGGACCCCCGGGTGAACGCAGTCGCGGCGCAGGAGTCGAGCCCTGTAAGTGCCAGTCGCCGGGTCCGTGTGCGCGGCTGGGTGGGCGAGGCGCAGCCAGCGGGCGCGGGGCTCCGGGCGCGGCCAGCCTGCCCCCACTCTCCCCGGGGGGGGAGCATCGAAACCTGGCTGGGAAGCCCTGGCGCAGGGCTGTGAGCTCCGCCAGTGCTGGAGAGCCGAGCTGCGGCAGGGACCGAGCGCCCGCAGGTGCCCGGGCTCCGGGGCCTACGCCGGAGGGGGAGGGGGCTCAACTGCGGAGTCTGGGCAGGTTGCGCTGCAGTTAGTGGCCCAACTGCGCAGCTGTGCTGGAGGGCTGGGGGCCGGGGAGAAAGGCGCACCCCAGGGACGTTCTGGGCTCAGGTCCACCGGGCTCGGGCATTACCCTGACAGTCGCACCTCCCCACCCCCGGACTGCGACTCGGACCCCACTCTTGACCCTACGGAAACCTGATGATTTCCTTGGTTCAACACCAAGCCCCTGGAATTGAATGGAAAATGCAAAGACAGGGCCCTGCCCCCAGGGGGTTGCAATCCCAGCCTCCTACTTCTGCAGTATAGTTAGGACTGCTCAGTTGGTCCAACACAACCGTCCGCTGAGAGCCACTTCTTTGCAGGACGTAGAATATCACCTTAGATTTTAGTCCATCCGTGATTCCACTTCCTAACTCCTGCTCCACTATAGGTAAGTGATTAATTCCAATCTTTGGCCCTAACCGAATATCGCTTTTAAGGATTCGTTATAGATGATGTGCATTACGGTGCCTTATACATATTTTAACGGTTAAAGACTTTTCTCCTAATTAGGAAGCTCAACTACTCGGTCAGGTTCTCATGGTTGAAAAGCATAGGAAGATTTAGTGCGTGGTTTTAGAGAATCTTCTCGTCAGGTGCTGTATCTGAGTGTAGTGTTTTTCTAAAGGAGTAGGGCCCCGTAAGAATATTGTGAAACCAGTTTAGTGGGTTCCTATTGGAATTTTTAAAATGGTATAGAATGTATAATACCATATAGAAAAGAATAGAATAGAATAGAATATATGAGAATGCATTGTATATAGTAAAAGTAAGCATGTTTTTGGTGTTTTGAGATTTGGGGGTTTGTTTATATAATACAATTTTAAAAAACGGTGAGTCACTGTCAAAAAGTTTTTAAAACCCGGACTTACAGGTAATAACCCAGGCTTTGGAATCTGTTGAACCTGGGTTTAAGTCCCAGATCTAACAGAACCTAGTTGTGTGACCTTGAGAAATGCCGTGACCTCTCGGAGTCTCTTTTTGTACAGCTGTAAAGTGGGTGGATGTCCCCTATATTTGAGGGGTATTACGAAGACCGTATGAGGTCACATATGCCAATTTCTTTGCTCAGTGCTTGACTTATAGTAGGTGTTCAACACACATGCTGAAACATCAAATCCTGGCAGCTAGTCTTGAGACACTGTGTTTTTTCTTTTCTTTTCTTTCTTAGGTCTTGATGTGGAAGAGATGGAGAACTCAGAACCAAGGATTTCCAAGTGATTTCTTCCAAAGCACAAGAAACTAACTTTGTTAAGGCTGGTTCGTTCTACCTGAGGTAACTGAATTTGCGTGTCTCCTTAGTCTACATGAAAGAGGAAATGGTTTTTCTAAGGGACTGAAGGACTCCTAAGGGGCATATGATTTGTGCTAGCAATCCACCAGATTTGGGGATTACAAGGTGACAATTATATTTAAGCAAACAGTTAAGGAGACATGGTGTGTGAGGCCTCCGTGATGAAGGGTGAACTAAGCGAACGGGGCTCCAGGACAGCTGGTTTCCCATTTCAGTTCTGCCAGTGACTGGCATGGGAGCTTTGTAAGTCTCTTTATAGATCTCTAGGCTGGAAGGACCCACAGACATCACTGGGGCCCAGAGAATTTAAGTGACTCTATCTTACTGGGATAGAGGCAGGCCTGTAACCTGGATCTTGACTGCTTAGTCATGCAGCTGGCCTCGGGGCCTGCTACGGGGTGAGCCCAGGGCTAGGCACTGAGGATAGAGGCATGAAGAGCCCACCCTCAGGACACTTGTAATTTGCACAGGCAAGTACTGACAGCGGAATCTACTAAACGCTACCTTTGAGGAATATACAAAGCCCCAAATGATAACAACTACCATTTATCAAGCCCTTGTGTGGGTGGGTAAGGCAGTGTGTTACAGGATTAAGTGTTGTATTTTTATCTATTCCTTATAATACTCCTACAAGGTAGGGAAGAATAGTTGTGAAGTATTGAAATGTGAAAATGCACAGGCATCTCATACTACATTTATGGTGCACACTCTATACGCACAGCTCAGTGCTAGAACCACAAAGTGCAAGGAAAAGTGCTTGCTCTGGAGTACCCTGCATCCTAAACTCTAAATAGGCATAGTCAGATGGGCAGGGCCTGACCCCTCATTCATCTGCTTCTCTTGCAGCCAGCATGGGACCTGTCACAGGAAGAGTTGACATATCATAGTTCTTGCCCCTCGAAGCACTTTCCCCCTTTTTTCAAAGTTAACATGTCCTTCCATCCATGTATGAAAACTTCTACTTTCAATTTACACACAATAGGATAGCCTTTCTCTGAATTCATCTATTTATTTTTCATTCAAGAAATGTTTATGGAGCTCCAACAAAGCACTTGGATGTTCAAGCCCAAACACGGCACCACGTTTTTACCATCGTGATATTAGTCATGCTCTGAGTCTCTTAGCAAGGAATCATCGCTGTTCAGCAGTTAGATATTATCTATTGTTAACATGCTAGAATACCAGCTCCAGGAATGTTGGAGACTGACCCATAAGTAGGATTCCAACTGGATATACAGGAAAATCTTCTTTTAAGATCTTAAAATCTTCAGAAAGGAATTTACTTCTCTTTTAAATTTTGCTTTTGTCATTACTGTCTTCTGCTTATAGAGACCTTTTATTTGCACACTTAACCTGTAGGCAGAGAGAAAAACCAGTTTGGCAAGTGGGCTTTCTTTGACTCAAAATGCTCTTTTTTTTTTAAGCTTTGCAGGCCACACAGCACTATGAGTGTTCAAAGAAAAGTAATTTAAGAGATACTTTAATTAAAAGGTACAAAGTTAGAGATAGTGCTGATAATTATATTAAGCAACAGGAATCAGATTGTAACTCTGGAATGCTACTTAAGCCCCAAATAGAACAAATTAGATGTTGAATGTAAATGTGCTTTGCAAACTTTTAGGAGTTCTATAAATGGTATGCAGCAAGTATTTATTGAGTAACTACTTTGAGTGTGACACTGTGTCCAGAGACAGGAAGATTCAGAAATAAAAAGATCTGTTTTTTCCCTCTCAGACCCTGTTTTATAGATGAGGAAATAAAATATGTAAAAATAACTGTGTGGTAAGTGCCCCCAAAAAGATATTTGGGTAATCTGAAGAGGAAGAGGTCCCTTTTTCCTCTAGGAATCAGGGGACTTCTTTTTGAGAAAAAGCATTTAAGTCAGTCCTTGAAAGATGAGGAGCTTCCATCGAAGAGTTGAGGAGAAGGCATTTGAGATTGGAGAAGCAGCAGGAGAACAGGGAGCGTATTCAGGGAGAGGTGGTGAGCCCATCTGAGTTAGAACTGGTCTATACAGGCATGGAGTGGGAAAGAAAACTGGAGAACATTTGGTGCCGAATGATCCTGGTCTTGAATGTCAAGCTGGGAAATAGGAATGTATTAACCAGTAGGAGACATGGAAGGTATTTGGCTGCACGTTAGCAGTGTGCTCTTGGGGTAGCTCATGGGGAGCTGCGGGGGAAAGGCAGAACAGAAAGCAGAGATGGGGAGACCAGTTAGGAGGCTCCTACAGACCACCAAGGAAAAGGGTGGGAGGAAGGACTGAAACGGGCGATAACAGTGAAATGCGAAAGGAACAGATGCAAAGGGAAGAGCTAACAAAATCTGACATCTCAGTAGAGAGGGAACAGTTAACGCTGACACAGAATTTCCAGAGCAGTGGTACCCCCGAAAGAAGCCTGGAAGGAGGTGAAGGGGCTGCATTTTAGAGGCGCTGTTTGAGGTATTGAAGTATGACATCCTCAGACAGATGGGGGCTTTGTGCTCTAGAGGAAGACCTGGACTAGTTTTGGAGTCATTGGGATATAAATAAGTCAAGAGGTGGGAGAAGAGATTTTCCTGAAAGAGTATAGGGAGGCATGGAGCCTTATGAGAAAAGAAGGAAGGATCTAGAGAGAATTTTGACAAAAGAGCAAGGAAGAACCACAACAGAACATGACTCCAGAAGCAGCAGAAGGGGGTTTCCCAGTGGAGGGAAACGAGTGTCAGGCGCTGGAGGTGCGGGGGAGGTGCAGGGGAGGCCCAGGATGGTTGTTGGATTGACAAATTCTAGATCACACGTTTCTTGGTGTTTTCCTTTGTAAGGTAATACGACTTGCAGAATGAATATTAAGAAGTTTCATTTGTGCAAATCAAGAATCACTGTTAAATTTGACCCTAGCAGGTCTCAAAACACACTTCTGATTACTAAAATTCAGGCTGTTAAAGGTGGTTTTGATAGGAGTCATACCCTTCGTTCTGTTGTCAGCAGACAGGCCAGAGAATATTCGCTGATACTGTAAGTTCTTTAAAAACTCCATTTCTGTTGATGCAAAAGGTTTCTGAAGTAATTTAATTCATTTGCCTTTTTACCGTATGGCTATCTTATGACCTGAGTGTGTGTGTATGTGTATTTTCATAGGCGTATGAGCTTAATACAATGGAATGAGAAGACTGGGGTCAGATAAATCTAGTTTCACAACTGCGCTGGGCCATTTTCCAGGCTTGTGACTTCAATAAAGTTACTCTCTGTCTAAGCCTAACTTTTTCCATCCATAACTCAAATAGAATTATTTTGAAGCTTGATTAATATACAATTTGGTCAAGATCCATACCATAGTAGGCATTTGATAAATGTTGATTCCCTTCCCCTGATAACCTTGTGTGGGTATGTAAATTCCCACGTAATGTGCAACTAGACACAAAGCCTTATCTTTATGACTCATTTTAATGTGTTAGTTTTATCATAGAAAGAGCGTAACTCCTGCTATAGTTAATCTATCTTGCGATAGTTCAAGTGACTTGCAGTTTAATATGGATAAGAATCAACCTGGCACAGAGAGGTTCTAATTCAGCAGATTTAAGGTAGGGCCCATGGGAATCTTCATTTTAAACTATCACTGCTATGATGAAGAGTTAACAAATGCCAATTGGTAGGAAGAGATAAACTTGAGATTTGATAAGTGGATTTCAATTCCAGTTTCTATAAGAGAAATGTCTGTACTCAACAGTTGTATATTTGTATCATGAATGTCTATGTGTTACAGTTGTGAGAAGATAAAAACAAATGAATCCCAGATAATGAGGGAGTGGCGGCATTATCACACCCCACCTTCCCTGTACACCCACAGCCGTACTGGGCAACACGCAGCCCCCAAATCAGCTTCTTTTCCTCTGGAATGAGGGGCGGGACCCTCTCCCTGTGCTCAGAGTTTGCAAAACCATTGTACCTATAAATGTCATTATCAGTAATATGTTTAATGGCAGCGACATTGTACAGTCATGCCATTAAAACATTTTAATGCATTTATCTATCTGATTGTGTCTTCTGGTCGATACACATCTGTCATTATATTCTAGTTCTCTCATTCTCTGAATCTTGGAATCGTAATTTTGAGGCCAGTTCACATTGTTCATCTATTTCCCGGTGTCATTTTATAGAAGAGAAAATAATTTATCCTTTTTTTTTCCTGCTAGTCCTACCTCTCTGCTTATTCACGAGAAAGGATTGAGACGTACATACGTGTTTGGTGTTTAAACTACGTAGGAAGGCTATAAAGCACATTGACTTGTATATATTGAATTGTGTTTTATGTTCCTTGTATGTAATTCAAAAATCAGATGACTTGTTGATGGTTTGCTTCTCTTGGAAGAGGATGCCAGTGGCCTGGAGCTTTGCCTAGAAACGAGGTTTCTCTGTCTATACCCATAGCTCCCGAGAGGGTAAGACAGACGGACTTTCAGTTCTGTACCTTATGTGCATTATCTCAGCCATCTTATTAGGAGCTCAGAATAACCTGGTGTGCTGGAATTGAGGCAGAGAGGCTCAGTAACGTGGCCAGTGTTGCAGAGATGAGATTTTCACACCCTGGGTCTTACCTAACTCCAAAGTCCTGCCTCTTCTCTCCACACCCAGGCTGTTTTTTCCCCAGCCACCCGCAGAGAGTATGTGATAGATCATTGTTCCTGATTTTAGCTTAGAGACTTAGAGACCCTTGTCTCTGGTATTACTGTAACCTCAGAATTTTTTGACAAGAAGCAAGCGAAGCAGAGGTAATGTGCAGATTTATAATTTCTTCAATAAATATCAACTCTCTGGTACCGAGTGAAGTGGGGCTCGTTCACGTGGTGCGTTGGTGTAAGACCCAATAATTAGTGTTGAGAAAAACGCTTTATTTACAATATTCCAACCTTGGGGGTGCTGTGGGCACTTCAGCTCAGATCCCTGTTATCCCATGGGACCCAGCATTTCCCTTGCTCCCCCAAAAGGCTATAAACCAAAACGAGGCCCAGAAGTTCCCCATCCCTTATCTGTCAGCTCTCTCCTTCAGCATCTGGGGTACTTTGTCGTCAGCCTCCATATAATAGTCTAGGAAAGCATGTGCTGTGTTCCGCTGGATCATGGTGAAGTCCAGGAAAGGCACACATCCTAAGAGAGTGTCCTCTCCACATGCCCCAAGTTCCAAGAGTCCAGTTAAGAGTCCAGGTCTTCAAGGCAGAGTCCTTGGTGGCTTCGGAGTCAGCTAGAGCAGGCATGATCAAAGCAGCAGCGTGCCTGCTTTCTTATGAGCCCAGGCCGCATGGCCGGGTCCTGACAACGGACTGCATAGCTGCTTGCTGCTCCTTACACGGCTGCTACAGCCTGCTGCTCCATCATGCTCCTCTAACATGCTCCTTCCACTGTGCTTCTCCTCATGGAGATGGGGCCCTTCTACATTCTTTCCAACCACATAGCCCCTTCCTTATGGCTGGCTCCTTTCCTTATGGCTCTCTCTTTGTTATTGGTATGCAAAGTATCTTAAACAGTATCATCCCCCTTTTACCTACCCTAGCTACCAGTCTCTCATAGATATGCAAAGTACTTTAAATGCTATACGTATTATTTTCTTCCCGACCTCCAAAACACCCCCAAAACCGTGAGCTGTGGGATGGGGAGGGCACTCTGTTACAGTACTAGAGCACAATCCCACCCTCCTGGGGCCTTGCTGTCTCCCTCACCTGCCCTTATCTAAATCACCCAGGTGCTGCTGCAGGCTTTTCTGAAAACACCCATGGATTCCTGCACTGATAAGATCAATCAGTTTGTGTTTTGCTAGGGCTATCACTGTCCCTCTACTCAGCTAAATGTTTCCAGAGTGGCCATGCCAGTTGAAAATTTAAAAGAGTTTCTCAGGGGTTTGCCCAGAGATGCTCAGGGTTTGTTGATTACCCTGTGAGGCCCAGAGGAAGTCTGCAGGGGGCGAGGGAAAGAGCCCAGAGCCCTGCAGAGGGAGGTAGAAAGACCTCCCAGAGCAGGCAGGAGGCCTGGGACTTGTTCCCTTGCCCCGCTGTGCAGCCTTGGGAAAGAAAGTCAAGTAACTTTGCTGGCTTGGTTTCCTCACCTGTAACCAGAGGTTTGGCTCAATGATGGCTAAGGTTCCTTCCAGCAGTAATTTCTTTTCTCTCCAGCAGAAAAGCAGAGGTGCTGAGACAAAGCAAATAAACTTTATGTCCGAGGTCTTCCAGGGGGTTCTGATTTCAAAACTCCCTCTGACCTCATTCATGCATGCACTAGTACTAGCCAGAATTTGGGTTCAGCCTTTGCCCCATACACTTATGGGGAGAGTGCTGGAATTTAAGGGTGGGAGAGATTTTCCACTTTGGAGGAAATGAGCATTCTTATAGAAAGATCGAGATTAGCTGGGAGTCAACCAAAAAGGTGGCAAAATGGGAGGCAGGGAGTCATGGTTTTCACATCTTAGGGCTGGAAAGAACCTGAGGCATAAACTAGCCCCACCTCTTCACATTCCATAAGGAAATGGACTTGCTCAGGGTCACATGGTTAGTGGCAAACTGGGAACAGAACGCAGTGTCCTGTGCCCTGTTCAGCATGCTCTCTGCAGAAACAGGTAGGTCCTGTCCCAGGGCAGGTCACCAGGTGAGTAGGAGATGGCAGTCTGTGAGCAAAGCTTCAAGGGGCTAAACGGCTCTGTTGGCGAGAGCGAACTGTAATCCCTGCTGGGCTTCTAGGAGACACACACGGGGACACCGGGACACCGTGATGCAGACCTCTGTCCTGTTGGAGCACTTGGATACTTGTCATTTAAGGTAGTCAAGAAAATGTCTTTTTAGATTGTGAGAGGCAGAAGGTTGTTTCCTATTTTGTTAAAGCATTTTTGCCTTTCTTATTTAAATGAAAATTGCTAAGCTTTACAATAATTTAACTTTGAAAGAAATTAAACATGTTCTCAGGAAGTATGAGGAAGAAGACCCAACTTGCACAACCCATTTTACTGGCTGCTCCTTTGGACACATTTGTTCCAGAGGGCATTTTCATGAGAAACCCAGTTTACGCCCTAGACGGGTAGCCGGGGGTTATTTCAGCAGCCCGTGAAGGCAGACTTTGTGCGGGCCCGGTGGAGATGAGCTGTCATTTCCTGCTTTGTGAGTTGACTGCTGTTTCTAGGCCGTTTTGTTTGTGTTCTTCTTCCTGTTCATGTGTTAGTACAACTTCTGGTTATTTGTAGAGTTGATTCCAATTAGATAATAAGACCACCAATTCAGTGAAAACAGAGCTGAATGTGTTTTCTCACCAGGCTGAAGAGACTCGCACTCGAGTCTCGGGCCGGGCTCCCCGAAACTATGTGTGTTCTCACGTTAAGCACGGAGGTTTCTGATTAGCTCTAATAGAACGTTGTTTAGCTCCCAGCCGAGAGTAAGGATTTCCTTTTTAAAAACCTACTCAGCATTCTGGTCCGTCCCTGCTTGTACCGGTTGATTCTGGCCTCATAGTCCCTGCCATGCACTCAGAGAGCGAGGTTTCTCAAGGTGTCCATGCTGTCTCTTGTGCCCATCTGGGGAAGCAGACTCTCAGGAGCCCAAGTGCGACCTGCTGCCAGGGTGCCTGCTGCAGAACTGCACTTCCTGCCGCGTTCTGCCCTTCGCCGGGACCGATGAAAGTTCCACCTTTGCTTTAAGGAGAGAGGAAGGGAAGACCGCTTTGAGGAAGGTACTAGGATAGACAGAAAAAGTGATGACGTGGCAGTAAAATGAGGCCCCAAGCGCTGTACTAACCAGGGTTTAAAAAAATTTCCTGTCAAGGTTGAGCAGTTCTGGAGTTTCTTGAGCCACTGCACACTGTAGGTTGACTTTTTGCACAGAGGCACCGCCGTAAATTGCCCAGGAGAACATTCTTTTTCCCTAAATGAGTATACACTGCAAAGTGAGTTTCTCACCTTGTTTGTTGTATATTTAATATTCCTAATATTTGTTTTTGATTTTGACGTTTAAAAAAAATCAGTCAAGAGCTTTTTGTGCGTCCGAGTGATCGATCTATTTTAAGACCTTCTTCTCTACTTAGTGATAGGAGTTTCCGATAAGATGATTTGCCCTTCTCTCTATTTTAGGAAATATTTTTTAGGTCTTTTTTTGATTTTGTTTTTCTTTTATGAAGTTTAAATGGGAGTCCTTACCTCCAGACCTAGCAGCTACCTTACTTTAAAAATGACCTATTTGCCCCCCATGAGGTTCCCTTAGCAGGGAGGATAATAAAAGTCGCTATCAGCCATTGTGGCCTTCAGCAAACACTTGGGAGGCCATGATTTATGTCACTGGTCAGGAATAAAGGTTATCTCTGTCTCTAGATAATTACTCTTGTGAAAGGTAAGCGGCTTGTATTCCCAGAAGGTCCCTTGAGCGCCCTGCTTGTTGCGTTCAGGTTTCCAGAACCAGAGGCCATTTTCTGTGAGTTTGAATCCCTGTGTGAAACCCCTCCCACCGTGGCGACTGAGCATTTGTTTTCTAAAATGAAAGCACGAGCAGACACTGGAACAGTTCTACGGAACAGCCTGTTCTTTAGACTTTTTTAGACCAGTATATTTAAAGCATAATTTTTTCTAAACAGCCCATTGTGTGTTTTTATCTGCAGTGGATTTAGGGTTTGTTTTGGGAATTTTCCTTTTTTAGCTCTAGACGACCTGTTGTGTCATTGTTGCCTGGCCCCCTGCCCCCAGATAATTTCATTCTAACACAGGCAAAAGGTGAACTGGGGGACTGTTTTGATACCTGACGAATGCAGAAGCCTTCATTCAGTTTTAATTAAATGTGTTTCGGGATAAAGTTGGCAAAAGCTAACCAGAACTTAGTCCCTTTAATATTCCCCCCCTCCCTCCCCCCCGTCCAGCAGTTTTCCTCAGTCTATTTCTTTTGTCTAAACCATTGTGCCCCCATTTGTGTGCCCAGCCAGAGCTTCGGTAGCATTTCCACAGTAGAAAAGTTGTGCTAGTTCTGACGTCAGGCCTACCTGGGCTGCTTGACAGCTCTGCCGGTCAGCTGCACCTCCTGCCCCGGCGGAGGAAGTGACTTTCTCATTCCTGTGCTGCCTCAGAGGTCTGCGTGGCCACACCTGGCCGCCCTCCAGAGGTTGCAGTATAGCCAGCAGTGGCTCCAAACTGGAAAAACGGGACGTGGAAGAGAAATGGTGGGAAACAGAGGAGGAGGAAGTGTGTGTACAGGGAAAGTACGTACATGGACTCCAGCATAGGAGAGCCCAGGCACATAGAAATGGTCTTCATGTCTGGAACCAGGGGGGAAGCTATTGCAGATGTGGGGCTAGCTGTTGACAGCGGGGAGGTGGCAAGGCAGAGCAGGGCCGGAGCATGGCCAGTCTTTCTCCAGGGGGTCCCCACCACCATGAGAGATGAGTAGACGGGTCCTCAGACCGAAGGGAAGAGCTGTGTGCCCCCTGCCCCCCCCCCAGCTCTAAAGCAGAATTTACGTCCTTGGGTTGACCCCTTGTGGAAGGTTCCCTGAGGATACCGGTGATCTTGGTGGATGTGCTGTATTGTGTTGACCCCGTGGTTCGAAGCCCTGACTACCAGGTAGTCCATGCTCCACTTCTGTGATCTAGTTTTGGGAATTGTTGTTGCGTGTCACAGGGATGGAGTGTGGTGTCAGTACAGCAGACTCTGACCCAGCAAGCAGCTACCGGACAAGGTCTGTGCACGCCTGCTAACGATGAAGATGGGACCCTCTTTTAAAAAGGAGAACTGGGTGACTTTGAGAGTATGAATCTGATTTTTTGGAGTGCCGATTAGGAGTTGAGTATCACTTCCTTCTAGAAGCTTGAGCTGACCCTATAATTAAAGCAACTTTTAAAGCAAAGTGAAGAGTTTGATATTTGCCTCTCTGCCAACTAGGTTCATGTATTAATAAATGTTCCACGTGGGAATGAACAAGCTGGAGGGATACTGAAATATTATATGGCCCAGCTATATTCCCTGTTAAGGTACCTCACTGCCTGTCCTTCATTAAGGTGGGATACTTTGGTAGTTCTGGAAATTTGAACACTGATATCTCACTATTTACATTTTAGGGGGACAGTGAATCATTGTATAGATACTGAAATGTTATAGGCAGAACAACACTTATAAGTGGTTTATACTTATTATAGATTAGGGCCTAAAATTCAGATATATACAGGGGCAGAAAGGTGATAGGAATGTTTGATGTGGGCTGGGTATAAGAAAGAGTAGTCAGATTGTGACAAACTGGAGGGCATGAAATTTTAAAAAACTAATGTGGGGCTGAATGAAACAGGTCAGCAGGTTGACAGTTACAGAGCCGTACCATCAGACTCAGTCCGCCAGTCTGGATTTTCTCAATGGTAGCCTGCCCAGCCGCTCTCCAAGACCCAGCCCAAGGAACAGTCATGGCCATTGAGCCTTCTCCACGTCATGGCAAATAAAGAAGCCACTTTGGATATAAACTATGTCCATCTCATACAGGCAAAGTGATCCGTCAGTAGTCAGCAGCAAAGTACAGCCTGATGTTCAAGAACATCTGGAGGACATCTAAAAGGCAACAGACATGGTCTTGATGAAGCTGCCAAGTGCTCAGTGTACCCATCTCAGGATGGAACAGAAGAACCCACCAAAGGAAGCTGTCCTTATCTGGGCATGGCACTCCCAAGCCTGCAGAGGTTAACCTCGATGGCACTAGGCCAAGTGATGACACTAAAGGACAGCAGGCATCTCTTGATACGCCTTGTCTATGGGATTGATCTGCTTGGCCCAAGGATGCTTTTCGATATATTGAGCACTTACCACCTTCCTAACTAGGCCTGGACTAGGAATGTATGAGAATTGTCCTCTCTCTGTTGACACTTGATTGATCTTCTGCACATCCTGGAATTTATAATGCCTTTCCATTTTTCTAAACATCTCATAACCACTTCCATTTTCCTCAACTCTGGGTGCTGAGTCAACATCTGTAAAGCACTTAACACAGGGCCTGGCATGTAGAAAGTGCTCGGTAAATACTAGCTTCTGTTGTCATTGCCATCATCATCACCATCATTACTATTATCATTTCACCAGAAGGTAAGGAAACATGGTTTCCTTAAACCTGAAACTTGGTTGTGCATCTCCACCCTGACATAAATGAAGATGGACCACACATGCATGACCCACTGGATCAGAAAATGTGTCTGCCACAATCCCCAGCTGACTCTTGCATGTTAAGTGTTCAGGGAGCCCTATTATAGATGCTGTGGTGAAGCACAGAGGCAGACTTGCGTAGGGATTGGTCCCTGTGGATTGCTAGCTGGGAGGTGCTTTGGGGCAGTCTTAGGGAGTGGGGGCTGGGGTGTGCCTTTCACGTTATACTATAGGGATGTATGATGAAATCACTAGGAATCTGATTCTGAAAGCTTTGTTCCCCTGCCTGTGACTAACTTCAACGTAGAACCTGGTTCCTTTCCACCCTCCCCACCACCCACTGACCTGGCCCTGCAAACCTTGTTCCCAAGAAGGGAAATTCCTTTGTGAGAGGACAGAGACCTGTGTGTGTCTGGGAAGTGACATAATTATAGTGTAGGACTTTAATGGTGGTACATGTATCAGTGTAACAATGAGGGTCAAACCACTCAGAGAAGATTTGGGGACCCTAGTGGGTGGTGAGAAGGGAGGTTGTAACTGGACCTTTGTTCACATTGGTGACAGAATATTGCTGCTCCTAAGGAAACATTTTGAAAGACAGAAATAACCAGTCTCATGCTGCCACAGTGACTTGTCTGGACTGGAAGCTACTGGGGTGGTGAGAAAATGTCCACAGTATCTTAAGGATGAAATCTTAGAGCTTCATATAAAGTTAATTTATATGAAGGGATGAAAGCTCTCATCTATATTTTGAGGGTAACATGGTCTAGCATTTTGTTAATTTGTGATTGTGGTGATTTTTTCTATTCTGTAAAGTTCATTCACGTGGCTTTGTGGCCTGGACATTTGGTGACCTGGGGGTCCCTCAGGCAGGAAAAGACTTGGAAGTGCAGCTGTAGATCCAGGTAGTTACTGAAATAGCTCTCTTCCTCTTTTCTTCTTAGCTTAGACGTCTGCATCCTCCTCCTCAATCCCATTCACCCAGATGAGTGGTTTCCATGGTATCTGTAGTGGGTTGAATGATGCCCCCCCCCCAAAAGATAACGTTCACATCCCCAAAGCTGTGAATGTGACCTTATTTGGAAAAAGGGTTTATGCAGATGTAAATTAATTAAGGATCTTGAGATAAGTCTTTTTAGGATTATGAGGTGGGTTCTAAATCCAAAGACAAGTGTCCTTATAAGGGAGGCGCAGAGGAAAGACATAAGAAGAGGAGCAGGCCGTGTGAATATGGAGGCAGAGACTGGCATTATGCAGCCATAAGCCAAGGAAGTCCTGCATCCATCAGAAGCTGGAAGAGGCAAGGAAGGATTGACCCCCCCAGAGCCTTCCAACAGAGCACGGCCCTGCCAGCACCTTGATCTGGACTCCTAGCCTCCAGAACTGAGAGAGAATAACTTCCTGTTGTTTTGAGTCACCGTCGTCGGCAGCCGTCCGTCTCGAGAGACGATGGTGTAGCTTCTTAAGAGTCTATCTGCACCGCCGAGAATGGCTGTGCAGTCCGACTCGGGAGTGACATGGTATCTGTCTCCTCCCGTGTTGAATCGACATCTTGCGATGATGCTGAAGCTACAGAGCCTGGGCAGGGTAATATGGAGGGTCTGCTGTTGCCCATGCAGCAGACCCCCCCTCTCTTCGCAGCTGAAGGGTCCAAGGGAAAGACGGAGTCGATACAGCTTGGGTTCAGGTGCGCCGCAGGAGTTGCCGGTGTTGACTACAACGTCAAACCGCCTTAGGGACTCCGGCTCCGGATTTTCTGTCGGGGTTTACTCCCTTAGCCTTTCCCCTGAAGAGGTATGCCGCAAGGCAGCGGAGGTTTTTTGGAGTCAGAGTTTTCCTTCTCTGATGTACCCTGACTGGAAGATCGAACCAGCGACACTTAGCTCGCAGGCCGACGCTCAATCCACTGAGCTATACCAGCCAGGGTGTTTTGAGTCACCAAGTTTGTGACAATGTGTTATGGCAGTCCTGGGAAACTGATACAGTTTCCAAACCTAGCCTTGATTCAGAAGCACCTGGGAACTTGCTAAAAATCAGTGTCTGGGGCCTTACCCATAGCTATTCTGATTCAATCAGCCTGGGGTGGCACCAAGAAATCAAATTTATTTTTTCAAATACAGTTTACATTCAGTGTTATTGTGTATTAGTTTCAGGTGAACAGCCTAGTGGTTAGACTATCATACTTTACAAAGTGATCCCCCCGCTATTTCAATTATCCACGTGGTGCCATACATAGTGATTACAATATACAGTGATACCTCGGCTAATGAAGATAATTTGTTCCGGAATAACATTCATTAGCTGAAATCTTCGTGAGCCAAAACATGATTTCCCATAGGTTTCTATAGAAAATCATTTAATTCATTATGGATGCTGCCCACTATTTAAAGATAAGTTTTATAAAGTAGTAAAAAGCACACTATAAAAGGGCAAAAACTCACCAGAGGTTGAGATGAACAGCTACCCAGTTGGATGAAGGAGAATGGAAAGTAGAATGAAAAACTGACGATCTTTACACTGTTATGCTGAAAACATATTATACACTTTATACTATTAAACTGAGAACAGTTTCTCTCTGCGGCACTCTGGAAACCCCCCTCTAGAAGGTCCAAGCGATGGCCCTCTCTCACCTTCTGATACACATCGTCATCAAATCCGAAGTGTTTATTATGTTATCAGGCGTCTCACGTCTCACTGTCTCCAACATAAACAAGCCAGCCGGGTCAGTGTGTCTCCCCTGTGCGATGTGGTCAGCTCATTTCTTTGTCACACACACACAGACGGAAAGGATAAGCTCCCGGAATGGCCCGACCATTTACGTTTGCTGCTTTGCGTGAGTGCACGCATCCACTCAAACGTTCGTTAGCCGAGTTCGAAAACAGCGAAAAAAATCTTCGTTAGCTGGAAACTTCGTTAGCAGGTCACTCATTAGCCGAAGTGTCACTGTATTGACTATAGTCCCTGCACTGTGCTGTACCCCCCCCCCCCCCGACGATTTTGTAGCCACCAGTTTGCACTCAACCCTTCACCTTTTTCACCCAGCCCCCCTCCCATCTGGCAAACATCAGTTTGTGTCCGTGTCTATGAATCTGTTTCTCTTTTTTTTGTTTGTTTATTTGGTTCTTTAGATTCCACATATAAGTGAAATCATGTGGTATTTGTCTTTCTCTGTTTGATTTATTTTACTTTTGGTCTCTGTCTTTCCATCTCTCTTGTTCTGACTCTTCCCCCAAATGCAGTTTTAGCTGCCCTTCGCAGAGCCCTGGGCGCTCTCACTAGGGCATCTCTGTCATCATGGAGGAATGTTGTCTGCCTGTCTGCCTCTCTGTCTGTCTGTCTCCTGCACTAGGTTGTGGGCTCCCAAGGTTGCTGAATGAAGGAAGAAATTAAGAATTAAACAGGCCCAGGGGATGAAATAGTTTTTCTGCTTTTCTGAATTATTGGACCCATGCCACCTTATGCCTCACCAGACACTTGTTAGGAAAACAAAAATGCTCAGTTTTAATGAATGTAATGAAGATGTAGTAGTAGTAGTAGTAGTACTAGTAGTAATAGCAGCAGTAGTAGTAGTATAGAGGTAATTTGTATGCATGTGAGTAATACCATTAATTGATCACTTGCTAGCTAAGGCCTCTATAATCATTGCTTCATTTATCTGTTACAGTAATCATCTCAGGAGACATTCCCATGAATTAAACAAAATGCTGTGCAATCAGGTACTGCAGGGTGGCAGAGTACACAAAGTAGATGTATAGATGGTCACCTAGCCAGCAGTGTGTTAATGATATATTGGCTGATCAGGAAAAATTGGTTTTATTGGTAAAAATAGCTAATGGTATATAGATGTTTTTTTTAATGGGAAATACAAATACATTGTTGACTTGGAATTTGGCATAAAACAAACACAGCCATTAAATGTATCAATCCAAAGATGAGATTGGTGACTTATATCTACTAACATTTGAAGTCTCGTAAACATAGTCTGCCTTATAGGTAAGCTAGAAAAAGTTTGTGACCCAAAATCACAAGATCAGGGTTGAGAACCCAACCCTGTCAATGACAAGCTATGTGGTGTTGGGATTTTGGCTTCATTTTTCTGAGCCTCAGTGTCTTCATCTTTGAAATGGAAATATTTTACAGCCCATAGGGTGTTGTGAACAAGAAAATAAGATGGTGTGTATGAAAGTGGTTTGTAAACGGTAAAGGGTTAAACAGGAATAAGGACAGGTGTTTTTGCCTTTGTTCTGTGCTTGGGTCCAGAAAGTTGGCGTTGGGAAGAGCCTGGACAGGGAGAGTGGTGCTCTGCTGGGTAAGTGGATATGGGCACTGGACGAATGAAGGCTGTCTGAATTCCCTGGTGGGGTCGAGTACGAGGGTGCTGGGATGTGAGCCCCAGAAGAGCAAATAGCACAAGCTAGTTAGGGAGGATGCAGGAACGAAGAAGAATGTTTAGGAAATTAGAGTCTTGCTGTGCTTACTGAAACAACAGAGCTGAGAGGATGTAACTATTCAGGGGTTAGGTCGGGTCCCCTGTAGCCAAGGACCAGCTCAGGACCACAGATCAACTCCTGGGAACTTGACACTTCGTTCTTTGACTCTTTGGTCATTCCCAATAATGTTATTTTCAGCAGCTCTGAAGTTTTCTCAGTGCAAGAGCTCACTTACCCTGAGGTCTCAGCATCTCGATTCCAAACATGTTAATGTATCACATGGCCTGCCCGGCTCCTCACAGGGTCATTTCCTGCCAGTGTGGATTCAACCTCCTTCCTCTTTAAAGATGAAACCAAGGCTTTATTTTTTGTATTATCATAGGTTGAAAAATATTTTCCAAGTTGTCATTAGTGTAACAGCCTTGATCTCGAAATATGATCTGAGTGGGTAGGAATGGTCACGTTCTGCCTCTCTTCCAGCGGGGGGCACAGAAAACAGCCATGCCTTTTGCACAGACATCACCATCCTAAACTTATCTGACAGTTTCCGGAGCAGGATCAGCCCGACATGTTTAAGGAATCAGTAGATATATTTTAAGATAGAATTGACATTCTAAAATATTCCAACAGACTGGTGATAATGGACCAAATGAACATACTTAAATATAACCAGGATAAATAAGGAAACTTTTGAGTTTCGGTTAAAAAATTCAGCCTTGGAAGTTTGGAAGCTGAAGAGGAAAAAGAAAAACAAGGGGAGAAAGGAGAACTCCATTTCCAAAAAAGAAAAAAAAAGTCTGTATATTGTAAATAAAATCAATTATCGAGCACTTACTATTTGCTGTGTGCTTGCTGGATGCTCAGGTACTCTCTCTTAACCCTCCCAACACCCCGTGAGGTGTGTGTCATTTGCTGCATTTTATAAGTAAGACCGAGGCTTTGCGAGATGGGTGCTTTCTAAGGTCATGCTGTCAGTAAGCGGGTCCTGCACCTGCCGCTGGAGGAGTTTAGTAAGGCGTGTGGAACCAGAAGTCTAGAAACATGTTTTGGTCATACCGTGGAACCTTAGGCAAGTTTGTTTGACTTCTCTATGCTTTAGTTTTCTTAATCTGAAGTGAAATTGTTGAAATAAATACCTGTAATGCTCCTTTTGTCTCTAAAAGTCTTTTACCAGGGAACAGTTGAAGGAATTTGTGATGTTTAGCCCAGGAAAGGGATAAGCAAAGTAAATTTTCAAAGGGCTGTCATGTGGCAGAACTTACAGCTCAGGGCCCCTCAATTGTTCCCAGTGAGTGCTGCTCCTCTAGAGGAAATGCCCGCGCTGGGTGGAGTGGCCCCCACCCTGATCTTAAAAATCTCTAGAATCCATTTGTGGCAAATCAAGACTGAGTTAGAATGCATGCTGCACTGAGACGCATGCTCTCTTGGCTTTCTGTTTGTTATCTAAAACACCACTGTCTGTTTATTGGGAAGCCATGCATACTCCTCTGCCCATTTTGAGAATGACTTGGGGGACTGGATTGCCGGCTCCTTGGAACACAGAGCATTTCTTTGTGTGGACTCAGCACCATCTTGTGGACGTGGCACTGTGGCCTGGGAGTGGGCTGTGGCCATCCAGTGCAAAGGAACGTCAAAACACGACTAAAAAAGCAGCCGCCAGGAAGAGGCTCTGGCTAAGGGATCATGTTTTTAAGAGGGGCTGCCTGCTCTCAGAATTAGGAACTGCCCTGTGCAAATTCCTTTTGTGACTCTAACCCTATGATTAAGCCTGTGACGCCTGGAAGAATAGAGTGGGCAGGCTCTGTGACACAGTGAGCCAGGCCTTCTCGTGAGTCATCGTACACCTGGGGTTCTGTTTATTAGGCAGTCATCAATACAGAGAACCCCTTGGAAGGGAATCGCAAGCCCCTTCCTCCGTGGCCTCCCTCCCCCTGTGTCTTGCCTCTGGCCCCACCTCTCCTGGTTCAGGACACCCTTCTGCCCCACCTCCTTTCCTTCCTGCTGGCACAGAGTGCCACTCAGAGCATAACTTGTCTTAGTGTGCTTAAAGGCCCTCTTCCCAGCCACGTGAGGAGGGAACAGAATGAAGGTGTGAAGGGAAGAGAGCTCTCGGGGTTGTAAAATGCTTTGCCTTCCCCAGCTCAATCTCCTAATGCTGGCGAGGCCGGCCACGTCTGTGTTCGTGTTGTTTCTGTGTATGAGGAAGCACGGTAATAATGCCATCTGGGGCGAACATGATGGTCTGAGGGCAATCTCAGTGTCTTTACCCAGACTGGAAGGAGCAATCTGTAGACCCAGAGAAACCTCTCAAGGGGTGAAAGTTCTCTGGCTGTTCAGACTTCTTACTCTCTTACTTATTCTTCACAAGAGGGCTACAGGGGGTGTGGGGGCTGCAATATCTTTAATGGGCATGCAGGGTTCCCTAAACAGTAGCGTTACTGATTTGGCATCTGTTAATACACCGTTATTGGCTTTATGTATCATAATATTACATTGTGATGCATGTATCTGTTCTTTAAAAGTTAAGTGTTCTTTCAAATACATTACAATATCTATAACCCACACTCCCTTATTTTGCTAAATATTTATTTTATACTAACCTTCCATGAGCGTGTTTTAGCTAACTTCCCTTCTTTTGGGGTCCACCTGGCCTGAGCCTGCAGAACTCCTGACCATCCCGCCTGCAGAGCTCATCTTGCCCAGGCTCACTTGGAGCCCTCGGAGCCCGAGACGCTCCAGGCCACTCCTTCTCCACTTCAGCCTCAGGGAAATGCCCACTTACAAAATGACTCTGGCTGCCAGCACCCTTTCAACCAACAGGCTTTAAATTAGTTGTTATTAATGTATTGAGATGAGCTAGAGAAAAGAGTTGTAGATATTGTTTTGTTTTCTGAACTTTTCATGGAAAATCATCAGGGTGAAAAAGAGCAATAGAATGAGATACTATATTGTATCTGTATTATCTCATCTAATCCTATTAAGAACTAAGTTGCACTATTATGTCCATTTAATAGATCAGGAAGAAAAAAAAAACCCCACAGTTCTTGAGATAGTAATTAACTAGTCCAAGTTCATACAGCTACTAAGTGGCAGGCCTGGAATTTGAACCCAGCAGTGTGTGAGCAGAGGCCCTGCTCTACCCTCTGAGGTTCAAGATACTAAGGAGGAAGAGTGGAACAGGAAAAGGGCAACTTCTGACAGTTGTCAAAAATTTTAATCAAGGACTTCCATGGAAATTAACCAAAATGCAAAATGAGCACATAAATATGCTAAGCCTCAAACTGAACTGAAATTGTCAATATTTTTTTTCTGAACAAATGACAACCTACTGAATCCATTAAACTGAGACTTGAACTATACATTTTTTAAATAAAAAAACAAAACAACAAAGTATTCACTGAAAAAGTCATAACCAAACTGACGTGTTTCTAGGTTCCTAATATAAAGTCAGAGAGAGGAGGTCCCAAGACTTTGCCCTCCAGAAATCCCCTTGGTATGAGGGGAAAGAAGCAAAGGGTCTGCCAGGACTCTGTAAACCGATAGGAGAGGGGACAGTGGGACGCTGGGGAGCCTTTTCTCTGAAGTTGAGAATGACGCTGTGTACAACAGGAACATGATCCAATAAGCAGCCAGTGCCCTCGCCTTGCTTTATAGGGCCAAGTTGGAGGGCCCTTCTGGGTTAAGTGGGCAAGGATGGACACATAATGGAAATTTATCAGTGATTTAAGTATTTGTCTTAAATGAATTATGTTGGTCTCCTTCCTATCAAGCTTTTTACCAGAATTGCTAATAAGTAACCAACTCGAATGATTTTTATTTAAATTCTTAATGCCTTTTTCTGCACACTTAGAAGAAATGTTAATAAGCAGTGCAACTAAAGAAAGCAAAGAAAATCATTTAGATGGTACTTGTAACTAAATGCCCCAAATATGAGCTTGGGCTCAGATGTCACTGCCCTTTGCATCAGGGAAGAACAGTTAGTGAGCCCCTCTGTGAGGGAGGTGGGGAGCCCTGGGCACACAGTGAAATAGAGCATTTGTCCCTGCCATTGAGGCGTTTCACTTTCCCTAGATCTGGAGCCTGGGACACGGTGACTAAGAATTAATTGGTAATAGTAATACCAATAATAGCTAATATTTATTCAGGTTCGATTTTGTGCCAGACACTACACCAAACACTTTATAGGTGTTACCATTTAATCCTCATGTTAACCCTGGTAGAGTCTATTATTAGCTCCGTTTTGCAGATGAAGAAGCTGAGGAGCAAGGAGTTTAAGAAATTTGTCCAAGGTCACAGGCAGAGGTGACAGAGCCAGGTCCACCTGACACCAAAATTCAGGCTCTTAGCCATTGTGCAGGACTGGACATGGTCTGTCTTATCCTAAGTCAACCTAAATTATCCTTAGGTAGAGCCTTGTGTCATGAATAGACTAACACAATGCCTTGGGTTCTCAGTTCTCATAGTTCAGTAGCTTTAGTCTCCCCACTACCCCCCCCTTTTTTAATCCTCACCCAAGCGTATGCTTATTGATTTTAGAGAGGAGAGAGAGAGAGAGAGAGAGAGAGAGAGACATTGATGTGAGAGAGAAACATCGATTGGCTGTCTCCCACAAGTGCTCCGACTGAGGATCAAACCCACAACCTAGGTATTGGCCTGACCAGGAATCAAACTCGCAACCTTTAGGTGTACAGGATGTAACACTCCAACCAAATGAGCCACTCAGCCAGGGACCACTCTGCCTTTTCTGTGCCTCTGTCTTGTACTAGCCCCTGTGTTATACTCGATACCTGGTGGGTGGTAGTTATTCGATAAATATTACCTTGAGATGGAAGTGGATCAAAATCAAAATGATAATATTTTTGAATGCCATATATTACTTTGAAGTTTATATTTTTAAAGAAAATATATTAAAAGTAGAATGTAACAGAAAATTCTGAATTTCCCTTTAAGTGTTCACCCCTGGCCACTTGGTGGTGCATATGGCATCTTTCTGCATATTAAAGAACTGGCCCCCTTCTGGGGGTGGGGGTGCAACCTTCACAGGGTACTTGACCTGGCCAGGCATGGACTGGCTTAGCTGCCCCCTTACCCCGACAGCACACCACAGGGCATAACCTGTCCCCCTGTGCGTGGCAACCCTGCTCAAGTCCAGGCTACACATTTGCTAAACACACACACTGGTAACGTAGGCTGGGTCATGAGCTGATGAACCTTTGGTATTAAGAAAGATGTGGAAAAACTACTTGCTTTATTTCTTGGTGCTCCTGAACCTGAAAGGGAAAGTGTGGCTTTTGAATCATACTGTTGGGGTTTGAATCCCAGCTATGCCTCTCAGTAGCCACATGACCTTGGTCAAGGTCACAGCTTCTCGGAGTGTCGGTGTCCTCACTTGCGAACTAAGATTTCTGTGAGGCTTGAGCGGGATGGAGTGTGTTAAACGGTACTGGGCACATGCACGTGTTTGTTAGGTGGCAGAGGCACGGCGCGTGGCTGGCATATTTAGGTGAACTTCCTCCTGCCAAATGCATGAGTCACGTTGGGGACATTGACGCAAGTGTGGTGGGATGTCAATGTCACTCTACAGCAACCCTCAGCAAGGCTACTGAGAGGTGCCGCATCACAGGCAAGGGACATAATGACCTGTTTTTTCATAGTGCAGTTAGACGTCATGGGCCAGCTTATCTGCACAACATAACCTGGTAATTTGCAGCAGGATGCAAAAAGCACTCCTGCCAAAACCCTGTCTCCCAAAACTCTTGATTCAGTGTCAGGGGCGGGGGGGCACCTAATTCATACATTTTTTATTTTTTGAGGTTCCACAGGTGAGTCTGATACGCTGCTCTGCTGAGAACTACCATTATAAGCATGCATTATAATGCCCTTTTCATCTGACGGTTGGTTGCCTGAGGGGGAAAGAGGGTCCGTCTGCTTTAGGAATGGGTCATGTATGGGTGCTCTGAGAAGCACAAGCATCCAAGGTCTGTGACCCAGAAGCAGGCCAGAGTCCCAAGGTTGCTTCACTCAGCCCAGCATCCTCTCCCAGTCAGCTTCCCGTGAGAGGTGGCTGAGGGAGGGAGGTAGCAGAAGGGACAGAAAGGTGGTACAGAGAGGGCAGACCTGTGGGAGTGCTTGAAGGGAGGACGTTGTGCAGAAACAAAGTTCTTTACAAACACCGAACACCAAGGCCTTACACTTACATGTTGAAACTTTTAAGATTTTAATATTTTTTAAAAAGTTAATTTTTTAAAAGTGTGTTGCCAATTCATTCCAAGCATTCAGGAGAGGAAGGCCAAATCCCTGAAGTTTAAAGGTAAAAGAAGAAAATTCAACAGAGACTATTTAAAAGATTTTATTGGATTTATTCAGTGACTTAGGAATTCAGGCCACATCCAATCTAATAGAAAGGTCCTCCAAAGATACAAGGCAGGAGGTTTTTATAGGCAGAAGGAGCAAAACTAAATAATTATACTGAGCAAAAATGTGGATTGGTTATTACAAGGTTACTTTCCATATAGGCAAAGACTGGGGTTTATCAGGAAGATGACCTACTAATGCTGATCACGCCACTTCTGCTGGATTAGATCTAAGTGGCCATTTCTGGGAGAGCCAAAGGTAAGGCAAAAGTGATGCGCTTAGCATAAGCAGCTACATTTTGGGCCTGTTGTCTTATGTTTAACAGAACAAAGTGGATCCGTAGAGCTTAAAAGATTGCTCTGTTCTTTACTTTTTTTTTTTTTTTAAATCCTCATCTAAGGATATGTTTATTGATTTTAGAGAGAGAGGAAGAGAGAGAGAGAGAGAGAGAAACATCGATTGGTTGCCTTCTGTACGTGCCCCAACCAGGGATTGAACCCACAACCTAGGTATGTACCCTGACCGGGGATCAAACCCACGTCCTTCTGGTGTACAGGATGATCTCCTACCAGCTGAGCCACCAGCCAGGGCTCTCTCTTCCTTCCCTTGAGCCAAAGCAGTGACAGTAAACAATTTTCAAAAGTGTTTCAAAGCTCTGTTTCTGTGTTCTAACTTGATAGAACAGTAACAACTTTGTGGGCAGTGGAAGGCCCTGGCTTGTCTTATCCAGCTCAACTTTAATCTAGCAGTGTTGATTTGTTTCTTTTGTGTGTGTGTTTTTCTTTTTCCTTTGACCATGTCAGAACAGCCTTTGTGACCTTTTTATGTTCATCAGATGTATTTCCCCTTTTTAGCATAGTTGAAAAACAGCAAGGCAGTGCACATCGACCTAACATGGGACCCAGAAGGCTTGGTTGCAGTGCCAAGAATGGTGGGCCAAGCTTAGCATGCGGGTGCTTTTTGTTTTTGCATATATCTAATAAAAGCCTGGTTAGTACCTGTATGTGCCAAGTGTGGTGCTGGGAGCTAGAGAGGCTGTGGTAAACAGTCTCAGCTCTCACAGAACTGGTTCTCTTGAGATAAAAGCACACATTTGTCAGAGGATCTTATAAGCCTTGGTAAAGATACTGGCGTTTGGATATAGGGCTTTAACAAGGCACGTTGTTGATATCTCAGCTTTCACGTTGGCAGGGAGACCCTTCCCCCTGTCATGGAGAAGGCTCACACCCAAAGTTGGCCCCACGCTGGAGAGGCTCTTCCCTGGGTGCTCCCTGAGCCTTCATGGCCACAGGTCTCATGCTGTACCCTAACTGACAAGTCCCCAGCATGAGCCTCTGACTCTGAGACTGCATCATTCCCAGGCCTGTAATGAGAAGATATATCTAAATATTTGTGGTGGGGGAGGGGAGGCATGTGAATTCACTTCAGATTAGCAAATCCTGGCTGTGCAAATCCTTATCATTTGGCTCCTGAATTCTGGGAATTGATTGGCAACAAACTTTTAAAAATCAGCTTTTTAATACTAAAAATTTTAAGTTGGTAACGTGGGTATAGCGTGAAGGCCGTGGTATTGGATGTGAAGCAAATTATAGGCTGTGGAGCAATGCTACGATTAGCTATGTGTTGAGATGGCACTTTGAAAACGCCGGCTGGGGAGGGTCCGAGGCCCAAAGCAGACCGCCCAGCAATGCTCAGGTTTCCTTGGTACCCGCTGCCTGTGGGCGGGGATCTGCTTGCCTTAACGCCACCCCTCCACTGCCCTTCTTAGGGACCTCTCTGGAACACTGCTTCGTGACAGGGCAGCATTGCTCAGTGACTTCCTGGCATGTGACCCAGGCTGGCCGCCCCCGACAGCCCTCGCTCTTGAATCTCAGCCGGGTCCCTTCCTGCTGCGGGCTTCCGCAGTGGCAAGCCTGTGCAGGGAGCCTGCAGTTTGGTCTCAGCGCAGTACTGTCCTGTGCTGGGTGGAGCAAGTCAGCTGCTCTGATTTCATTCCCGCTGCGTGTACACGTGCAGGTGAGGCAGCAGGGTGCAGGGACCGAGCAGTGCGCCGCCTGGATCAGCAGGTGCAGCTCCGAGGGGAGCAAGGCACTCCCTGCGCTCGCCTTCCAAACCTGTGCTGTGGCCATGATGAGGTCAGTTTCCATGCGTGGGGCCCGGGCTCCGTTAATTCATTGAATCCTGTGAATACGTAGTAGCTTCTCCATTTTACATGTCTGAAGGATTGTGAGGGGGATTAAATGAATGAATATTCAAAGTGCTTCACGACCTATAATGGATCAGATAAAAGCAATTTTATTCCAAACTGGAGAAATTCTGACAGATGAAAATGGCAGTGGCGCTATTTATGGTGCCTATCCATCTAGAATGCTGATTTGCAGAAACATAATCTGTTTGCAGTACAGATTGTTCATTTACTAAATGAACGTTTATTGGGGGCCTACTAAATGCCAGGCCTGTTCTAGATCCTTAATATACATCAGTGAAGAAAATCAAATATTACTGCCCTGTAGGGCTTCAATTCTAGCTGGCAGACGGACAATGAATAATGAGTAAATTGTGTGCCCTGTTGGAATGCCATGAGTGTGTGGCAAAGACTAAAGCAGGGCAGGGTAAGGGGATCAGGAGTGCAAGGGAGGGAGCAGGTTGCTTTTTTGATCAGGGTGAGTCTTGTTTGTGTTTTATGTGCATAATCACTCCACTTCTTCATTCCATAAATATTTCCTGAGAGTCTACCATGTGCTGTGGCCTGGGGACAGAGTGGTAAACAGGGCGGATAAGATCCTTCACCTCCTGGAGTTTACTTTCTGGTGGGCAGAGTAGACGGTAAACATGCAGACAAATACATGTGACAATTGCAGGTTGAGGTTAAGTAACATGGAAGAAATGCGCAGACGATGTGAGGGCAGGTAAAGGCCGGAGCAGAGAGAGAGATGGGGAGTCTCTCTGAGGTGACATTTGAGCTGGGCCTGAAGGACAAGAGTGAGCCAGCCATGGACAGTGCTGGAACCACTGCGTTTGAAGGTCCCGGGGCTAGAGGTGTCTTGGCAAGTGGAGTAAGCGTAGGGAGGCCTATGTGGCGAGCACAGAGTGGGGCAGAAGGGAGCCAGTGAGTCTGGAGACAGTGGACCAGACCTGGGGACAGTGCAGGGTGTCCATTTTATCCTACATCTGGGGGATGCCCCTGACGGGCTCAGTTTGATTTCCTTTGTGTTTTTAGAAGATCGCCCTGTGTACTGCACCAGGGGTGGACTGTATAAGCAGTTCTCACCATAGCCACCAGCTGAGCTGGGCATAGTCAGTTCTCAAGCTGGTTCCAGCCAACACATTTAAGTGCTACTATGTGTCAAACACTGCACTTCATGCTTTTTGTGAGCTTTATCTCATTCACTCCTCTCTGCCCAGTTCTGCTTCAACCAGAAAGAACCAATCTGAAGTGGACTCATTGCCTTGCAGGAGCCCCCCGAAAGTCGGGGTGCAGAGCACTGAGAGTGGAGGAGAAGAGTGCAATGGGAGGCGGATGTAGATAGTTGAACACCAAAGATGCAGCTGGTGCTCTGTTCATTTTAGGTTAACCCATCCTTGCGACTAGCTGGAGGTTCATTCTTGTGCAGAAGCCAAAATGTACACCAGCTCTTCCCTCTGACCTCTGCGAGGGAGCAGCCAGCCAAGAGGAACGGAGTCATCAAATCAGCCGACCCTTTAGGTTCACGAGAAAGCAGTGTTTGGCTTTTGAAACCAACGGGTGGTTTAGAGCTCACCCCAAAAATGAGAAGTTCCAAGGGACAGAAATCGTATCCTCGTCATTTTGGTAACTCGGTCCCCATGGCATCCAGATTAAAAATGCCTTCTGCATCAGGGGCTCAGAGTGTCAGTGGAATTTGGTTGAGACAAGAAATGGTTACATCACTCCAGGGCTTCAGAGAAAAACTCTAAGTCTGTTTGCCAGGTTTCTTAAGCAAGCGGGAGTCTGGGCAAGCTTCATCCTAAGATGAACCCAAGGTACATGTGCTACCCTGAAATACTGTTGTGTTTTCAAAAAGAAAAAGGAAAACAAGAACCTTTCCCCCCTTTTATCTTTCCAGCAAGCAACCTGAAATATTTAACTGGACACGTTGCGTCATTTGTGCATCTGGTAATAACTTGTCCTCACAGTCTATATGCATGCAACTACAAGTCTAGAGAGCGAATGTTTACTTTTCAAAAAAATATACTCTGGTAAGGTGGTTCAGGCCAGCCTCCCTGTCTGCTGAATGTAGACTAGTAACTTCCTGATTAGCCTTTCGAAGGGCCTGAATTTCAGTTGAAAAACTAATTTCTCCTGTTGTACTACGCTTTCTTGAATCTGATAGCTTAAGTGCATTAAAGTCTGATCAATGCAGCTCTACCCCTTTGGGGCTGCCTTTAGAAGGCAAATCAAGAGGATTTGCCTTTTCCTAGACACAGCTGAACTCTATAAAGGGCTTCTGTTTTGTAATCTGTTTTCGAGATCTGATGCGTGTGTTTCTAACACCCTGTCACGTGGGGAGGTCTGACGCACACCCGACATGACTATGAGAAAATGTACTGCAGAGATGTGTGGGAAGGTGGAGCCGGATCACTGAAGCAGTGTCCGTTGTCAGAAAACTTTCCACAGGGGACAGCAGGCCCACGCAGTAGATTCCATTGCGATATGGGCCTCGCACTGGCCCAAAATGGACTGCGAGTTTGACTTTTGCAGGATTCCAGGTCGGTATCCTAATACAGTGAGTGCTTTTTTTAGTTGGGTTTTATTTCTAAGTTTCTTTTTATAGAAGACGACTCGCCATAGAGAGTAGAACGTTGCTTTGTCTATTCAGTTTTGTTATTATATACGTGTGTGCGTGAGGCATTGAGCAGCCAGGGTGCTGCAGGAGGCCTCTCGGCCTCTTGTGATCAGAAGATTCAGAAAAATGGGCTTTAGTCTGGCCCAAGGGAGTGAGTAGCCTTGAGTAAGTGACTTCTAGTTCTCACAAAGAATGTACCCTGGATATGGTTACTTCACTCTGTATGTTGTCTTAAAAATTTCCTAGAGAAAGTACACCAGATTTTATTAACAAGCCCTATAAAGCTCTACATAGTAGATACGTTGGTTAACAATTTAGAGATTTTTCAACTTTTTAAAAAATTATTTTGCTTTGTGAGAATTAGAATTTATATGGAAACTATCATTTTAATTTTTTTGACATCTGGATATTTCAGTAAAGTTGTTGCCTTGACTAATTGGGGGAGGGAAGATTTAATTAAGATGGAAATACTGGGAATTAGTTGGTCAGATCATTGCCAAAAATTTGTTTCTTTTGTTTTCAAGTTCAATCCCAGAATCCCAGTATCCAGGGTATAATGGAGAGGAGACTGATTTAACAGTTGAGTGGATAGGATCATAAGGCCAAACAGTACTGTGACCAGGCTAACCTTTGAGAGTTGGAAGCAAGGACACAGGCAGTGGCAGATGGCGCAAACAGGATCTGGGCAGCGGCCTGCAAGTCATGGAACAGTTTTCACCCGAGTGTAGTGTGGGAAAGACTCTTGGTCCCCCTGATTTTTCAGCCATGCTCAAGTTCAAGTACAGCAGGTCCTCAAATAACATCATTTTGTTATAACATTGATGAGGGGAAAAAAAAAACCTGATTCCTGGCTGGGGCCCCTGTCTATATGGAGCTTGCACGTTCTCCCTGTGTTTGTGTGGGTTTTCTCTGAGGGCTCCAGATTCCTTCCACATCTGAAGATGTATGTGCACGTGAGGTGAAGAGGCATGTCTGCAATTGTCCCTGTCTGAATGAAGGTGCGTGCGGATATCAGAGTGGCCTTGCCATGGAAGGACATTCCGTCCAGGGTTGGGTGCTGCCTTGTGCCTTGAGCTGCCTGGAGAGAGAGGCTCTGGCCACCCACCACCCTGAACTAGAATGAGTGGGTTGGAAAATAATTAATTTACTTGTTTTTATAAATCTTCCTTAAATGTGTGTATAGCTCACATTTATTTTAATGATTAATGTTAGATGTGTTTTGGGTCTTTATTTAGAAGTTCGGTGATGTTTTTGTGATCAGAAGCATGCTGTAGGAACGTAACTCTTGTTTATATCAATTAGCCTAGGGTAAAATTGGTTTCCTTGTGTGCCATTTTGCTTAAAATTGCAGTTTGCAAGAACCTGTCCACGACATTAAGTGCTGGGGTGGGAAGTTGCAGTTTTAAATAAGGCAGTCATGCTGGGCCTCACCATGGAGGTGATGCCTGATGTTGCAGAGCAGATGTGGAGACCTGTGGAGATCCAGGAGGAACGTGCATGCGTGACAAAGGGAACAACACGTGCAAAGGTCCCATGGTGTGGCATGCCCAGCTTCTTCAAAAAGCAGCAAGGGAGCTGGGGAGGGAGGCAGAGAGGAGTGGCAGGTGGGAAGGTCAGAGTGGTCAGGGCCAGACTTGTACCTTCAGGGGAGTAAGGTCGTGGGGGGCAGGAGAGCAGTATGTAGAGAAAGGAGATTCCGGTTTGATTGGTGGCTCTTGTGTTCCCTCCTCTTCTGCTAACACCTGCAGTGTTTGCTGGAGGGAGCTCTGGAGAGTAAGTGAGGACTCACTGTAATGCTTCAAACCTGGAAAATTCGATGCACGGTGTGAGTGTGTATCCATGTGACTGTGGGTGTGTCTATCTGTGCTTCTCTGTTCCTTGGTCTCTCCTCTCTCCTGGGGATTTTTGCCTTGTATTTTACCACACTTTCATTCACTTTGTCTTTAGTTCTTTTAGTCTTATACATGATTTATTTTACTGAGTAAAAAAATAATTTTTAAATAATTTCTTTTAAAATGATTTTGAACATTTTCTTATAGGCTAGAGCAGCAGTTCTCCAACTTTTTGGTCCCTGAACCCCCTTACACTCTTACAAATCATTGAAGACCCAAAGAGCTTTTGTTTATCTGAATTAGAGCTATCAGGATTTACCACATTCAAAATTTAAAATGAGAATTAAAAAACTATTAACTTATGAAAAATTACTATGATAAAACCCAGTTGCATGATATAAAAACATTTTATTTTTTTAAATAACTACTTTCTAAAGTGAAAAAATATAGTGGGAAAAGTGGTATTTTAAATTTTTGCAAGTATCTTTAATGTCTGGCTTAATAGATAGAGAGCTGGATTTTCATATCTGCTTTTGGATTCAGTTGCAATCTGCTATTTTAGTTGAAGTATGTAAAGAAAATCCGGCCTTACACAGATAGGTAGTTAGAAAAGGGAGTAGTTTTTAAATAGTCTTTTCAGTTAATTGTGGATAGTCTTTGATACCACACTAAAACTTGGTAAGTGGTAGTTCCTTAAAGGTTGTTTGTGATGTGGAATCTGAAACTGTGTCAGTGAACTTTCAGGACTTAGTTACATTTAAATCCGCTGCTCTGTCTCATATCTTTTAGCCCTTACGTTATTTTTTGTAACAGTAAGCATTGGTCATTTGGAAAACGGTGGTTCGCTGAGCTATGCATACCTTCCAAATACCCAGAACTTATATTCATTAATCTCACCACCAACCTCACTAGAAAAATCATTATCTATTGAGAAGTGTCAAGCTCATGGTAGTGGGTACAAGTTTTCCCAAAACCTAATTTTTGCTTGAAAGTCTAATTTTATTACTGGCAACGAAATGGCTGCTTCCTTGAAATGACAGGCTCACTTAGTTCATTTTCACTACAGTGTTTGCCCAGATACCCACATCTGAATAACCATAGTTGTGTCTCCGTCATCCTCTCAGCAAAAATGGTGTGTGTTCCATGAAAAACAATTGACTGGTTCAACTCACAACACAAAGGACCAGCCAGGCACTTTTCCTCATGGTGCCCCTGCTTTTCAGTAGCATCAGGAAGGTTTTATGTGTACCTCCCATGTTATCACACAGAATAACAAAAAGGTGTGTATTCAGGGGTCAAGATTTAATAAAATTTATCATTTTTACTCCATCCGAGTGTCACTGGCTTCATGCCTGCTAACGTGCCAGCTGTTTTACACTTCATTGCTTTTGCACCATTAATGCATATGTCTGCACAGTAATAAAAAAAATTTTTTTAAAGGCAAATGACATCTTAGTGTTATGAAAATAGTTTTTCTTTTGTTTTGGTCTTTTTTTTTTTGACCTCACAAACCTGTTGAAAGGGTCTTGGGAGACCCAGAGGTCCATGAAACACTTTGAGAATTGCCAGTTTAGAAGGAAACTAGAGAGAAAATTGGGCGGGAATTAATTTGTATTTTCCTAGTAATTTTACTCTCTATAGAGTAGAATTTGGGTTCATCTAGTTGTAACTTTTAAAGCTTAAACGAAGAACCTGTCCAAGCACAATATGCAGTTTCTATGTAAGGCCATTTGCCACCCAAGGTCTGAGGAGCCAGCTCCTCCCTGTCCAGCCTCAGCAGCCTCCAGAATGCCTGGTTCCCTACAGGTGCGGGGGTGGGGACAGACATGAGCCAGATGGCTTTTCCCTCAAGGAGCCAATAGGGAAAGATGTGGATTTGAACCAGGGCACCATACTACATGCTGCAATAAAGGTAGGAACCCAAATCCTGAAATTTCAGTGGAGGGAGGCCCATGGATGGGGAGTAAGTACAAGGAATTGCCCGACAGAAGAGTAAGGGGTGAGGGTAGAAGAAGAGCCTGCAGAGGAAATACAATTTCCCTCCTAAAGCTTTATATAGGTGGAATGTAGAAACCATCCAAAGTTATAAATAAGAAAAGCTTCCATGGCCAGGGAGTGTATGTGCTGTGTGTGTTGTGGGTGTATTGATGTGGGGCTGGAGAGGGGGCCTTCTGCTTTCTACCTCAATACACTTCTCTACTGTTTGAGTGTTTTACCATGAGCCTAGATTTATTCTAATTTTTTTAAAGCTACTTCATTCTAAAAGCAGATGAAGAAAAGTCATTTTAATCATGAAATGTATCTTAAGTGCCCATTGTTACACCATATGGACATGTATTTATTATATAAGGTTGGAGTACAGCGGAGACAAAAGCAGCAGAAGATTCCAAATGTACTCATCAGCTAGAATTTCCCAGTGGCATTTATATAGAGTATGTTTATCAGCTACTAGAACTCTTCAAAGCATTTTACATACTTATAAAGTATACTTTATGTAAATATACATATATGACTGTAATTTATATAGAGGTTTATATTCTGTTTATGCGTATATATAAGATGAACATTCCTGTTTCCTGGGGTATATTCCCATTTCTCTGGCATAGTTATTAGTTGCATCCCCCTCTCTCAAGTGTCCTGTTTTGGATGTAAACTGTATGTTTGCCCTATTTTTATGTGCTTATAAAATATATTTACATATAGTATATGTTCATATATGTGTAAGTCATACATTTATTTGTACATGCATGTGGATATATGCATTGTTTATGTGTTTAGAAGACATGTTAAAATCTATTACAGCTGAAATACAAGCTCAGGAAAATAGTAATGTAAGTCAGATGAGCACAGTTATATAATTACAGATTTGTTTATTTTTTTAAACATTGGTTCACCAAAATATTTTGCATCTGTAACATTCTTGCTAGCTTCTTCCGTGCTTATTTATTCCATCACAGTAATACTGCTGAGAACAGTGAGTTTGTTGAAACTTGCTCTTTAGAAAGCATTTTAGAAAGTTAAACGTGAATTAAATCTCATCTTGTTTGCAACTTATATTTATTTTTCTGAAGTCTGTTGCGAATGTCCATTGGCAGGAACTCCTTAGACTTGTATTTTAAGTTACCCTCTATGAAGAAATGTAACAGAAGAGGTCACTTATTTAACTTTTTTAAGTCGAAGAACACTATTTTGGTGAGAACAGCTACCTCCCCCAACCATGAGCCCACTTATAGTTCTTAGTTTTAATTTTGGGACTATCCTTAAAATAAGTATGTCTGATACGAGCTGTGGGTCCATCGTTATTTTATTTAATGTTTTTATCAGCTGCACAAACTGAACTGGCTGACGGGGCCAGGCTGGTCATGTTACTGACAATAGCCTTGGGCTCGGGCAGACAGTGTGGGTGTGAAGGTGACTGTGACGAGGGGACACAGCTACAAGGCCCCAGTCCTTCTTGCCAGGTAGGTGACAACCCCGTTGTTGCCCTGTCTTCCTATTTTTCAAGAAAAGGTATATTGATTTTTATGTTAAATCTTAACCGTTCTTCAACATCACCTCCGTTTTTCCAAAACATGGTTCCAAAAACTATGTGAGTCAAACAAAACCTGTGGGGGCCAGGTTTGCCCACGGCCTACAGTAGGTTCCCTCCGGTCTCCATACCTTGAACTCATTGCTTTTTTAAACTTTGGACAAGTAGAATGTGGCTTTTAGCTGCAGTACCTTCTGAGACCATCAGGTCACCCATGGTAAAGGGCACTGTTAAGATTAGAAAGGTGGGTGCAAGAGTAGTGAAGACTTGCCATTCCTTTAAATCTTATTTCCCCTGCTACCAACAGGCTTTGGGGGAAGGGGACAGAAGTTTGGTTTCATTTACAACCCTGGGTTTACATATCAGCCCCCAGGCTTGGTTTTGGATGGTTGATAAAAACCACCTGAATAGCCTCTGAGACAAGGTGGGATGGAGACTTTTCAACGGCTGCTCCTTATGCTTTGAATTTGGTATCACATGAATATATTCTTCACTAAATGAAAATACAGAATATGTATGGGTTCCAGGATCTTGTACCAGCTGTTCTAAAGCAGTGTCTCTAGGTATAGGGAGGGAGGATTTTATATATCTATACTATTTTAAATTTTATTTATTTGTTTTTAGAGAGAGGGAAAGGGAGGGAGAAAGAGAGGGAGAAAAACATCAATGTTGGGTTGCCTCTCGCACGCCCCCAACTGGGAGTCTGGCCTGCAACCCAGGCATGTGCCCTGACTGGAAATTGAACCGGCCACCTTTCGGTTCATAGACCAGTGCTCAATCCACTGAGCCACACCAGCCAGGGCTAAATCTATACTATTTTAAAGCTTCTCAGTTGACTTAATGCATAGTCAGGTTTGGGAACTACTGTCCCAAAGTATATAGTAGGTATTCAGTAACATTTGTTCAAAGGAGGAATGAACTCTTGTCTTCCTGTGGCATTTAGCCTGATGCCTCATACTTAGCAGTTGTTCAGTAAATATTGACTGAGAGGATTAAAGTATATTTTGAGTTCAGCTACCACCCCCACCCCCTCCCCAAGCCTTCTTGGCAGAGGGTGCGGCCATCTGCTCATCCCCAGGCTCTCACTTGGGGGTGGGTGGACTGCTTCTTACCTGGAATCAGCTGGTCTCCTGCATCCAGCTTGCCTCCCTCTGATCCTTTCTGCATGCTGCAGCCTGAGTGGTTTTTCCCTTCATTCAAATCTGTTCATGCCTTTCAGTGGTTCCCTATTGCCTGCGGTATAAAATGTGCTATGAGAGCCCTTTAGGGCCCTTTGTGATCCTGTCCGGCCCTTCCTTCCCTAGCTCATCTCACTCAGTACCTAGGTGATGAGGCCAGCCATGTGCCCAGCACTGCCGAGGAACTGGGGAGAAAACAGTGCACACACCCTCTCCTGACCTCCCACAGGCCTCCTCGTCCTTTAGTACAAGGCCTACCGTCATGGACTCCAGCTGTCAGTTGCCAGGTCTCTTTCTTCTAGACTCTGAGCTCCTGGAGGGCCCAGACTTGCCTTGCTCTCCTCAGTACCTCAGCTCTGAGCATTCAGTCTGACCATGTCAGTCATTAACACATTTGCTGGATAAAATCGATAACAGGAATGAAGGTTTTTTCATGTGTGCCAAGAAAACAAATCCAGGTGCTACCTAGTAACTATGATTTGTATAGGACTCTGTCACACAATGGTAGTAGCTCCTGAAAGATGTCATAATTGGATTTTCTAATGTTATGAGGCTGTTTTAATGACATACAATGATGCTTTCTATTATATATTTTACTGTAATTGTGAGACTAAGATCTTACTAAATGTTAGCAGTTGGCCTTTTGCTAACCATTCTAACTGAACAATCTAAGAGAAGAATCAGAGAATCCCACAGAAGCAAGTGGGGCTTATAATCTGATACCCTAGAGTGTTTATTTTAGCTTGATGTGAAGTACTGTATCCCCCAAATAGAGGCAGAGCCTCGTGGGAGGATCCGAATGCTCTGAAGTGGGGTGTTTTGGAACAAGCAGTAATTTTGAGGTAAAAGGACAAAATAGATGACGTCAGCATAGAACTAAGCCAGATGGAAGCTGCCTTTTTGAACCACATAGCATGTGTTTTGCCAGATCTGAAACTATCCAGTCAGGCTAGATAAAGAATTGACATAATCTATGGGCCTTACAGAAACCAAACTGGATAAGAATATGAGAGTCAGGAGAGAAAGTAGATCGCACAGGGGCCCAGAATAGAGAGACCTCAAAGGAGGCAAAAGAAATGTGTCTGCAGTCTTATCGGTTTATAACCCAGTGAAGGACACACTCCTGCATACTGTACAGGGGTGGCCCTCTCTCCCTTCATGCGCACAGAGGAGGCAATAACAATTTCATTTCATTTGTATTTATAGATTAATCCCCCAGAGTTCTAGAAAAGATTCATGGGAGATTACCATTAAAGACAGGGTAAACAAGAGTAGAACTAATGTTAAATAAAGACAGCGAGACAGTTATCACACCGGAAACCCAGGCTCACAGTGGCTACCACAGTTGATAATAAAAGTTCACTCTCGCTTGTCTCGAGAACTAAGAGAAACTTGGTGAAGGTATTGTTCTCATTATCGGAATTGGAGAATTTGTTAGTGGAAGTATACTTTTTCTTATGGCTGAATGAGATAAAAGGATTTATCAAATGGTGCCTTACATAAAGGATGCTAAATGACATAATGGGCACAGCTTATAGTATCTTTGCAAAAAGGTAAAAAGAGATTTCTTATGTGGCCATCTGGTCTCTCCACCTGACTCAATGCCATGAGCTAAATGTTATACTCCGTGCTAGGAAGACATTGCCACAGGGAGTTAAAGAAATGTCATCAAGCTGTATGGCTTTCTGGATGTCACTTGACAAGGGATAGACTGAATGAATATCTTGTTAGTATACCATGTGCACCAGAGGGGTTTTTTGTTTGTTTTGTTTTAACTGCAGGAGTGGTACATTAGTGTATAGTGAAATTAGTTTACGGTGTTGATGTTAGAATTTTAAAAATGAAAAATAATAGAACAGAACAGAATGCATCACACAGAATAAGAGTCAAGTTTCAATTTCATTTGTGTCTTCGGTCACTACCGTATTGTGTATTTATTGTCAATACGTATGAAAACCATTGCTTTTGACTGCTCTTCACAAGAATATTAGTTGGTAGGCACTGGCCATTCCAAGCTGATTATAGAACATACATAGAGAATAGGAAGAACTGGCCTCTGGGAAAAATAGAGGTAGGACCTCAGACCAGAACAAGAATCACTGTTCCTATAAATTGTGCTAATTTAGGAACCTGTGATTAGATTCAGTATGTGGACTCAGAAACATACTTTCCTGGTTTCATGTTTTGTTTGCCTTAAGTACCTCTCAG
This sequence comes from Furipterus horrens, assembly GCF_987537825.1. Taxonomy (NCBI): domain Eukaryota; kingdom Metazoa; phylum Chordata; class Mammalia; order Chiroptera; family Furipteridae; genus Furipterus; species Furipterus horrens. Next base: position 107,739,328 of record NW_028327177.1, on the reverse strand, counting down.
AGTTCTTTTTGAAAACCCTAGTCTACCTTGGCTTTAATGAAAGGGAAATCAGAGAGGAACAGGATGGGTCCCCTAGAGGGTCAGGGTACCCCTGTGGTCAGACTTGGTCCTGCAGACTGTGACTTGCCATTGAGAGACCCTTGGAAGCCACAGACTAGGACTGGCTCCTCCAGATCTTGCTTCTTCTCTGAGCAGGCAATACCTTTCCATACAGGCACTGATTACCTAGGGAAAACTTGTTAGAAACCATTTGCCTGCTTTATGAATTGTGTTTGGATCATATCATCAGGACTGTCTTTGAAAACAGGCAGGAGGCTTGTGGCAGGACCATGGCATTGCCCAGTTCTAGGGGTCCCATGAGCAGCCTTGGGTGATGATGATACCCTTAGCATTTTGGGGGGACCCCATCCCCCCAAAATTGGACATGTATATATATAGCTACAATTTCAGAAAAGAGTTCTGAGAGGCTTTCCAACTAAAAACTTAGCAACGGTGTGAGAAACAGGCTGGAGCGAAATAAAGATTTAGCATCCCATGTGGACTCCAAGTCTTGTAAGCCACAACAGAATGAGATAAAAAACTATTTTCATACAAAATTTTTTTTTAAAATAATCTAGAAAGAAGTTACTTGTGAAAGGGTCTCTGACCATTTCTCTCCTCTTGTTTCAGATGACAGTCATGTCCCTTTCCAGGGACCTCAAGGACGACTTTCACAGTGACACAGTGCTCTCCATTTTAAATGAGCAGCGCATTCGGGGCATTTTATGTGATGTCACTATTATTGTGGAAGACACTAAATTTAAAGCCCACAGCAATGTCCTGGCTGCTTCAAGCCTTTATTTCAAAAATATCTTTTGGAGCCATACAATCTGTATTTCCAGCCATGTCCTGGAGCTGGATGATCTCAAAGCCGAAGTGTTTACAGAAATCCTTAATTATATCTATAGCTCCACAGTCGTCGTCAAGAGACAGGAAACAGTCACTGATCTTGCAGCTGCAGGAAAAAAGCTGGGAATCTCCTTCTTGGAAGATCTGACCGATCGCAGCTTCTCCAATTCCCCAGGTCCCTATGTCTTCTGCATTACTGAGAAGGGAGTGGTTAAAGAAGAAAAAAACGAAAAAAGGCATGAAGAACCAGCCATCACTAACGGTCCAAGGATCACAAATGCATTTTCCATCATTGAAACGGAAAATAGTAATAACATGTTTTCTCCACTGGACTTGAGGGCAAGTTTCAAAAAGGTCTCTGACTCCATGAGAACGGCGAGCCTTTGCCTGGAGAGGACTGATGTCTGTCATGAGGCGGAGCCCGTCCGCACCCTGGCGGAGCACTCCTACGCCGTTTCTTCCGTGGCCGAGGCTTACCGGAGCCAGCCTGTAGGTGAACATGCTGGCAGCTCACCTGGTGACACAGCTAAAGAAAATGGCGAAGCTCCTGCCGCAAAACTGAAAACATGCCGGAAGCCAAAGACACTCTCCACACCCCAGGATGCTGAACCAACCACAGAAGAGATGCCACCCCCGCCAGTAACCAACGTGGAGGTTCACCAGGAAAGGAGTCCGCAGCCAGCTGCAGTTCTTTCTGGTTCAAAATCTCCCAACCATGAAGGAGATGTCCCTCCCAGGGAAGATGGAAACAAATCCTCTGACGTCCCCGGGCCACCAGCAGCAGAGGTTCCACCTCTCATTTACAACTGTAGCTCTTGCTCCAAATCCTTTGACAGTAGCACTTTGCTCAGTGCCCACATGCAGCTGCACAAGCCAACCCAGGAGCCCTTGGTGTGCAAATACTGCAACAAACAGTTCAGCACCCCAAACAGACTGGATCGGCACGAACAGATCTGCATGAGGTCAAGCCATATGCCTGTTCCGGGAGGAAATCAACACTTTTTAGAAAACTATCCTACCATTGGACAGAATGGAGCTTCCTTCACCGGTCCAGACTCTTTAGTGTCTGGAAACAGGTTAGGTGAATTTCCCAATACTGGAAGTACCTTGCCAGAAATGGACCACCTGATCAAATTTGTTAATGGGCAAATGCTCTACAGTTGTGCAGTATGCAAGCGTAGTTATGTGACTTTATCCAGCCTCCGCAGACATGCAAATGTCCATTCATGGAGAAGAACGTATCCTTGCCATTACTGCAACAAAGTCTTTGCATTGGCTGAGTACAGGACAAGACACGAAGTGTGGCATACGGGAGAAAGGCGGTACCAGTGCATTTTCTGCCTTGAAACTTTCATGACCTACTATATACTCAAAAACCATCAGAAGTCTTTTCATGCAATAGATCATAGACTTTCCATCAATAAAAAAACGGCAAATGGAGGCCTGAAACCTAGTGTCTATCCATATAAACTTTATAGGCTACTGCCTATGAAATGCAAGAGGGCTCCGTATAAGAGCTACCGAAATTCTTCCTATGAAAATACTCGAGAGAACAGTCAGGTGAATGAGCCTGCACCTGGCCCCTATGTTATTCAGAATCCACACAGCTCTGAATTACCGACTCTGAATTTCCAAGACAGTGTCAACACCTTGACCAACAGTCCAGCTGTCCCATTGGAAACATCCACATGTCAGGACAGACCCATTTCGGCCAAAGTCCAAAACACAGAGGGGACCAAATGGGGAGAGGAGACGCTGAAAGTTGATCTTGACAATAACTTTTATTCAACGGAGGTGTCCGTTTCTTCCACTGAAAACGCTGTCAGTTGTGACCTCCCGGCTGGGGATGTGCCTGCTTTGCCTCTGAGTAATGGCGGTGAGAACTCGGCCTCCGTGATCAGCTACAGCGGCTCGGCGCCCTCGGTTATTGTGCACAGCAGCCAGTTTTCTTCAGTGATCATGCACAGCGCCACTGTGGCTGCCACGTCCGGCACCAGCCACAGAGCCCCTCCAGACCCACCTGTCAGTCAGACCGTGAAAGATGACAGCAAACCTGAGCCAGACAAAGTGGGGAGAGTGGTCAGCAGACCCAAAAGCATTAAGGAGAAAAAGAAAACCAGCCCCTGTAACAAGGCCGAAATACCAGAGGAATCAAGCTACGTTGCTGATCCCGGAGGGTCATTGAGCAAAACCACAAATGTCATTAAAGAAACCAGCAAAATTGAAACCTACATTGCAAAGCCTGCTCTCCCTGGAACCTCCACAAACAGCAACGTTGCACCCCTTTGCCAAATAACAGTCAAAATTGGGAATGAAGCCATTGTGAAAAGGCATATCCTAGGATCGAAATTGTTCTATAAAAGAGGGAGAAGGCCCAAGTATCAAACGCAGGAGGAGGCTTTGCCACAAGAGAGTGACCCGGAAGCAAACAGGAACAGCCCCCTCGGGCTTTGCCAATCCGAGTGCGTGGAGATGAGTGAAATGTTTGATGACGCAAGTGACCAGGATTCCACCGACAAACCATGGCGCCCCTACTACAACTACAAACCCAAAAAGAAATCCAGGCAGTTGCGGAAAATGCGGAAGGTCAACTGGAGGAAAGAACACGAAAACAGGGGCCCAAGCAGTAAGTATAAATACCCGGCAGAACTGGACTGTGCTGTGGGGAAGGCTCCTCAGGAGAAGGCCTTTGAGGAGGAAGAAATTAAAGAGATGCCCAAGCTGCAGTGTGAACTCTGCGATGGGGACAAGGCCTCGGGGGCTGGAAGCCAAGGCAGGCCCCACCGGCACGTCACTGCCAGGCCGTACACCTGCGAGCTCTGCGCCAAGCAGTTCCAGAGCCCGTCCACACTCAAGATGCACATGAGGTGTCATACTGGAGAGAAGCCGTACCCGTGCAAGACCTGTGGACGGTGCTTTTCCGTGCAGGGAAACTTACAGAAACACGAACGCATCCACCTGGGCGTCAAGGAGTTCATCTGCCAGTATTGCAACAAGGCGTTCACGCTGAACGAGACCCTCAAGATCCACGAAAGAATCCACACTGGCGAGAAGCGTTACCACTGTCAGTTCTGCTTTCAGAGTTTTTTGTACCTCTCCACAAAAAGGAATCACGAGCAGAGGCATATTCGGGAGCACAACGGTAAGGGCTTCGCCTGCTTCCAGTGCCCCAAAATTTGCAAAACAGCTGCTGCCCTTGGCATGCACCAGAAGAAACACTTATTCAAAAGCCCAAGTCAGCGGGAGAAAACAGAAGGTGATACATACCATGAAAACTCAGATCCGCGGGAGAATCCACAGTTCATGGATTCAGAAGACAATGACCAAAAGGATAATGTACAAACCATTGTCGGAAATGTCCTTTGAATGGCGATACTTAGGAAAAAACATCTTCAAAAAATAAGTTGGTGGGTTTGTTTATTATTTCTTTTTTAGTTAGCTGTTTTCTTCTGGTTTTGTTTTTAAGTTTAGTTTTGTTCACGTAACAGTCATGAAGGAGTGCATTGTAAAAAAGCAAATCTCACTTGTGAAAATTCTAGAAAAAGGATCCTAATATCTGCTTTGGGTTTCAGCATTAACATCTTGCAAAGTGCGCATAAACAAAGTAGCTGACTTCGCCAATATCCCGTTATCTTGTGAAAGTTAATGAAGTTCTTAGCTGTGGTATTTCTGCCAGTGGAAAAAAAGTTTAATTTTAGTCTAATTTAGAACTTTCTGGTAAGTGCTAATAGGAACTGGCTGCTAAACTGTCTTTAGTCACTGGAGAAAATAAGGGTTAGACATCATGAAAATGTCATCTTTATAAGTAAGTTAAAAGGTAAATGAGCTATGACAGTCATTCCCATTCAGCTTCTGCACTGTGGAAAATTGTTTAAATTTAATGGATACATATTAAATACTTAAATATAGCTAAAATATGTGTGAAATGAGTAACCTAAGTAGGACATTCATGTATTAGAACTACTTTTCTGCAACACAAACCTTGTAAAATACATATATAAATCACTATAACTTTTAACTGTCCATGTCCCCTGTTGTAGAGAATTATAATGATGAGCAATAGATCTGCAAATAATGAGGACTGATGTAAAAATCAGTAGAAAGCATTTTGATTATGACCTAAGAGCATGTGTGTGCTTTTAAATGGAATGCTGTTCTCTTGAAGTTATGGCTGAGCTGTTCTTTGAATTGGTCTATTCAAGTCACAGAAAACATAGGTCATGCCTTATCTATGGGGGAAAGCCTTCCCAGAGTTTACCTGTGGTTACCTGTGCTGTGTATTACTTTGCAATGGCCTTGCCTCAGGAAATGAAGAAGGGCCTAATTCTTCTGAAACTCCCTGCAGTCTTCCATCCATCACAAGGCCATAAATGTGGAAATCTGTTCCAGATGGACTTAACCAGTTTCAAGGGTTCAAGTAAAACCTGACACCTCCCATTCCACTGAAGGAGTGTCTAGGAAATTTAACACAAGGCATAAATACAATGGTGAGTCCCCAGACACCTGAAAGGGACAGAAAGCATAATCCCTACGATGATTAGCTTTCTTGGAGGTTACACAGCCCAGAAACACAGCCGCCCCACCCAGTAAGCACTCGAGTAGGGAACAGGAAAGGATGCCTTTCCTTGCCCCAAATAGTAGCTTTGTTTGGGGGTGGGGAGGGAGATAGAATGTGGATGAGGGAGATAAGGTTCCATCACTTATATGACTTAGAAATATATCCGCAAAGTCAGATGCCTTGTCTTCATGTTTGCAGACATCTAGCCCCCTTGCTAAAAAACCCACTTAAATTTTTCAGTGTTCTTTTACACTGACCCATACCATCAACATGGTCCTCAAAGTCTCATTGCCCTATAGGATATTCCATCATCTGGACTAGGTTCCTGGGAAGCTGGAACTGTGAGTCTTACTTTTTAAACTGCCATAATAGGAGGCAGAGAGCAAACATTCCTATCCTTTGATCACCAGTATGAACAGAATCTGGAAACTGGTTCAAGGGTGGCCTGCAGCCATTCGTGTTCATAGGATTTGATAGATGGAAACCCAAGGTTATCCAAGGTTGCAAGGTTATCATTATGAAGAAGTAGCTCAAAGGACTCCAGCTTCTCTTTCCAAATGTGATGTCTCCATGAAGAAGACTTAATATGGATTTGGGTGGGAAAAAACCATTTAAACACCCAGAAAAGGACATGATCAAAGATGACCTTTTAATACTGTAGTACTTTGCTGTTAAGTAACCCCAATATTGTATCTGCATTTATCTTTTGTTCATCTGCTTTCAATTACATACAGTATTATGTAATAGAGGAAAATGCAAGCAAATTCAACTTTATTTTATACATTGTATATATGTATACCTGCACTATTCATTTGGATTTTGTTAAAGAGATTGTCACAAAGGGCTTATGAAAATCATTTTTGAATTGATAATTAGAATATTGAATAAGCAATCCTGTGATACACTAATTTGTTTTATCTCAATTAGGATTATGAATCAAGAAAAATAATTGTGTATTTTAGTCATTTTAATTTGAAATAACTCCAAATATGAAATTATTACATGTAGTGATGTCTCCCAGCCCTTACATGTGGATATTTTTAAAGTGGACTTGTATGCTGATAATTCTAGACCAAAGTAAATATGGCAGAATATTTATACATGAAAAAATAATTTTGCAAATATTTTCTATAATTGTATTATTCGTTTAAAATGTTGACAGCTTGTGTTAGTTTCAGGGAGGGGTGTATATTTTGATAAAAAAATACTTGACTTTGTAATTCTGTATATTCTATACAATTTATAGCAGAGCCGTTTTAAAACAGCCTTGTCAGACTTTTCGTTAATTGTGAAAACTTTATTATGAGTGATGTTTAAATATGCATTGAGTACATAATGACCAACTAGAGTTAAAGTAAGTGTAAACAGTGAACATTACTGTATGCTGTACAAGATATATTGTAATTTGCTGTTTTAGCATCTGTATTTTGGTTAGAAGATATTATTAAATGCAGATGTTAAGGATTGGAAAAAGTCTAATTTTATTTTTAGAAATAATGAATATAACTTTGTTTTTGCTTGATTAAAATAGCTTGTTCCTATGTTAAGTCTCTTTTTAAATGTTTTTAATGGTAATTCCTTTGTGCAGCCAAGTGGCTGTTTCATCTGTGTGAGTCTCAGCATTAGTTCACATATTATTCACACAGTACATTTCTTTTTCCTCACTTGTTGCATTCCATGGCACCTGCCTACATGCTTAGTACTCAAGTGGAATATGACAAAACAAAAAACAAACAAACAAAAAAAAACAACCCAGAATAAGAGAAGTTGAAGTCTTCTGCTAATTTAGTGCTTTGGATAGGCCTGGGTGTATCATGATAAATCACAAGAGTATTAGAAGTATTCTGCTATACTCATCCACAGGAAACAAATCGCATTTATGGAGTACCAGGCACTTGACAGTGGTCTTCACAGGAACTGTTTCATGCAGTCCTTCCCAACAGGACTGGGAAGTAGATGTCATTATCCACATGTTATAGTAACTTTGAGAAGATCCCAGAGCCAGACAGAATCAGGATCCCAACTCAGGGCTGCCCAACATCCATGTTTTGTTCCTTCTCAACACCTTCCAAGAATAATGCTTAATGGAAGCTGAACAGAGTGAAGAGAAAAGACATGACAAAGTAATTCAGCTTTAAGATGGTAGTTGTTAAGAATGACAGCCTCAAGGAGACTGTATTAGGCTCAGCTTCCTCAGACTCATCACAAATCTACTTCCCGAGGCCTTGGTACTTTGGGTATTTAGCTGTTCTTATATCTTGGGATATTGCCCTATAAAATCAGTTTTTAAGAGTTTGTAATTTTTTAAAGAATACAGACTGATATTATAAATGAATGGTATTATATGCTAGTAATTTTTCACATTAAAAAGTCTGTTCCATGGTCACAGACTATACTTTAGCTGATTATCTTCAAAAATATGCAGTCAGTCACAGTGGGCAACGTGACTGTCTCTGGCTCAAGCACCACAATTCATCACCAAGTGAACTGTGGAAAATAATCGAATTTCCAGTACCACCCAGGCCGGTCTAGCTCAGTGGTTAGAGCAGAGTTCCATAACCGAAGGGTCACAGGTTTGATTTCCAGTCAGGGCATTTACCTGGGTTGCAGGTTCACTCCCCAGCTTGGCCACATGCAATCCTCGGTCCGGGCGTGGGAGGCAAACAGTTGGTGCTTCTCTCTCGCTTCAGTGTTTCTCTCCCTTCTCTCCCTCCTTTTCTCTCCAAAAGCAATGAGTGAGGGTAAGAAAAAAAAAAAAAATTCTGGTCCTAATGGCTGGCCAGCAGCATTAATTTTGTATTTGAAGGACAAGTCAAAACTAATTCGCCAAAATTTCATCACCGCTGTCTGCTAACACTTCATTATCTAGCAAAACAGATCTAATATCAAAAGCATTTGTAACAATTGAGAAGGTAACTGGATTAAAAGGATACCATCATGCAAGTCTATCCTGTCTATACAGATTCTTTTAATTACTTTGGGTCTTTCCATTCCGGTTTCTCCTCTTCCTGTTCTGATCACCTGTTGGTTGGTTTGGTTCCAGTCCCTCTGTCTCGCTCAGTTCCTCTTACAGAGGCAGTGATTCTTCCACTTCCCTTTCCTCCCTGTCTGAGAAGTCCTCACTTCCCCCTCCCCAAATCCTGGCCATCTGTTAACCTTACTTCTGGAGAAGCAGGCCCCTTTGGCCCTCCCTCCCTCCCCAGTTTGCAACCCTTGATCCTGATTCTTCAGGCAAGCTGGTCGGTGAGCAGGGGAGCTGACTTGGTTTGCGATTTTTAAAATGAAACACTCCGATTTCAGACAACTAATGGAAAAACTGGTTATAACGGAAGTATGACTACTTTTTAATTATTTAATTCTTAACATCTAAGGCATCAAATAATTTCATTTTTTTAAGAACGAGAATTTGGCACCTTTTTTATTTTGAAAATTAGGACTTCTATATAATTAGTCAACGATTTGCAACCTTTTTCATCTCATTGCGCACAAACTACTAAAATTTTGCAACACACCGATATATATACATATGTTTTTAGCCAGTCTGACAAAAAATAGGTATACTTCTGATTCGTTCACACTGGACAGCTGTTGTGTTGGCTGTTGTCATCATTTTATTTGACAACCTAAGGGAAAAGAAGTCGGTGCCCCTGACTTCAGGTATGGCATGGTTTAAAAAGCCTTGTGGCACACTGGTTAAAAATCACTGTTCTGTGTGTGTAATTTTTTAACAGGAAGTGTTTCATGCACATGCTCATGGCTGGCACCAGGGAGTGAGGATCTGAGGTGTCCAGCAGCCTCAGAAAGCAGCAAGCTCCTTTAGTGCCCCCTGCTGTATAATGTCATAGCCCTCAAAGTCCGGGTCATCGCTTACAAGGAAATGACATCTCGACGGCAGAAAGGTTACTCACTTCACATGAGCCATGGGGTATTGCCAGAGAAAAGCTGACTCACTTCCAAGTGGCCAGTTTCCCAAATTCTGACAACCCAAGATGATGTGTAGCTTAGGGCCTGTTCATTTCTAGCTTCTCCATTTTACTGGACCGAGAGGCCAGTTTCCACACACTGACTTGGACGTGCCCAACCTTTGTGTAAATGGGGTAAGAAGAGCAGCAGGCCACTTCCCAGGTCATTTCTGCTGTTTCTCTTCCTAAAAGCCAAAATGTGGGACCACTATTTTTGTCATTTTTCATAGTAATAGAAACCAACCTCCACCACTATTGTATGTGCTGAATACGACCACATTCCAGCCATTGGAAACTCCTTACCACTCAGTATCACTCTTACACCCAGGCAGGAAAGCCCCTCCCTGGCCTCACCCAGGGGTCCCCCACTCCATGCGGCAGAGTCTGCAGGGACCACAGGGATGTGCCATTCTGGAGTCTGTACCCATCCCAAATCACAGAATTTCCTGTCCACTTCTAGGGCCTGCTCCAGCCTCTTCCCCACCAGCAACACTCCCCTCAGTCCCAGGGATGACCAAGCAATTTGCAGGGGACGTGGACAGAGTTTGTGATGCAGTGCCAGGGTCCACATGTGTGTGCGCGAGGCCCCCAGCAGTATAGGCAGGAGCAAGGTTGGGGGTAGGAAGAAGATATGGGAGCCAGACCTGGACCCATCCATTCTCAGCTCGTCTCCTTCCAGCCAGAATGCCAGAGAGACAATTCTGATCGCTAACCTGGCCTGAAGGTATGTTTGTCAAGGCAAGAGAAGAGAGCCTGTCTATTTAAGAGCTTGTGCCTGATTTAATTTTTAAATATTTAAACACATGGTCTATAGGCTTCTATTGATGTGCTTGTCCTTAACCCTGCAAATGTTTGGTGAGGGTTAGGGGAACAGTCATTACTCCTCCCAAGTGCCTGGTTTTTACCACACTTTGTCGATGTACAAGCTCCTGGCCACACTGAAATGTCCCTTTCCACCCTGATCCACAAACATCATAATTTACTGATGTCTACTTCAAAAGCCTCTCCGACAGCTTCTTCCTCGCAGTATTGTAGGAGAGCCCCTCAGACCTCTGCTTGCCTTTGCGTCAGTCACACCACAGCTCTCTGGAAAGATCCATTTCGGTCCCACCCAGCTCCTCCAGGCCCAGTCCGGAGCTGACTTGTTTAGCCCGATGCTTGCAGCATCAGCAGGCGTTCTCAAACATGAGTCACCTCCTAAGACTGCTGATTCTCCATTTTAAGGTGACCAACAAACAGGATTGTCTGGGACAGACATCTTTCCCAAGATGTGGGACTTTCAGTGCTAAACAGAGACAATCCTGGGAAAACGGGGATAACTGGTCGCCCTCATGGGGAAGAGGCTCTTTGGAGAGGCAAAGGGCCTCAGCAACTGGGACAGAAGTAGCATGAAGTGGCCAATTTAAGTTTGAAACAACTATTGGGACTGTGAACTTTCACACCCCTGCTGAGCAGTGAAGAAACATGTAGGCCATATAGAAGTCTGGCCAGGCTGTGCAAGCCTGGGCTGGGAGAACTGAGGGCTGACCCATCTCCAGACTCCTACTAAAAATCCTTTAATTATTTCACAAAAACTCCCTCTAGTCTCATTTCTCAGAAAACCCTCCCGGGGAACTCAGCTCATCATTCACCTTCCAGCAGCCCACACAAAGCATTTCATAGAGTCCACTCTAAATGTAAGTAATGGCCTGTTCCACTGTTTTCCCGCCGTCTCCCCGCCCCCTCCACTCCTCTACCTCAGTCTATCATGCTATAAGCCTGGTGGATCGCTACAGGTTTTCGTGCTAAGTCCTTTTCTGTTTTTACAATGAAAGAACCTGAATTTCCTCTAGAAACCACACCTTACTCCCTTATTCCTCAGCCCTACTACTTTCAGATCCTTTGTGTTGGCTTCAGTCTCAGGCTGGTTCTCTCCAGTTGATGGCAAAGATGTCCATGCTGAAGGGAATAAAGCTCCCCCCACCCCCAATAGTCTCTGAAGAGAGCAAAAACGCTTGTGGTAATAACCTTCTCTAAACATCAGAGTCTGAATTTAAACCCAGGACAATCACCCGACATCATCAGGGACCCTCGAAGATAGATTATGCACCTCCTTGTAGGACACGGTGAAAAAAAGTCAGTCAAAGTGACCACAAAACACACTGCATTCAGCTGCAACTGACTGAGCCAGGCAGCATGCCAGATGCTTTCATCTTTATTCCTCAGAAGAACCTAGGAAGAAGATATTGCTCTCATTATTTAATAGATGCAGAAAGGCCCAAGTTCAAGGATTTCACTCTCAGTGATGAGAATGCACAGAGGAATCAAGAACCCAGTTACTGGCAGTTCCTCAGCCTCAGGTATCAACATGCTGGTGCTCAGGCCACACCCTTTCCCGGTCCACGGTCCTCCCATGCGTGCTGCTCAGGAAGCCCCGGGCCCTCACTTCACATCGCCTTCATCTGGTCATTTAGCGACATTTACAGGTGAAGGCAAACGCATTAGAATAAGTGACTCCATCAGTGAGAACATTTATGAAGATCTTTCTACTCCAATCGCTCCAATTTCCAGGAACTCTCATGGTTGAGGCAAATAACTGCTTTGTGCCTAATAGGAGTGGAAAGCAGGCTAATGCATTTGTATGTGCTTCTGTATTATGTATGTAGTGAAGAGCCAATACATGTATACAGTAAAAAAAATGTTTTCAGAAGCATAACTGGTAGGAACAAAATAGAGAGGGGGATGTTAAGAATAGTATAGGAAAGGGAGAAGCCGAAGAACTTACATGCATGACCCATGGACACGAACTAAGGGGGGCGATTGCTGGAGGGACAGAGGTACTGAGCGAAGGATGGCAAAGGCAGAAAAACTGGGACAACTGTATGTACCAACATAATTAATAAAATATACTTAATTTTTTTTTCCAAACAGCATGAAAGGGTACACAGAGAAAAATGAATTTCCCTCTCCTTCTGTCCCCAGGCGTCTCCCTAGAGGCAGGCACTGTTGCAGACCTTGGGCAACCCTTCAGAGATGTCCTACATACATCCAAGCCTATATGTGCCTATGAACTTACATATTTTCTTTTCCTTTTTTTACATAAACAAAAACACAATACACATAGCATTCACTATTTTATTGTTTATTTAACAGTATATCATGGAGAACCTTCCATGGTGGGTTATATGGAATATTCTTATTCTTTTAATGCCTGCATAGTACTCTATTGTACAAATATCTAACCAGTGTCCTACCGATAGTCATTTAAGTGGTTTCCAATCTATTTTTTATTTATGCATTTTAGACAGATTTTTTTATAACAAAGATGAAACAAACAGAAAAGAAGAGTTTTCTGCTCATTTATCCAGAAAATTGAATTAGCAAAGGCCCCACTCGATTCTCGGTGTTCCTGGCAGTCTGGATCAACATAATTCAAATTCTGAGCTCTCAGGCAAAAGTTTTCAAAATTATTTTGCTCTGCATTAAATGCAAACTGAATAGAAGAGCATCTGTCTTAGGGGCTGTCTGCTGTTTAAGGAAAATGGGATGTGGGGAGGGAGCAAGAATGCAAGACAGAACCTAAGGGAGGATGGGTGAAAAGTGAACCTGAAAGCAGAAACCGGCTCTCTCTCCACCTCACCTCCCCCTACGTCCCCACATGTCACTTTTATTCAGTCCTCTCTGTGCTGACCAGCCCACTCGGCCTCTCCCTGACTGCAGCGGAAGATACTGGCCAGCCCTACAGTACCTTTCAGCCAAAGTGTCCATCAGAGATTGACTCTCGTCCCTGTGTCCAAATGGCCAGTTTCTGGACAAGGATATTTGATTCCCAACCTCCACCCACCCCTGTTGAAGGGATTGGCTCTCCTTGGTCAGTTAACTCCTGGTCTAATTAGCTCTGGTTAAAGGGAATGAGCCTGTTGGAATACAGCTGCAGAGACCTGACCCTGAGGGCAAACTGCAGTAATCCAAGAGGGCAGAGTGGGCGGCTAGGAGAGACCCTCAAGTGCCCACCACGTGGTTGCCCAAGCACAAGAGCTGCTTAACCAGTAACTGCATCAGTATGATTGCTGAGACCTGTCATGATGGCTTTGACTCTGCCACCCAGCTTTCTAGCCCAGAGTTTCCCATTGCACACACACCGAACAGTTACCGGAGGGTCTGCCTGGCTGAGAGGCGGACTCGGGCCCCGTCCTGCAGCAGCATTTCTCACGTGTTCATGGTGAGATGATGCGTGGCAATGCGAAATGTTGGATTTGGGTTGATATTTGTAAAGGATCCCTCACTCCGAGCCACAGACATTAAAAAAAAAAAAAGGGGGGGGGAGCTTATTTTGACAATGTCTTCACCTCATTTTGTCAAATTCAAATTAAGAAATTTCATAAAACTGAGTGAATATGTGCAACTTGCTTTTGAATATGTTATTTTTGGGAAAATCATTTTTTAAAAAAAAACATGTTTATGTCTGGAAATTTAGTAATGTAAACAAGCTGTCTGCATTTGAGAGAAAGCTGAGGGAGGTAAAGATAGGATCGATCTGTGCTTAAATTCCCAACTGCTGTAACCTCCAAGCCTCTAGTTAATTTGCACCGTGAACGCCTAGTCCGCCCTTCCCTCGCTGAGCATCATACTTGCGGCATCTCTGAAGAATGATGAACCATATAGAGGTGGAGGGGACGCCAACATTTGTGCAGACCGGAGAGGAAAATGTGGCCAGCAGAGGGCACTGCCGCTGCAGCCGGGACTCCGCCGCGGCGGAACACATCCCAGGTGCGTTGTGCCTGCCGCTCCACCCAGCCCTCTTCATTCACTTGCTCTCTGCCTAGCTTAGGGAAGGAAATAAATGTCCATGTGGCCCTAACCAAGTGTGTGCATGCTATCAGCAATTTTTCTCAGTATTGCTTTTCCCTTTGATATCCCAAACCTGAGGGTTTTAGCTAAACATCAAGTTAATACTCAGAATAAGACAAGATAATAACTTTGAGACACGGAACAGGTTCTGCTTCAACCTTGGATGGTGCCTGAGCAGGTGCAGCTCATTCAATAAACTAGTTGCACTTGCTTCTTGCCTGGATGACTGGGAGTTTACCCCATCTCTCTCTCTCTCTCTCTCTCTCTCTCTCTCTCTCTCTCTCTCACACACACACACACACACACACACACACACGCCTGAGGTAACATGCAAAGACCCCAACAGAGTAAGGGTGGGTGCTGTGGTATGGCATGGAGGGGTACAGCCCAGTGAGAGCAGTGAAATGAGAAGGAGGCTGTGGACTGCCTGCAAAGGATGAGAAACACCTGTGAGCCACCCGCGGGCCCAGAACTAGCCATGGGCAACAGCTGCATACAATGGACTGGCTTGCCAGTGTTCTCAAGTGGCCACCAGCAGAGCAAAGAGATGCCACCAAGGGCCATCTACCCACTAAGGGTGGAGGGAAGAAACTGCATTTTCAGGATGAGGGAGGAAGTACTAGGGCACCTAAAAACCACTGGATTGTCCCACGAGGGCACCCACCTCTTCTAGGGGTCAGGGCTAAGAGGTTGCCGATCCTCTGAGGCCAGATGAGAATACCAGCTTCATGAGCCGTTAGGACGTATAGTCTGTTCCCCAGCCAGGCAGCCTGGTCACTTCATCTCACAGACACTGGTCAAAAGACATTTAATGGTCCTGTGAAACCAGAAAGCAGTACAGAGGCACAGTGGCAGCAGGAAGCCGCATGGGAAGAGAAGGAAGCTGTCCATTTATCTGGGAAGAGTTCTGAGGAAGAAGCAGGCGACCTAGTTCTAAGCCAGGCAAAACATTGCATTTCCGTGATCACAGTGACTGGCTCAGCAATGGGCAAGTAACCCACTCAGCACCAATAAGACTTAAAGGCTCCCGGGAATGCTGTAAGTGAGAACATGTGTTTATCTCCTGACTGGACTTGGAGCTGAGGAGATACAGTTTGGAGATGCTGCCTCCTTCTTGTCAGTGTGTGGAACACCTGGAGCTGAGTGGGGCCACCAGGGAGTTCCTGCAATTATGACTAACAATGCAAGAACCTCAGGGTGGGAGGGAAACTGAGTCCTGATAACATGCTTTGAGCCCTGAATCCAGCCATCCCTGAAGTTAATGCTACTCCTGGATTTTCAGTGGGCCTGTGAAGTCAGTGCCCTTGTGCTGAGCAGAACCTCACTCCTGTGCCTCTTGGTGTGGAAGAGACAAGGGTAGGGGTTCTCCAAGCCAGTTCCGACATCTGATATCTTTAGGATTCCTTGTACTGAGGTTGATCAGAGATAAACCCACCTGGCCCAGGTGAAGTGCTCAGGCTCAGATGGTCATCCAAAGCTTGTTCTTTTACAAGCACCCGGATCGTTCTGAACCTTTGTGACCATTCCTGGCTCCCGAGTGGGAGCCAACAACTTCAAGGCAGGACTCTGAACTTGAAGATTAACACAGAGATACCAGCACTGCTATTACATGTCACACATTTAGAAGAATCTTGTTGAAACTGATGATGATGTTTCAACTTAAGATTTAGAAGAGGTTCTAATAAGAGAGGGGTGATAAATTGAAACATTCCCATGATTACTAATTTAGAATGTGTAAAGTATCACTGATTTTCTCTTTATTCAAAATTCTGCCTTTATTCCTTTCTTTTAACTATGGTAAAAATATATATCTAAGATCATTTTTTCTTTTGTTCATTTTTACTTTTTTTAAAGTATATTTTATTGATTATGCTGTTACAGTAGTCCCATTTTTTTCCCTTTGCTCCCTCTGCCCAGTATCTCCCTTTTCTTCAGCAATCCCACCCCCCTTAGTTCATGTCCATGAGTCGTGCATGTAAGTTCTTTGGCCTCACCCTTTCCTATATTATCCTTAACTTCCCTCTGTCTATTTTGTACCAACCAATTATGCTTCTTAATCCCTGCACCATTTCCCCATTACTCCCCATTCCCCCTTCCAGCTGATAACCCTCCAAATGATCCCCATACCTGTGATTCTGTTCCTATTCTGGTTTGCTTAGTTGGATTTTGTTTTTTAATTCAGTTTTTGATAGTTGTCAGTTTGTTGTTATTTTAATGTTCATAGTATTGATCTTCTTTTTCTTAAATAAGTCCCTTTAATATTTCATATAATAATTGCTTGGTGATGATGAACTCCTTTAGCTTTACCTTGTATGGGAAGCACTTTATCTGCCCTTCCATTCTAAATGATAGCTTTGCTGGATGGAGTTATCTTGGTTGTAGGTCCTTGCTTTTCATCACATTGAATACTTCTTGCCAGTCCCTTCTTGCTTGCAAAGTTCCTTTTGAGAAATCAACTGATAGTCTTATAGGCACCCCTTTGAGGTAACTCTCTGCTTTTCTCTTGTGGTTTTTAAGATTCTCTCTTTATCTTGAAACTTTGGCATTTTAATTATGATGTGTCTTGATGTGGTCCTCTTTGGGTCCAGCTTGTTTGAGACTCTCTGTGCTTCCTGGACTTGTATGTCTATTTCTTTTGCCAAATTTGGGAAGTTTTCTTTCATTATTTTTTCACATAAGCTTTCGATATCTTGCTCTTCCTCTTCTATTTCTGGCCCCCTTATGGTTCGGATGTTGACACGTTTAAAGTCATCCCAGAGGTTCCTAAGCCTCTCCTCATTTTTTTCAATTCTTGTTTCTTCATTCTGTACTGGATGACTTTTTTTTTTCTTCCTTATGTTCCAAATCATTGATTTGAACCCCGGTTTCCTTCCCTTCACCATTGATTTTGTGTAGAGTTTCCTTTGTTTCATTTAGCATAGCCTTCATGTCTTCCCTTATGGGTTTGCCATACTTAAGCATATCTGTCAAGTCTGTGAGCATCTTTATCATCAGTGTTTTGAACTCTACCTCCTTGTATGTTAGGTTGGCTATCTCCTCGTCGCTTAGTTCTCCCACTGGAACCTTGATATATTCCATCTTTTGGGTCATACTTCTCTCTCTCCTCATCTTGTCAGGCTCCTGTGTTTGTTTGCTTCTGTGTCTTAGACAGAGCTGTTGCTCCTGTTAAGTTGTAAGGGGCAGAGCCTTAGGTATTTGTCAGTACCGGTGACCCTTTTCACCACGTTGTGGCGCTATATGTGGGGGTAGGGTCTGAAAGGGAACAATGCTGCTTGCTCAGCACTCTCCCCTTTTCCAGGCACCTCTCCAACTTCCCGTATGGAACTGGTGCCCCTGTAGCTGTTTCCCTGGCCTCTGTACCCAGAGTGGGTGAGTTCGTGGATGATCTAGGACTGCAGGATCCCTTTAAACAAGTGGACTCTACTGAGAGACTGGCAGTTTCTTCCTCCGCCCCAACCCCCATTGGTTTTCACAGTCAGAAGCAATGAGGTTTTATTTTTCTGGCACTGGAACCATGAGCTGTGCGGTCTGGTCAGGTGCTGGGAATGCTCCCCAGGAGTCCCTCCTGACTTTTTAAAACTTGTATCTGCACTTCCCACTGGCCTGCTGCCGCCACCACACTGTGTCCTCTCTACCCCAGCTCTGCCCCTCCTACCTGTCTAGATGAGTATTTCTTCTTTATATCCTTGTTGGACTTCCATGCAGCTCAGTTTTCTGGATCTTCTGGTTGTCTCTAGTTTTGAGGTAGTTGTATTCCTTCTTAGTTGTGGAGGGAGATGCAACGTCTCTGTCTAGGCCTCTGTCTTGGCCAGAAGTCTGCTTTTTTTTTTTTTTTAATTGAAGTAAAATATGACCACAGTAAAGTACACAAACCTTAAGCATATGCTTGATAGCCTTCATTTATGTAAAACAAGCAACTTTCTCTCTCTGAGTCTGTGTCCTCAACTGTCAGGCAACTGTTAATAAGGCAGCATTTCTTAGGTCTTTTCTCAGAGACTTTCTTCCAAGCCAGTGACATCTATTCTGCATATTTTGATGCAGTAGCACTGATCTTATGATTGTAGTATGTTTCTCCTCATACCTGATGCAGTGGCTCTGCATGGTTGGTAGGCTGAGGTGCCTCTGATACCGTCTCCAGAGGAGCCCAAGAAGCTGTTGACCAAAGATCCCACAGCCCATAGCCACAGCACTGCCACGGTCATCAGAGTGCCCAAAGTGCCTGCTGAGGGGAACTGGAGGACCTCATCACTGCCACACTCACTAGTAAATGCTCACATGGAGGGGGTCTAGTGTATATTTGCTGGAAGGGTGGGTAAATGGATGGGTGGATCTCAGTTCCAAATTCTCTCACAAAGAAAGCTGATTTTGTGGTAGGCAGGCTATTGTCTTGACAGAAAAGGTGATTCCCCAGCTATTCAGCCTGATGTTTATTGTTCAAATCAATTTCCAGTTCCTCTGTGGTATAACTGCACAAACTCCTTGGAAATCCTTTGGTGTCTAGCATCTTTCTTTAAGCCATAATGAAACCAGATTGTTTACAAATTGTTTACTGAAGGGTTTGCTTTAGGCCTGATTGTATTAGGTCAGCAGGGGAAAATGTGTGTCAGTTAAGATGCTTTGGACTTCAATCCACAGGAAAACCAACTTAAGATGTCCCAAAGTAGGCAATTCCGAAGCTCCATGGTATTAACATGGACTGAGGCCTTCATCCGCATCTGTGACCTCTGTCTATAATACCTACCCTTGCAATCAGAGGATGGCCAACACCAGTCCAAGCAACAGGGCCCTCACACAAGTCCAAGAGCAAGAAGAAAAGCAGCAGGGTATACTTATCCCCTTCCTCAAAGGTTTTCGGCAAATCACAATTTAGACCAATTCTTGGTGAAGAAGAAACATATGGCCTGGGCTCATAGTCACCCAATAATTACAGAACTAGAGGTCTCTGAGCACAGAAGGAGAAGATGTGAATTATGAGTGAGCAACCAACATGTTTGCCATAGGATGGTCACATTGGCAGCCACTGGCCATCATCCAGTACAATCCCAATTCAAGTAAATTAATTATTTTTTAACTTTAAATAATCCATTGTCTTAGTAAAATTGGATGACCGCCATTGACCAGGCAATCAAGACCTCTGTGAAAATATAGCTCTGGTGGTTTTTGGAAGCCCGTGGGGACTATGAAGGCCTTCTTGCTCTGTTTAACACAGATTCTCTCCAGCAAATGCAGAGACTCATTAAGTGTGCTCAGCCTTTTCCTGGGTAAAGGTCGTGGCTCTGGGAGAAAGCAGCTCATTGTGTGGATTTGCAGAACAGTCATCATTTGTTTCTTCTCAGTGAAACTCAGCAGTCTGGGAACAGAACTGAAACCCCTTTAACTCTCCTAGCTAGCTCCATCTCAAGAGCACACCCACGTGAGCCTGGATAAATGGCCCTCTGAGGGAGGCATGTGGGGTTTGGCAATGACCCTGGGAGGGTGAGGGGTTAAGGGCAAGGGGTGATTTCCCAGGAAGTACCAGAATTGTCACCTTAGAGGCTCATGTACTAACAATTGGCCTTTTATTTCTACCCTTTCTCCACAGTTGTGGAGGCAGAATGAAGACTCTCTCAGATGCGGGTGGTATGCATGTTAGAATAGGGTCTGTATGTAGATGAGTGGGGGGGGCGGAGTGAGCAGGGCCAGAGGACCAGAGAGTGACTTGTACCTGTTGCAATTAACCCACCCCCAGGGATCACCCTGGTTTGACAGGGTGCCACTCTTTTCCCTTCCTCCCAGAGCAGGGAGGAGCCCATGGGAACAACTGGGTGAAAGCACAGGTGTATGCTGGATTATTATCATTGTCAAGTGCTCTCTTGGCTTCTTTTCTGCAGTATCTTCGTCCACATTCTGCTCTCATTCTTTCTCCTTGTCTCTGCATATGGCTACAGTTAGGAACCCACTTCCCCAAGAACAGAGTATAATTTCAGGGGCACACATCAAACATCTTATAGTTTAATAGATTCTGCATTTATTTGGCTTTTTATTACAAAAATAGTTGTAATGAGAATTATAGTTTGTAAGGTGGCCTTGAGAATTCCATTGGCTCTTGAGCTATTTCTCCAGAAGAATGTTGAACTCCCCCTAGAGCAGTGGTTCTCAACCTTCCTAATGCCGTGACCCTTTAATACAGTTCCTCATGTTGTGGTGACCCCCAACCATAAAATTATTTTCGTTGCTACTTCATACCTGTAATTTTGCTACTATTATGAATCATAATGTAAATATCTGATATGCAGGATGTATTTTCATTGTTACAAATTGAACATAATTAAAGCATAGTGATTAATCACAAAAACAATATGTAATTATATATGTGTTTTCCAATGGTCTTAGGCGACCCCTGTGAAAGGGTCGTTTGACTTCCAAAGGGGTCGTGACCCACAGGTTGAGAACCGCTGCCCTAGAGGCTGGAAGAAAACAAGATCCAGATGGAAGGAATCTGAATGGCATCTTGCAGCATAAAAACAGTGGTTTCAGTATTTAAAAATCACATGTTTGGGCTCCTAATTTAATGCTTCTCGCTCTACACCATACTTGTGTTAAATATATCTGTCTCATCTTAAGCACTTTTTATTTTTACAGTAACAGAAATCTTGTAAATTACTCAATGTAAATAGCTGCTGTCTAGAGGACTTTCATTTAAGTTTTTTTGACAAATCTCTAGACTTCCAATCAAGATGGCTGTGTAGGTAAACACAGTTTGTTTTCTTGCACAACCACATCAAAATTACAACTAAACTGTAGAACAGTCATTATTCAGAACTGTAAGAGATTGAGCTGAATGGCAGGAAACTTCCCTAATTTGGTGAAGGAAATAGACATATATGTCCAGGAATCACAGAGAGTCCCAAACAAGCTAGACCCAAAGAGGACCACACCAAGACACATTATAATTAAAATGCCAAAGGTTAAATACAAAGAAAGAATCTTAAAAGCAGCAAGAGAAAAGTAGTCAGTTACCTACAAGGGAGCTCCCATAAGACTTTCAGCTGATTTCTCAAAAGAAACTTAGAAGAGATTGACAAGAAATATTCAATGGGATAAAAGCAAGGGCCTACAACCAAGATAACTCTATCCAGGAAAGCTATCATTTAGAATTGAAGGAAATATAAAGAGCTTCCCAGACAAAAAAAGCTAAAGACGTTCATCACCACCAAACTAGTATTATATGAAATGTTAAAGGGTCTTCTTTAAGAAGAAGAATATTAAAAAATATGAACAATAAAATGGTAATAAGTACATATCTATCAACAATTGAATCTAAAATAACAAAACAAGCAGAACAGAAACAGAATCATAGATACAGAGAATGTTTTGTTGGTTGCCAGATGGGAAGGGGGTTGGGGGATGGGCAAAGTAGGTGAAGGAATTAAGAAGTACAAACTGGTATTTACAGAATAGCCATGGGCATGTAAAGGAGAGCATAGGGAGTAGAGTAGCCAAAGAACATATATGCACAACCCGTGGACATGGACAATGGTGTGGGGATTCCCTGAGTGAGTATGGGGGAAGCTTAGTGGAGGGGAGCAAAGGGGAAAAATTGGGACAACTGTAAAAGCATAAACAATAAAATACAACTTTAAAAATGTCTAGCCATGGCTGGTGTGGCTCAGTGGATTGGGTGCTGGCTTATGAACTGAAAGGTTGCTGGTTAAATTCCCGGTTGGGGCACCTGGCTGGGTTGCAGGCCAGGCACCCGCTTGGAGAGGCAACGAAGTGATGGTTCTCTCTCACACTAATGTTTCTCTCCCTCTCTTTCTCCCTCTCTTCCCCTCTCTCTAAAAAATAAATAAAATCTTTTTAAAAAATCTCTAAATATTTTTATTTTTGTTTCCTCATCCAAGAAATTACAGGGCATTACGGGCATTTCAATGAATTTTTAGTTAAGAATTTAAAAGGTAGTAACTATCTATATAGCTTGGTTTCTGAGAGAGTTTAATTGAAATTTCAATATCCCACATAAGCTAGATCATAAAGAAGATTACAGAGTTCATGTTTTGTGCCAATCATTTTTGTAAATTCATCTTTTCTCATTGTAGACTCAATGTAACTGAGACATCTAGTGTCCAGTCCTAAGAAAAACAAATTTCCACTGATTCTGGGTTTAAAGAATCCACCAAATCTGTTTTATGGTACTTGTAAGTGAAACTACATATTTCCCCCCAACCTCATTTTGGAAAACCCATGGTGCTTCCCATGTGAAAAATATTTTCATATTACAGAAGCTCAAGAAATGTTTCCCACATCTAGTGTTCTTGTTATAACATTGTTGCCATTCACATGGATAAAATCTATTCCCTCAGTCCCAGCTCATCCTCCCCCAACTTTTTCAAGTGTCCCAGGGAGAAAATGTGTATCCTCTTTAGTGGCATTTGAGTCTAGGTCATACCTTATTTTCTGGATTTCTAGTCACTAAGAATGTCCTCCAGAAGAATGTATGTATAAACTCAAAGTATTTAAAGCATTTTCTATATACATAAAAAATATATAACATATAAAATATATTACTAATGTTACCTGAAATATATGTGCACAAATAATATGTATTTATTTCTAGCACACAATATTTTCATATAACTTTTAAAGTAAATTATATATTAAATCTGACACTAAAAGCAAAACAACAAAAGGAAAAAAATAGATAAATTGGACATCATCAAAGTTAAAAGCTTTTCTTTGTTTAAAGGATATCATTAAGAAAATGAAAACACAATGGTCAGAATGGTAGGAAATATTTGAAAATCTTATATTTGATAAATGGCTTTTATCTAGAATATATGAAGTATAATTATAACTCAATAATAAAAAGATATAGTAACTCAATTAAATATAGACAAAGGATCTAAATAGACATTTTTCCAAAGAAATGTACAAATGGCTAATAAGTACATGAAGAGATGCTCAGTGCCACTAATCATCAGGGAAATGCAAATCAAAATTGCAGTAAGATATGACTTCACATCCAGCAGAGTGGCTATAATCAAAAAGACAGATAATAACAAGTGTTGGTGAGGATATAGAGAAAATAGAGCCCCTGAGCGCTGCTAGTGGCAATGTAAAATCAACGTGTCTGGAAACAGTCTGGAAGCTCCTCAAAAGATTAAACATAGAGTTATAATATGACCCAGCAATTTCTCTCCTAGGCATATCTCTAAGAGAAATGAAAGTATATGTCTACCCATAGACTGGTACACAAGTGTTTGTAACAGCATTATTCATAAGAGCCAAAAAGTATAAATGGCTCAAATGCCCATCAACTGATTAATGGACAAATAAAATGTGGTATAGCCACACTGTGAAGTATTATTTGGCCATTAGAAGAAATGAAGTACTAATACATGCTGCAACATGAACAAACACATATGCTAAGTAAAAGGAACCAGACATAGAAGGTCACATATTGCATGATTCTATTTACATAAAATCCCTAGAGTAGGCAAGTCTATAAAGATAGAAATAGGTTAGTGATGCCTAGGGCTGGTTGGAGGAAAATTAAGACTGACTCCTAAAAGGTATTGAGTTTTTTTCGTGGGTGAGGAAAATATTACAAAATTGATTATGGTGATAGTTGTAGAACTATGTGAATATTCTAAAAGCCATTGGATTATATACTTTGAATGTAGAATGTATAAGTTATACCTCAATAAATCTGTTATTAAAAAGGGAATTATAAATATTAACATATTTAAATAACTAGCAAAATGATATTTAAAATGCTCTGTAATCCATGCCCCGAACATTTTTATAACCTCTGTTTCTATTCATCTCACAAAAGCTAAGGCAGCCTCCCTGGATGTCTCTACAAAGGAATTTGTAAAGATCACTGCTAAAGTTAATCCAAGGCCCTTTGAGATGAAAATAGATCTCATTTATTTTACAAAGAAGAATCCAAGTTTTCTGTTGGGTGGGTGGGTAGAAACCTCAGAAATATATCAACCAATCAAATTAAGGGGAATAAAAGGCATGGGGAAGGAGGATAAATATAAACCAATCTGTGCCTTGTCCAAGCCATGTTAACTTCTGTGAGCCCATATGCTGCCTCTGTTAATGAGAATAATAAACCTGCACACAGATTTTACACCAGGTTGCCACAGGGTTCTTGTGAAGATCAGAGCATTGTCTGCCAATAATGGTGGGTTACCTATTGTCCCAGTTTACCAAGTTTCCTGGGATGTGGGATTTTCCATTATAAAACTAAAACAGTCCAGAGAAAAATGGAATGAATTGGTTGTCTTGGTACCAGTTGAGCTGGTAATGTCCACGAAAAACTTTCGAGCATGGAAGGATATGTGCTCATTAACATGTGCCTGAATCAATTTTCAGTTTATTTAAGTTTTTTAAAATGTAAGTTTGCAGTCTACCTATATAGTTATTTTATTCATAATTATATATATTCAAAAGTACATGTAAAAATATATTATACATACAAATAAGAATAATAATTTTTCTCTCATCCTTGAACTAATGTTTCATTAACCTGTAAATTTAAAAAATTATATTCCCCTAAACTCTTTATGTAAATTAACTTAACTAAATTCCTTAAACCTTTTAAACAATATTTACCAATTTAATGTTAGGTCCCCTCAGGCATTTCAGTTGCCTCACATAATAAAGTTATAAATTTAACAGACAAAATCATACTAAATTCATCAAAAAGTAATAAATATATTAAATTAAAATTACAGATGTACTAAATCAGAGTCACTTGAACAACCAAATTCTTTATGGGCTTAATATTATCTTAATACTTTCTAATTAAAGTCTCTTAATTTTTCCAATAGCACAAATAACAAACACTCACAGATTATAACAATGAGTATAACACTTAGCATGAATTCCATTTTAAAAAGTATTGGTCAATTTATTTTATTGGGCCCTAACTTTTTTCTCTATCTACCCATGGCTACAAAGGCTATTATCCCACCCAGGTGTAGAGATGTGATCTCAGACCCATGGACCATGAACCCAGGACCAAGAATGCACGTCATGGACATGCCAACCCAGTGCCTGTTAATATGCTGTGTCTCATTTTAGAGTATGGGACTCTCTAAGCCCATGGGTCCCAATTCCAAATTTCTCTCCTAAGCTCTTCTATAACTTTTAATTTTCTGATTTGAATTAAAGAGATTCTGAATCCTATGTGTGCTCCACAAGTCTATTCTACATTGAAGAAATTTTTCCTTTCTTTACACCTGCCTTAAATGTGTACAAGTAGAGCCTTGCAAACATAAGGAAATTAACACTTTAAAATGCTGCTGCCATTATTATTTGGTCAACATTTAGTAGCTTCTTCATATTAATTCTCAATGAACACTTGTTGAATAGGATGTAAAAGAGTAAATCAAAAATTTAATAGTTGTATTTATGGAAACAGCAAGATGATTCTAGTAGTTCATCTGGAAGAGAAAGCAAACAGGAATGGTAAGAAAAATTCCAAAGGGAATAGTAATGAGCAAGAGTTAGATATAGAAGGTTAGTAAGTAGTTATT
Organism: Furipterus horrens; assembly: GCF_987537825.1. Classification (NCBI taxonomy): domain Eukaryota; kingdom Metazoa; phylum Chordata; class Mammalia; order Chiroptera; family Furipteridae; genus Furipterus; species Furipterus horrens. The sequence goes on along the minus strand of NW_028327177.1, from coordinate 107,713,562 downwards.
GTAGTGAAAAATATATGATGTTGGCACAATAACTGACAGGCTGCTTAAGTGAACAGCAATGAAAGTCATGAGCTGGTATTGATATAAGATTGTGTCATTTATAGTAAAGGAAAGAACAGAAACCAATGAAAAAGTAAATGGTCTATTAAACAAATGAAATGATATGAAGATTATTGTCTATTTGGGGAAATATATGAAGGTTGGTTCACATAACATGCTAAATTTCAATGAATTAAAGAGTGCAATGGAAAAAAATTAATTAAAAATTACAACATAAAAACTAAGTGCACATATACCTGATACCTGGAAAGAATAGGTATTCTGCCCTGGCTGGTGTGGCTCAGTGGATTGAGTGCCGGTCTGGGAATCAAATGGTTGCTGGTTTGATTCCTAGTCAGGGCATATGACTGGGTTGCAGGCCAGGTCTCCAGTTGGGGGCGCGTGGGAGGCAACCACACATTGATGTTTCTCTCCCTCTCTTTCTCTCTTCTTTCCCCTCTTTCTAAAAATAAATATATAAAATCTTTAAAAAATAAGGAATAGATATTCTGAGCACAAAAATGATGATAGAAATATCACAAACAAAAAGACTGACTATGGGTTTATAAAAATTGACAATTCCTATATGGTGAAAAATACTATAAACAAGGCTGCACACACACATAGAGCGACTGGGAGAAAATGTCAGCATATCACATATACATACACATGGTTCTTATCTGTTGTAGGTAAATATTTCCTAGAATCAGTAAGAAGAAAATATTCTTCCTCTTCTCACGTCCCCAGTGAATAATATTATAGAAAGCTTCTACTGCTGTGATGAAGCCAGGAACCAGGAAAGGAAAGATAAAATATCAAATGCCAAAAACAAGATTTTTTTAAAGAGTTTGGAAATTTGTCCAGAAGTGGAGACAAACAAGCAAGCCAATAATTTCAGTTTATAACATTGGTGTGATAAAACCACTGACAGGAGACAACTGGGAACTCGACATCATTGAGTCAACGAGCATTTCTGCTAAAATAAACAGATAGGCCAAGGTGTGCATTAAGTATTTGACATAGAAGGTTTAAAAATATACGTATCCTTTAAAGCATAATTAGTAACGTCTTTGGCCAGAATTCTATTAACCATTATTTTCACACTTTTCCAGCGTCATAACAGATGTTTAGAATAATGACTGAGGAACTGCATGTTTTTGAAGTTTCTTTTCAATAATCCTTTCTCAATGGAAGTCTCACCACCCTGTCACTATAGAATGTATTCTATCACAAATATCTGTGTCTCCAAGCGACACCTGCATGGCACACAGGTAATTCTATTAATTGTTCTAATTACTACTTTTGTACAACAGAAATTTTACTACAGTTTAATATTCCTTTATCTGAAATGTAGAGAATGAGATTAAACAAAGCTTCTGTTTAATAGAGAAAGAGTAACAAAACAGTCAGTTTAGCTGAGGACATCTAGTCAAGTAAAAAAAATGTAAAATGTCTCTAAGTGCCAGAGAAGATCTCAGTGAGCAAAGTCAGAAGGGACTGCAACGTGTTCATCTGTTTATTTGTGCAAAAAGCTGCATTTTCTGTTTTATCCGACAGGTGGCGCTGCACTAACACTCTGCCTCTTGAACACTGGCTGAGTTAAGAAAGCCGCCAGGAACTACCTAGACCACTTCCTGGAGCGGAGATCATGAGATCCATTTTTTGTCTGACTGTGGCCTTCAAGAACCTCACTTTGTCACAATACAGAACACCGAACCACACACAGGAAAGCACTTCGTAAAGTGTATGTATTAAGGCTGATTCAAATGATTCTTCTTAGAGGTAAATTCATTTATTCATTCACTCATTTACTTCATCAGTAAATATTTTTGCCATATCTATCGTATGTTGGGCCCCATGCTTTGTGCTAGAGATATAATAATTTTTAAAAATACATGGGCCCTGTTTTTATGGTCCTTATGGTTTAGTGGAGGGAACAGAGATTACTGAAATGCTCACATTAATTAAATAATCATGAACTGTGGTGATTCAAAGGAAAAGTACAAGCCATATACCAATACAGACATTGGGACAGTGAACCAAAGTAGAAAGCCTGAATAAATATGGACTAAATTCTGTACAGAATGAGGTAGCGATTGTTTAAAATGTTAACATGCACCCTGTGCATATCTATTACATTATTAGGAGTATCTGTGATACAATGAAAAATCACCTCCTAACCCCACCATGGTAACCAATAGACACAATAACTAACAGACACAGAAAAAGTGCCCCATTCACTTCCCACCAAACCTTACACTTCAGCTAAAGTCTAGGATGGGCTCCAAGCTTTATCTCCTAAATGGCTTTCCTTCCTCTAGCCTCTTGCCCTCAAAATGCAGTAACTCCATCAAAGGCTGCACATAACCAACAACTTAAATTTCCCAAGCATGGTTTTCTTCGTATCAGTTTCCTTCTCATGGGACAGTCAGACACTCTGCCTCTCTCAGAGCTGACATTCTCACCCTGTTACTCAAGGATCTCCATGACATGCTCTAACTTCCTTTTAGTCCTACTTTCCATTGGCCCCTGCACAGTCTGGAGGCAAAGAAGTGTACCTACCATCCCTGGAAGAGATGTACCTACCTCCCTTCCCTGCCTCTCTTCTATGCCTTTGACCTATGCCTTCCAGTCATCCGAAATGGCTTTCTCACTTATCAATAAACGATGCCTTAACTAAAATAAAATCACCAACCTTCTGGTGTTTAAAGCCCTTTCTTTAAAGAAAATAAATAAATTTTGATGGTAAAAATAGTGGTTTTTTGTTTTTTTTTTAAGATACTTGCTTGGCAATATAAAAAGTTGATATCCCAATGTTAGTTCTCCCATTAAAACCATTTTTTCTAATTGTAGAATCAGGGAAACACAGTTGTAGATAGAAGTCTCCCTTCACAGGCCCAGGGCCTGATTCCATTTGGAGAGAAAATGAACCCACACCTGGGAGGACTGTCCTAGTCTGGAGGCCCCCGTGAGTCCAGGCGAAGGAACCCAGAGGATGGAAGAGTCCAGGCAAAGAAACCCTTTCTTCTGTTTGTTAAGGTTTGCTCTCAGAGTTCTGGTTTCCTGTCTGAGGACCTACATCTTTTTCTGGCTATTTACTGGACAGATGCGGTCTACCCACAGGGCTGCGGTCCCAGCCTTGCAGGCTTCTATGGAACAGACACATTAGAACATGACACGTGGTGGGGAAAATTATCAATATATATAACGGTGATAATAGTTTTGAAATCCCCACTTATGCTGCTTTCTTTAATAAAGGGGTGGGTAAAAGTAGGTGAGTAATAATAAATAATACAATAATCAATAAATAAATAATACAAGAATAAAGTCTGTGTTTCATGCACTCACAACTGTAAATCTACTTTTGCCCACCCCTGTACTTCCTTATACTAACCTCTCCCCCTCACCCAATATCTGCAGAGGTTTCCATTTACCTTGGGGAGGTTTAGGATTGTTACAGAAGAAATACAAAAGAGAGAAGAGAGAGAGAGACAGACAGAGAGACAGAGAGAGAAAGTTAAATATCAGCTTTCAAATAGGATTTTAGGATTTTTCAGCTAAATGATCTTAAATGCTCGGCTTTGTAAAAGAGAGAAAAGATATTCTAGATTCTTGTATTTCTCTTGTTGGCATATCAAAAACTAACTTGATCATGGTTTTACACAGGGAAGTCCTGGAGTAGACAGGAAAAGAAAGAGGAACATCTACCCTGTCAGTCCCAGTGGACTACGCAGGAGAAAAAAAGGAGAGAGAGGTAGTGGGGACGCCAGAGGTGACGCTAATCTCCCTCCTCCTGATTCCGCCCAGAGTAGGGAGGTTTGTTAATTTGGTGGAGGGGTCCTGAAGACTTCTCTGGGACTCTGGGAGGGGCTCACCTTGCAGGTTGGCTGGCACCACGCGGGAGTGACTGTATCTAGGTTTAAGGCAACAGTATAGTATGATTCTGCAGGGTGAGGGAGGGAATATAATTTTCTAGGCTGCCCCCAGGATCAGTAGGGAATAAATTGGGCCAAGGAGTTTCCACCTGCCCCAGAGGCCTGGAAAGCTGCTAAGGTGAGAGCCAACAGGCCTCCAGGCGTTAGCCATTACGAGGGAAGAGTGAGTCAGCAACAAGGTGGGGGTGGACATTCTGGGCAAAAGTCAGATGAAGGATGTGGGGTCTGTAGCAGCAGCCAGAGCAGAGACTGAGTCATCAGGGAGCACTAGCAGGTTTTTCGACCCAGGAGGAACCACAGGTACTGTAGATATGGCTTCAACAGCAGGTGCTCACAGAACTCCCAGGGATGGGTTGGATACATCAGTGAGTGTCCAGACCCCCCACCCACAGCAGCGAACAGCAAAGATGCAAAAGATGTTGCATGACCTGAGGATCCCATCTTCTCTAGGGAGGGTGTTAGCCAGAACTCCACCCAAACCCAGACATCATCTCAAAAAGACAGGAAGGGAGGATTCAGATATCTATAAGACACTAAACTTATTTTGCATAAAGATATGGACTATTAAACTAAAATATCTATTTAAATTGTTGTGTCAGAATATTTTCCCATCTACTCAGTGATTGGATGCTCATAAAGAAGATAAGAATAATTTTTAGAGAAATAAAGATGTTATATCTTCTCTGCACATTTGTGAGTAGGGTGAAAAAAATCTGCCACCTTTCACACATATTGGTGTTGCCAGCTTTTCCCGGCCTCCTCCTGCTTCTAAATTTGGTGCTGCTTGAGCTACTCGGCTCCTCCCGTCCACCCACACCCAACTATGCAGAAGATCTTGGAGGGTCCAGACTGAATTTCTGGGATTTTTCAATGCGGAACCGGGGAAAGGGGAGAGGGAGAGAAATGGTATAAGCCACATGGAGAGAGTCTAAGGAGAAAAGAATAAAAAACCAACTCCTCTTGCAAGAAGCCATGGAGAGCAGGGGGTATGAACGTGTGCAGACGCATCAATGGGAGTGGAGAGGGACAGAGAGGTGCAGGGAGAGAGTATGTTATTCTAGGAAAGAAGAGTGAGGAATGGCATGGTTGGACATTCGAGCAGAGGAAAGATTACATACTCGCATCTCATTTATATCCCTTTGGATTTTGATTCCACTCTCTCCATCCATGCCTTCCAGGCATTGTATCCATGCTCACTGAAGGAAGAAAGTAAAGGGCCACAGAGAGAAGGTATGGTGGCAGCCTCATCTGTCCCTTCTAGGAAAACCAAAAGCCTTCTGGAAGCCCAAAGAGGGTTCCCTCTCATAGCTTATTAGGTCACATAACCAACTCTAGCTATCAGGGAGTCTGGAAAAGCAATATTTAGCTTTACTGACCTCTACGGTAAGGCAGTAAAGCAGAAGAAACCTCATGGGTGTAGACTCAGTGGAGGGGGAGATGCCCAAATTGGTGTCTCCAGGCCAGGGCTGTTAATCTTCTTCTAGGTAACTTCTTTCTGCCTTCAACCTGAAGAGAATGAAATCAAGCATGTAATGAGAGAATGAAGCCCCGACCCTTTATAACATGTGTAAGTATGGCATTTTTGTTGTTGTAAATTGTATTTTGTCTGGTTTGTTCTTTCTAGATAAAAGCATCTGTTTTATTAACCATAATATAGAAATCTCCTTTCAGCCTGGCATCTTTGACTAGCTAGAGGCTGATGGGATAAAGAGATGAGAATCAGAGCTGAGAGTTGATTTTATGAGAGATTCTGAGCCCAAGCAATGCTGTTTGGGGGGCCTGGGATGGAAGAGATGGCCTTTCTCACCAGCTTTGATGACACCTGGGAGCTCCACAGGCTCTGAAGGACACTGTTCCTGGTTTGGGCCTTGAAGTTCTCACAGCAGGCACCATAAAGTTGTGAGGATCCCTCAAGCTGCTTCCTGAGTAGACACAGTGACAAAGGGGAGCCAGAGAGGAAAAGAAGAACATAACAAACCCAGCAACCCCCGCCCTGCCCATGTTGAAGCTAACTGACCACTCAGGCACTCCTGGAAATAAATGACTGGGGTGAGGTTGAATTATTCAGGCAAGTGGAAGGTGGAGGCAAGATCAAGAACTTCGGGTTAATGATGTTAGCAGGGTTTCATGTGTAGCCACAGGCTGGTAGCGTTGCCTGGAGATTTGACCATAATAACAAGTATGAAAACAACTTGCTACTTTGAAATCAGTTTTTCCAGTTTCCACAATAACCCACAAAACATGAAAGATGTTTAGATCTAGCCCACCACTAGACAGCAGTTCATGACCCATGAGCTTCTGCTCTCCTTGGTGTCTCTGCCAAAAACGAGCTGCTTGTGACACACACAGCCTCAGCCCAAGGAAGGATTGCAAACCCCAGACCCTGCCTCCTTCCCTTTCTCCTTCCTCATCTGACTTCTGAGATGTTGCCTTTTCTCTGCACCTAAGCTTTCTGCAAAGCCCAGGCTCAGCCCAACATGATTATGTGGTCTTCTCTGGTTTTCCTTGTGGGTTTTAAATTCAGAATGCTGAGTTCCTTTATTAGTAGCTTCTCTGAATAGGCCATCTCATTAATTTGTTCATTCATTCATTCATTGATTCATTCATCACTCATCAAACATTTAGTAACTGCCTCCTGTGTTCTTTTATGTTTTCTATGCACTAGAGAGGCAGAGGCAAATAAAATATCATCCAGTCTTTGAGAATCTTATACACAGGCAAACAAATAGGAATGGCAAATGTGTTATGAGCATTCAAGTGAATGTATACATGGTGTACTATAGTGGCACAAAGGAAGAAGAGGCAAATTGTATGGAGGCAAACCATGAAGTAAATCTCAGGTGTTAAATATATTGAAATATTTTCCATTGAACTTATTATTGAAATATAAGTAAGTATGTTGGTATGGTGGTCAGAGTTGGCTGTCTACTCTATGGCTACTGGTTTCCTTTCTTTCACAAGAGAACATTGGTTTGGTTCAGCTCTCAGTTCTCAGACAGCAGTTCACTTTTGGAAGGAGAGTCCATTCTCCAGATCCAGGGACTATTGATCAGGCTGAGACCATTACACATTCATCAGGATTATGAGTGAGATTTAAGGAGACTACACCTGGTCAGGGTGAGAAAGAGCATTAGAGGCAGGTAACATCCAGAAAAAAATAAATACCCAGGAAGGGTTTTTCTCCCTAATTAAAAAAAAAAAAAAATTCTGAAGAAAATGTTTCTTCCTACCATTAATGTTGCGATGTTTAGAACTTCAGCAATCATCTTGTGACGATGAGGCCAAAGCCAAAAGAAGTGCTTAACCAGAACCTTGCCGTCATTGAGTTGATGAGTTAATCATCCATGGGTCTGTGGACTTAAGGACCTTTTTCTCCCCAAGATTTTACTGTGGCAAAACATACATGAGAGTGATCTTCCTAGCCATTTTTAAGTGTACAATTCAGTGGCCTTAACTACATTCACACTGTTGTGCAACCATGACCACCATCCATTTCCAGAACTTCTTTCATCTCACAAAACCGAAACTCTGCACCCACCAAACAGTAACTCTCCAACCCCTCCTCCCTCAGTCCCTGGCCACCACCATCTTACTTTCTGTCTCTAGAATTTTGACTATTCTAGGGACCTCACAGAAGTAGAACCACACATATTTGTCTTTTATGACTGGTTTATTTCACTTAACAGAATGATTAGCCTCAAGATTCAGCCATATTACACAATGTATAAGAATTACCTTCCTTTTAAAGGCTGAATCATACTCTATCATATGTCTACCACATTTGGCTGACCATCCTTCATCTTTCAGTGAACACTTGGGTTGCTTCCACCTTTTGACTGTTGTGAACATGGGTGTAAAAATCTTTGAGAATGTGCCTTCAATTATTTTGGGCATACCCAGAAATAGAATTGCTGGATCATACAGTAATTTCATTTTTCATTTTTTCAGGACCCATCAAGACTTCTTTTTTATGGACAAGATAAACTGTAATTGTTTAAGCCATTTTCTGACTATGTTTCTGTTACTTGCAGCCAAAAGCCTCCTAAGTGGTCTGATGAGGGGTGGAGTGGGAAGGGGATCTGGGACAAAGGGAGCAGCTGGAGTATAGCAGATCTGCATAGAACCCCCTTGCACTTGTAGGAAACTGCAAAGAGCTGGGCATATCAGCATATAAAGTGCAAGAATGTATCAATTGCATCTGTCCTTGAAATAACAGAACCCTCCCCAGGTAGTTTAAGCAGGAAAACAATGCATTAAGTGTATTGAGTAACTAAGAATCTCTTAAAGGGTCAAAAAGTCAAGCTGGAAAGCTTTCCACCCAAGAACAATACCCAAGTCACACCTCTGGCCAACACACATAGAACTTCAGTTTGCACAAGATCTAGTGGCTGGGGCCTCAACTAGTATGCCTGAGGTCTGTCTATGCGCTGTGCCTTGCCACCTTCACCGGCACTGTCTTCTTCTTCCTCATATTTCTCTTCTCTGAATTAAATTCTCACATGGCTCTATCTCCCTGGGAGAAACTAAGACACATGTATGAATCCCCACTCCAAGAGACTTTGATCTTGAGAAGGCTGAACACAGTGTTCTGAGGCTCATCAAAATTCAGTTGGAAAAAGTGTTGTGATTGATTGGTAGTATGTGCCATGAGTATTATGGAAGCTTGTTACAGAAAGAATGTTTGTGACCCCCCCTTCTCAAAGTCATGTGTTGAAGCCCTAATCCCCAGTGTGGCTGTATTTGGAGATGGGGCCTTTAAGGAATTAAGCTTAAATGAGGTCATAAGAGAGGGGCCCTGATCCAATAGGACTAGTGTCCTTATTAGAAAAGATACCAGAGAGCTTCTTCTCTCTCTCCACCCGCATGCATCAAAAGGCGGCCATGTGAAGGCATTGAGAGAGGTGTCATATGAAAGCCATGAAGAGGACTCTTACCAGAAACTGAATTGGCCAGACCTTGATCTTGGAGCCAGGAACTTTGGTAAGAGGAGGAGGAGCTCAGGAAAAAGGCAAGAATTCAATCTTATCTTCCCCTCCCCTACCCCTACTCTTACCTCCCCATAAACCTCCCTGCCTGGGGCAGATCTGGGAAGAGGAGATGCTTTTACTTTGAAATAAGAAGTTATGATTATTGTTCTGTACTGGACACTTACTGACATGAGAGTCCTGTATGAGACTTCAGTTAGGGCAAGAGAGAAGTTTAGTCCCAAAGCAGGGAGAAAAGGATATGAAGGGGGAAATAAAATTGTTTTTGTTTTTTTTTTTTACCCACAGAATTCTGCTTATGCAATAAAATGGCTAGTACACAAATTGCTGGCTTCTCCTCCTCCTCTTCCAAACTGCACTGTTCCTCCAGTCCCTTCCTTCTGGACTCCTCTTTGTCTCGAGGAGCAACCTGTGCCCTTCTTGGCTCAAATAAGATTTTCCTACGGTTCTCTTCTGGAGCCAGCTTTTCCCCTTTGAGACTAAACCCCCAACCAGCATTCTCGCCTCCAAAATAGTGTGGAAGCTGCTCAGAAGTTGCTCTCACCATCAGGAATGACTTCCTCCAAGAGGCAGGCTCACCCAAACGCTCACCACTGGGAAAACTACCTGGTGGGAAATGGCTCTTCCCATGATGGCACTGGGGTAGCGTGACTGGTGTGTGCACTGCAGTCAGACTGCATCAGGTCCAGTCCCAGATGTTCTACTTACGAGCTGCCTGACCTGCAGAACTCTTCTCACCCTTCTGTGCTCAGAGACATCATCTATAAAATAGAAATTACAATAACAGCAAAACCAACAATAAACAATATCAACCATGTATGGGTCCACATACACAGTCTGGCACAGAGTAAGTACTCAGCACATGCCACTATTAGTTCCCATCATTGACCAGTGGGTAGGGTTACTTTTCAGAGAAGCTCCCCTTGGACTTGCATTGTTGAAGCTCTCTCATTTATGTTTGCCCCACCCTGGGTTTTGCTGTAAGAGGGGGTATTGAGCCAGCTCTGTAGCCAGTTTCTTTCTAGTTCCACCCAAACGTCCTTTCTCCTTCCTCATTGTTTGGAAGAACACAAGGGTTTTATCTACCCAAACACCATTCCACTGTCTTCCCATGGCACTGAGGAGGGGCTGAGAGGTGACACATTGATCTCCGACCTACAATGAGTACAGCCAGGTGGGTCTCCAGCTCCATCCTCCTTTGCCGACTGCTGGAGGTGCAAACTCAAATGTGTGTCAGTCAGGTAAGTGACAGGCTTCTTGGCCTGAGGAGACCTTAACAATGTCTTCAGATTAAGAAAATCAACTGGGCCATGGCCTGAGGTCCTCTGGCCTAGTTCTTGCCAAATGGATGGAACGTTTCTCCAGGTTTCATGGTGAATGGACAAATCTGCCCAAATAGAGAAATTCCTTGAGTACAGAGTAGCAGATGAAACAAGTGCATTTTGGCCCAACTTTCCAGTTTTCTCTTCAGACCCACTGTTTTACCAGTTTAAAATGACAAGAAGGGTACAGTGGAGGTAGAGTGGATATGCCATCAAGTTCAAAAGCAGGGAGGCCAAGAAGCTGAAGTCAGACTGGCCTAGGGGCAGAGACTGTCCTGTGGTCTAAGAGTCAGGCCTTTACCATCCTCCTCCAGGAACTGAGAAAATTTGAAAATATTTTTAATGGAGGAACTGGAAGCTTTAGGATAAAAACTTCTCCATATATTTTGGGCACATCCTTGTTATGGCCCAGTTTGATCTTAAGGTAAAATGCTAAAAGTATATTTTGAATATTCTGCACAAATATCCTGATATTTAAGTTCTCACCTCACCTTCCACCACTCCAACTTTACCAAAATGAAAAATGCTGATTGGTTTAGAGATTGTTTGTACAGTGTAACTGAGTGAATAATGCTTCATATACAAACGGCACTCTGATGAAATACTGGGGAAATCAAGTCATTGGTGATCAAAAGAACTTGCCTTCCCAAGTCCACCAGAAATAGTCTTGTCTCATGAGAGTATTGCCCTGTGAAAATAATCTCCACTTAAATACTAAAAAGCAAGCACATTTTTCTTCTCCTGACTCACCAGAAAGAAGGTAATAAATAACTCAGGACCAGGAGATACTCTTTTTATTGCTGTGTTAGAGGTTGATGGGTGCTGATTCACAACACTGCTGTGTAACCGACAAGTTCTGGAATTACTTTCTAGCTGTAGGACATATTCTTATTAGAGGCAATACAGTTTTCCTACCTCAGCCACCATGAAGCAAGCCAGTTTGTGGGTAGAAATGACTGAATGGGTTAAAAACTGGTGAAGAAAGAGGAAAGAACATAGTAGTGAATGGTTGCTCATCAGAGCAGAGGGGGTAGAGATAGGAGAGATGGCCTTTAAACACATTCATTAATAATTTGAGGAAGGAAGTGAAGTGCAAGTGTGTGCATGATGCAATATTGTTCCAGTTACTAAACATCATGAAGAAATGAGAGGAACTCTACGTGAATTTAAAACACAATGCAAGGGCAATAAAAGGAAGGAGAGGTAACAGCCTTCTTTTAATTGTAGTGTGAGTAAATCTTATTTGTCTTTATAAAACTTTATTTCCCAACTACTTTACACTAAGGAAACATTGACTCTGCTAAAGATCTATGTAAATCAGGCCAGTATCAGTAAAAGAACAATAATGTCCTTAAGTGTTTATTCAGTTAATTAGGAATGATTTTGGCTGAAGAAAAAAATGGAGTTTCTGGGTTTTAGTGAAAAAGTATGGTAATTCTGAAATCTCTCAAAAAGGAAGACTGCTTGAGAGAAAAAAAGTGGAGGGTCACTTCATGTAGAATTGTTTTCATATCTTCAGTAACAATTTAGTAACAGAGTCATGGACTTAGGGTTAAGCTAGTGAAAGAGAAATTAGGAGAACCTGTGCAGATATTTATATTTTAAAGAAGGGAACAAAGCTTTAAAAACCAGCTTTTAATTTCAAATTAGAGAATGTTATTAATGTTTCCCATTCTTATTTTAACCATTTGGACGGGTATGATAATGAACAATAAATACAAGTCAGAATTTTCAAAACAAGAAAACTTCAAGTCTGCCAAGTGGAGGAAGTAAGTGAGCAAATATGGTTCGATCCATTTATTCAACAGATATTTATTGAGGGAGTTAAAAACATGAATCTAAAAGAAGAGATCAACAAGTACACAGGTACATAATACCATGTAGAAAGTGATCAATGCCACAGATCGGTACATACTAGAACCTCTGTGAGAGAAAGAGATGGATGGATGAGGCAGCATGTGGCCAGGCAGGAACAAGATCGACCCTAACAGAAAAGTGACTCAGTGTGGCTGGTGGTAAGAGGAGTTAGGTAGGCTTGGTCTGATTCCAGCAGTGGACATTTGCCTAAGGAATTTTAACTTGATTCTGCTGTCATGTCTAGCACTCTTCATGGCCTGTAGTGCAGCTTGCTTGCTGGCTATTGGGATGAATCAAGTCATTGGTGTATTTTCAGTGGACAAGTGACAAACTCCCATTTTTGCTTTAGGAAGATTAATTGAAGTGGTGTATAGGAGGAATGAGAGGGATGGGAGACCTCTTAGAAGAGTTCCAGTCAAGAGAATAAGGCTATGTTTACTGAGTTAATCCTACTATGTGCCCGGTATTCCACCAGATGCTCTACACATGTGCTCTCAATAACTATTTAATCCTGATAATAACCCTTTGAAGAAAGAAGAGTAAGTATAGCATTCCCATTTTACTGTTATAACAAACAAACAAACAACAACAACAAAAAAAACAGGTTCAGAAAGGATGAGTAACTAGCCCAAATGTTGTACACATTACAGCGGTAGAATTAGGCTCCAACCCAAGTCTGCCTGTGTCATAAGCTCATGTCTTTTTAAAAACAAACAAGAAAGAAAAAACACTATAGCATATCATACTATTCAAATGATGATTATTTTAAGAAGGATAATGACAGGGAATGGAAAGGAAGGGAAGGGAAGGGAGAAAAGCGATTTTGGCAGAGTCAGAAGGATGTGGCAACTGAAAACAGTATGGTGACAAGGGTTTTAAAAAGTCCAAGTTTTGAGTGCCGGTCTGCAAACTGAAAGGTCGTGGGTTTGATTCCCAGTCAGGGCACATGCCTGGGTTGTGGGCCAGGTCCCCAGTTGAGGGTATGCAAGAGGCAATCAATCACTGTATCTCTTGCAAACATTGATGTTTCTCTCCCTCTCTTTCTCTCTCTTTTCCCTTCTCTTTAAAAATAAATAAATAAAACATTAAAAAAAAAAGAAAAATGAGTCCAAGTTTTTAGCCCAGATAACAGAATATGGCTGTGAACTTAGCTTTGAAAAGGAAAACAGGAAATCAAGTTTCAGACTTATTGTTTGAAATGACAGCCGAACATCCACATAAGAGAGGTAAGTTCACTCTCTTCAAAATGTGTAAAAATCGTGTAGAGATAACCAGCAACACACCCAAAGTTGGAAGGGTCGCTTCTCAGTGACAGACACATTCTGAGACTATTTTCTCTGCCTGTCCAGCCTTTGCACAGTGGCTTCTCTTCCTTGTCACACTTCTGCCTCTCCTGGCTTGTCTTCAGTTCACCCCTCAGTGCATTGCCCAGGAAGGCGTCCCAGTTTCCCCGATCAGAGTTCTTTTCTCCTAATGCCTCTATCCTTCCTGTCTCCCCATAGACTGAGCTGCTGGAGGGCTGGGGCTCTCTTCACCTTGACCGTTGTATAATCTCTGAGGCTATCACTTAGTCTGAACCTCTAAAAATATTTGTTGACAGACTGACTGATTCCTATTGTTGCCCTGTAAAACAGCTACCCTGCCCTATTAAGTCACAGTTTCTTCCTTCTTAGGGCAATGCAGTGCACACCTCAAGACCAGGAAATCATCTTCCACCTCACATACCAGGGTATTATTCATGCAGTTTACTCACTGGAAAGAGCTCGCTTGAAATAAAGCTAACTACTTTTTCAAAGATTGAAAAATTACCTACTGTCAATGAACTTTTTAACAAGCCCACTTATGGCGGTGGCGGAGGGGCGGAGGGGAGGGGTGTGCGGGGAGACCCAGCCCTTCTTTACTCTGTTTCCGAAATCCACAAGTGGTGGTAAAGGTTTCAGAACTCCTCTGCCACAGGGTGTCAGGCACGGCACTCATGCTGTATGCGGGGACTAGGATCCTTTTTTGCACCAGCTTTTGCAAAGCAATGTTCTTACTTAAAAAGAAGGATTTGTGTGTAGTGTGTGGCTTGGGGCTAGGGGACAAACGGATATTATTGAGGGAATCTCTAATGCAACTCTTGGCTCCTTTAGAATAAGGGACTTTTGAGGTCCACCGAACTGTCAAATTCCATTCTATTCCGCAGGCAGTTAGTTCCCTTGAGCGTTAGGAGACAAGGAAGTCCGCTGGTGCAAGGGGCTAATTCCCAGGAGGATTTGAGGATTCCGGGAGGGCCGGGGTTTTCTCTAAGTGGGTTTCAAGGCAGCTCAGAGCCACGACTTGGAGCCTCACTTGGTGAGCGCCTGGGCTTTTCCGGGGCAAAGAGGAGGAAAGCCAGAAGTTTGGTTCCCGCAGGGGTGGCGCCCCGGGGTCGGAGCGAGACTACTGTGCTGGCCGGGTGGGGCGGGGGCGGGGGCGGGGGCGTGGCCGGCAGTCGAGGCCGGGGGCGGGGCCAGACGCGCAGCTCACCCTCGCTGGGCCGCTGGGCTCCGCCTCGCCGGGCTACGCAGGCGGCAGGGCTGCGGCACGGGCCGGGCAGCACCATGGCGGCGGCGGCGCCTGATGCTGCGGCGGCTTCTTCCGAGGCGCCGGCGGCGGCTGCGACGGCAGAACCCGAGGCTGGGGACGAGGACAGTCGCGAAGTCCGAGTGCTGCAGAGTTTGCGGGGCAAGATCTGTAAGCCGGGAACGGGCTGACGGGACCCACCCAGAGGCGGCGCGGCCGGCTGAGGGGGCGGCGTGCGCGCGGGGGTGGCGGCGCCGCGCCGCGCTGGGGTCGCGGGAATGTGAGGGGCCTGGGCGGGGGCCGGAGCCGGGCGAGAAGCTCGGGGAGGGTGGGCGTGGGTGAGGCTGGAGGGGTGTGTGTTGGGGGAGGCGTCGCCCGGACGGGGCGGCTTGGGCTGGGCTGCCCCTGTCCGGAGGGAGTGGTGAGCCGGGAATTTGTCCGGGACGGGGACGCCTGGGCCGCGCCGGCGTGAGGGGCTCGGCTAGGGGGCGCGGCCTGGACGCGGGGACGCCCCAGCTAGAGGCGCGGGCCGGGGGCGTGAGGCGCTTCCGGCCGCCCTCAGACGCAGGCCTGCGGGCGGCTGCGGGCGCCTGGAAGCAGCCGGGAGGTGGGAGCCGAGCGTTAATTACCGGAGGCACGGCTGGAGGAGGCGGTGGGCGGGGAAGTGGGGCTGGTCCGAGGGGAGGGGGCTGCCTGCTTCCTGGGCTCACGAGACTGGGCGAGGTTGAAAAAGGCGCCCTGATCAGGAGGAAACAGGCTGCCGTGGGACTCGAGTGGCCGCCGCGCGGGGTGCTCGGGAGGGGTCGGGGCCGGACACCTGTACTCGCCCGGCTTGAATCGAGAGACAGCGTGCCTGACACTGAATTCAGGCAGGATGTAGTGGCTTCCTGTGAGCAGGTCTCAAAACACAGTCATCCAGCCAGCACTCTTAACCCACTTAATTCATTTCCTTCTCAAGCATGTGTTACTTTTGTGAACGAGCCATACTAGTTGACTTAACACCAGATTTTCGCTTGGAGGCTTAGAGCATTATCATAGACCATTTCAGTCCAGTCATTTGGACATTTATTTTTGGGAAAAAATAACCCTTGGCATCACAATAGCTACTTTTTTTTCCACAGTAATTTATTCAGAGGAAACTTTTTTCCTGTATGTAAGATGTATCAATAAACCTTATTTTTGCTTTGCCAGATTTTTTTTTATGCAGTCTCTTCAGATTGGAAACATGTTTCATGTTTCATGTAAATAACAGGAGTACTTTTTACTTTGTATGAAGAAAATTGAATTGCATTAAAACGGCTAACCATGCTCTTTCTCACATTTTCCTCTTTGTGAAGAGTGATATTAATTGAGCTTGGATTCTCCCACTTTTCTCTCTTCAAGTTGCTCTCTCTTCCAAGTATTTGGGATTTTATGAAACCTCAGAAGCAGATATGTCAAATGTTTTCACTTTTCTGTTTTCAGAAGTAGTCCTCAGGCTTATAAGAGTACAGTTCTTAAAACCTGGGGAATAACACCAGAAAAGTAGATCTTGTCTGTATCTAACTTCCCAACATTGAAGTTACCTTCTAAGGTATAGAATCTTTTAAGAACTCAGAAGCTGTTTATTTAATATTTGTGTGTGTATATATATATTTAAAGATTTTACTTTTATTTATTTTTAGAGAGCGGGAAAGGGAGGGAGAAAAACATCAATGTGCAAGAGAAACATTGATTGGTTGCATCTCGCGCACCCCTACCTGGGGACCTGGCCTGCAGCCCAGGCATGTGCCCTGACTGGGAATTGAACCAGTAACCCCTTTGGTTCGCAGGTCGGCACTCAATCCACTGAGCCACAACAGCCAGGGCAGTATACGTCTAATTTAATATTTGGAAAAACTATAAATGGTCCAGAATTTCCCCCTTGATCTAATTTTCCAATTTTTCTGCCGCTTTACATTTTAGTGTCACTTGGATGCTAGGCACTCTTCACTGGAGCCTCACTGATGTACCTAGCTGCAGGTTATACTGTGGAACTGCATATACACCTGGCTTGGAATTGAGGGTTGGGGTTAGGTTGTTTCCAGAAGAACTTAGTTGCCGTGCACTTTCACCTGCACCATGGCAAAGATATCACAGTAAGAGATACCACTGTAGGTGAAACTTGGGCCAGCAAATAAGAAGACACAACTGGTTTCTATGCCTTAGAGCAACCCCAGTACCCAGACGTGGAGACTGACCTGGACGTGATATTACCACTTTAACCATTGTGGAAGTAGTACATCTGTTACCTCAGTTTCTTGCATTTTGAATTGCTCAGCTTATAGCTTAGATCATAGAGTGTCTGCTTCATAGGAGAAAATGCATGAAGATAGTTATATATGAAACTTCTCCCCACCTTCCTCGTCATTTCTTTGCCCTCCTTTTAGCTGGCAATCCAGAGTTGGTTGACCTTCAGAACACTGTGAAGAGATGCTGTTTTCTGTTTCCCTGAAACTGACATGTGGGTTTTGCATGGTGGGGGATGGAGGGACTGGAAGAGTCCTTAGCAGGTGCTAAAATCACAGGAAAGGGATAATGGTGGTTGTGACACTGAAGTACTAAGCAGCTTGCAGGTGGAGGTAACCATGTCAGCTTTCCTTTTCACCGTACTGGGAGACCCTGGAACAAAGCCTGATAGTGCCCACTAGCCTAGAGATGTGCTGGCAGATTTCAAACTCCTGACTGGGAGTCTCTGATCTGGAGAATTAGAGATCCATAGGGCTCAAAGGGAGCCTGAAAATCAGTGTCCTTTTTTCTGAACTGAGGTAAGGACCCGTCAACTCCAAATCATACCAGCAAAAAAAAAAAAAAAAAGTGAGCATGGATTGATTCATATATCTTTAAAGTTCTAGAGAGAATAGGGCACAACTTTTTTTAGGGGTTTCACTACAGTATTAATTTTCCCATATACTTTACAAGGTGAAATATCAGGTTGACAGATTGAAAAACCATTTTGTTGTGGTCAGTTTCAAATGATCAACTTATATTAGCAAATCCAGTGTTGTTGACAATATTTTTTTGTCTTACGTGCTTATCCCAATTCCCTTAGGTCCTTTCAGTACCCTAGGAAACCATGGCAGTTCCAAATGGTCTGCTTCGTTAATATCCAAGAGGCAGTTTGGGTTGTTGGATGTCCTATAGTTGTCAGGCGAGCCCTTGATAAAAAAAAATTAAGGGTTACTTCAGACTCCATCCTTTGGTCTGAACTCCTGTGCAGTGAGTGGCAGGTACACTAGTGCAGCTGAAGCAATTTTCCATTTCCCCCGCCACCCCCCAAAACACACACACAAGTAAAATGGGGGGAAAGGGATTAGGGCTTTCTCTTATACTTTCGGTCTTCATTCTGTTATTTTATGGTGTCCTTTTTATTTACTTTTTGTTAAGTTTGCTCTTGTCTAATTAAATCAGATTGTGAAACACTGCTGAAAGAGCCCGTGCCACCTCTTGCATGGTTTTACCTGCTCAAGGGAGACCACATCTATAAAGGAGCCAAATTTGAGGATTTGTGTTAACTTTGAGATGCGTAGTATATCACAGAATCTGGGACTGTGATTTATTTGTCCCAGAACTTCCTTGGTCTCTGATACCTTCAGATGAAAGAATGACCTAGGGCTATTTGGCAAGGTAGGATTTGTAGGGTATGCTTTAGTTTAGATGCTTGGTTGGTCAGGTTAGTCACCTAGGTTTGAATCTCCACTTAATTTCCAACTTTTGTTAACCTCTGTTTGCCTCTGTATTTTCATATCTAAAATGGGGATAGTAAAAACATCTATCTCCCAGGATTGATTTAAGGATTAAATAAATACTATTCTCTGATTATTTCTTCATTTCCCCCCAGAATCAGGGACAGACATGGACCGTCTCTTAAGAAGGAGTAAAGTAGGAGATAAAAACTAATCTTTATTTGATGTTCTTATCCAACATGTACTGGAATTTCCTGGTATGCAAAGCTGATTAAAATCAGGAGACCTGTATTTTGTTTCTGCATTGTTAATTGTTATACATGTGACAACTTTAGGCAGCTAGCTCACTTATCTTTGAGCTTATCTTCCTCATCTTTAAAATGGGAATAATGCTCCATCATGTACATGTTGTTCCTTCTAGCTGGGAGTGTTTTTCTCCTTTTTTTCACCCCATATTTATGTTGGAGAACTCCTGCTCATACATCAGAAGCCTGCTCCATGTCATCTCCATGTCCTGTCTCTTCTCTGGGTACTGCCACCCTCATCCCTGGAGAGAAGGTGTTAGGACTTTGTACTGCTGGGGAATCACAATTCCTTGTCCATTTCCTATCACATTTCATAAAAATTATTTATTTACCCTATTAGACTATGAGCTCTTTAAAGGCAGAATGCGTTCTTTTTTAAAATTATTCCAGTGTCAGCACAGTGTCCTAGAACAGTATGGGCCCTTAGAAAAATGCCCTACTTCTCCCTATGTTATCCTGAGGAGAATTTGAGATACAAGATATGAAAGTGCTTTGTAAATTTTACAGCTAAACAAAATAGAAGAGATAGTATTCAGAGAAAACTACATGGATCTGTGACAGGAAGTTCATCTCTTTCAAAATCACAGTGCCAACTGAGCTTAGGTTTGAACTGTTGCCAAAGTTGCCTCATTAGGAAAAGGATTAAAATTTTCTAAATACATTGATTGCTCATTATTAAGGGATTTGAATATTGTTATCTGACTGTATTCCATGAATATTGTTACTAATTGGTCCTGAGCCCTGAAAAGAAAAACTTCATAATCATACCGTACACATTAAGTGTCTTTATTTGTCATGGCAGGTTTAATTTTTTTTGGGGGGGGGAATAAAGTTTAAATCAGAACATTTTATTGACTACAATAGAATTGAGAGGGAGAGATTAAAAAGTTTATGCTAGGAATTCATTATCAGATATTTGAAATGAGATAAGTTATTTAATTGAGGAGAAAATTTAAAAAGGGTTTGTTCATGCTAAGAATTTATTATTCTCAGAAATTTGAAATGAGATGATGAGTTATTTAGAATGGAGGAAGAAGCCATCTTTCAGATGGATAGAAATGAGAGAAAGGGGTTCTTTGTAAAAGTTCACAGAGCAGTCTGCTAATCATTTGCTCTGAGGAAGACAGGAGGTAAACCTCAATGAGTTCATAGAGTTTTTTTTTGTTTGTTTAACTTAGAACTCTTTGAATAGACTCTTAAGAGACTGGAACTAATGTAGCTGAAATAAAACTATCATTTTATCCTTTAATCATGGATGCTAATTCTATTTCCTTTGTTAATGTTCTTTATGAAATTATTTAATAATAAAATCAGATTACATGTTTTATCTATTAATGAAGTTCTGTGCTCTTTTGACAGTGGCCAGCAGTTTTGTTGTATAGCCATTGATTAATGTAAATTAAGAAACTTTATATATATTTAGAAATTTCTATCATATATATCTTTAGTTTTAAAGGTCATTTTAGTCATCAAAAAGTCTATGGCCTAGAGAGAGCATTTTATCCCCTCATTTTATAAATAAGGAGGTTGACAATCAGAGCCCAGTGTCACACAGTTAATGGCCTGTTTGATAGTCCTGATACTATCAAAATTCTTTCTAAAATGCTACCTAGAATGAATTCATTAGTACTGTTGTTGCAGATGCACCACATTTAATAAAAGAAGATTGCACTGCCTATCTAGTGATATATCCAGTAGTAGTTATTTTCATTCTGCTATCTACAACTCATCTGTTCCTTTTCAAGAACTTTGTGAAATCATTAGGATTAGTGACGAGACTGTGATTGTGACTTACGTGGAGATTGAGCCTGGATGCTTCCTTATTTGTGTCATGCTCTAACTCAGCTGTTTTCAGTCCTGACTGCTGATCACCTGTGT
Source organism: Furipterus horrens (assembly GCF_987537825.1). NCBI lineage: Eukaryota > Metazoa > Chordata > Mammalia > Chiroptera > Furipteridae > Furipterus > Furipterus horrens. Next base: position 107,692,993 of record NW_028327177.1, on the reverse strand, counting down.
ACTTAACACATTGTGTACGGGTGGCGAGAATTCTCATCATTTCTAAAAGGCATTTAAATTCCCTGGTATGCAGTGTGTTAAATTTTGATGCTTAGGCTCTACTCTGAACCTACTGTATAAGAATTTCTGGGGTGGTACCTGGACATTTAGGCTTAAAACGTTCCACAGAGGGTGATAATGGGTTGCTAAGATGGTGAACCTTTGCTTTTGCCAGCTGAACAGATTAGCCACAAACTACCTGAGTGGTAGCAACCTGCTATGTGTGACCATTTAAAGGGGACCAATAAAAAGTTTGGTGTGATCACAGGGAGATTTTAATTTGTTTATTATAAAAATAAATACAATAATACAAATACCTGTTAAGAAATTCAAAAGATACAAAAGGATATACATTCAAAACTTTCTTCTGTTGTCTTTTAGCCATTTCCTCTTCAGAAGCAGGCATTACCAGTTTTTTTGTATAGCTTTACAAGGATACTAAGTATTTACAAGCATAAATGTAGGAATATTAACATCTTTCTCATCACATTCAAATAATAGCAAAATAGATTATTTGCATCTCACTATTTTATATTTAACTATAGTATGAAGATTTTTCACATCTATATGTATAAAAAACTGCCTCATTAAAAATACATATTTTATTGATTATGTTAATACAGTTGTCCCAATTGTTACCCACCCCACCTCACCCCCCAGATCCCCCCATTCCCTCCAGCAATCCTCCTCTTAGTTTATGTCCAAGGGTCATGCATAAAAGTTCTTTGGCTACTCCATTTCCTATACTGTTCTTAGCATCTCCCTGTATTCTATGCCTGCCAATGTGTACTACTTTTTTTTTTCTTCCAGGATACAGCAGTTTGTACTTCTTAATCCTTATACCTTTTCCCCTGTTCTCCCCCTCCCAAATGATAACCCTCCAAATGATCTTCATGTCCATGATTCTGTTTCTATTCTGCTTATTTGCTTACTTTGTTTTTTAGATTTAATTGTTGATAGTTGTGAATTTATTGCCATTTTAATGTTCATAGTTTTGAACATTTCATATAATAGTGGCTTGGTGATGATAAACTCCTCTAGCTTTACTTTGTCTAGGAAGCACCTTATCTGCCCCTCAATTCTAAATGATAGCTTTACTGGATAGAGTCATCCAGGTTGTAGGTCCTTGCTTTTCATCACTTTGAATACTTCTTGCCAGTCCCTTCTTGGCTGCAAAGTTTCTTTTGAGAAATAAGCTGACAGTCTTATGGGAACTCCTTTGTAGGTAACTCTCTGCTTTTCTCTTGCTGCTTTTAAGATTCTCTCTTTATCTTTAACATTTGGCATTTTAATTATGATGTGTCTTGGTATGGTCCTCCCTGTGCCCATCTTGTTTGGGACTCTGTTTCCTGGACTTGTATGTCTATTTCCTTTACGAAATTAGGGAAGTTTCCTTATATTTTTTCAAACAAGTTTTCAATTTCTTGCTCTTTCTCTTCTTCCAGCACCACTATGATTTGAATGTTGGTACGTTTGAAGTTCTTCCAGAGGCTCCGTAGCCCATTCTTGTTTGTTTGTTTGGGGAGGGGGGGGCAGGGATTCTTTTTTCTTCTTGCTGTCTTGATTGTATGTTTTTTTTCTTTCTTATGTTCCTAATCATTGATTTGATTGTTGCTTTCATCCACTCCACTGTTGGTTCCCTGTAAATTTTTATTTCTTTAGGGTAATCTCCATTCCTGCTTGTGTCTTTTTTTATGCTGCTGAAGTACCCAATGGGTTCCTCGAGCATTCTAATAACTGTGGTTTTGAACTCTCCATCTGGTAGATTGCTTATCTCCATTTTGTTTAGTTCTTTTTCTGGAGTTTTGATCTATTCTTTCATTTGGGCCATGTTTCTTTGGCTCATTTTGGCAGCCTCTCTGTGTTTGGTTCTGTTTATTAGGTAGAGCTGGTGCGACTCCCTATCTTAGTAGCTTGACTTATAGAAAAGCGCACCAGTAAGTTGGAAGGGGCAGAGCCTTAGATAATCACCAGTGCAGGGCAACCCATGTGGACAAGGTTGATGGAGTCTCTGATACAGTGTTGCTTCTCTGTGGCTTTGTGTTGGGGAGGGCTCAGAAAGGGAACAGTGATATGGCCTGGCCTCTGGAGTTTTGTCCAGGTGGAAGCTGTCCCCCGGCACTTGCCCTGATGCCAGATACTCCTGTTCCTCTCTCTGTGCTATTGGTGCCCTTCCAGCTACTGCCTCAGTGCTGAAGCCCAGAAAGAGTGAGTCTGCGTAAGCCCTAAGTCTGTTGTGGGCCCATTAAGAGAAGACTCCTGAGAATCCGCAGTTTCTTCTGCCACCCCAACTCCCAATGGTTTTTACAGCCAGGACTTATATTCCTGGCAGTGGAACCCTGGGATGTGTGGTCTGGTATGGGGCTGGGATCCCTCGCTCCTGAGGTATCCCTCCTGATCTTTATCCACCACACGTGGGTGTGGGACCACCCATTCCACGTCTCCACCACTCTTACCCTTCTGGATAAATGTGGCTTCTTTAATTTCTTGGTTGTTGGACTTCCATACAGCTCAATTTTCTGGCCATTTTGGATGATATTTGCTTTGTAGTCTAGTTGTAATTTTTGCTGTGGTTGTGTGAGGAGGCTAGCTGTGTTTACCTATGCCTCCACCTTGACCAGAAGTTTGGGTCAGGAGCTGCCTCATTTTTAACAGCTCCATAATATTCCATCATCCGGACACATCACAGTTTATTTAACCAGTCCCCTCTTGGTGTTCATTTATGTTGTTTCCATTCTTTGCTAAATATTACTGCAACAAGTAACTTTGTAGGTATGTCATTTTTAATATGAGTATATGTGCTTATCAGTAGGATAAATCCCTAGATGTTAGGAGTTCAGTCGATGAATCGAATGGTACATACATTTTTATTTGGAAAGAGGGTGCCAAACTGCTTTTCATAGGAACTATAGCAATTGATGCTCCTACCAGGAGTGTATGAATGCTTCTTTACACCCACATAGTATGTATTTTAAAAACTTCTTAATCTTTACTGGTCTGCAAGATGAAAAGAAACATCTAATATGTAGTTTTTATTTGCACTTCTTTGAAATGAAGTCAAGGATCACTTCTTATTTTTAAGAGCCATTTTTATTTCCGTTTTCTGGTGAACTTGTCTGTTTATTTCTTTTTTCCCCCCACCCCCCTATTGGCTTATCATTCTTCTTTCTGGGTTGTGGAAATCCTTTATGTAGTAAGGAAGTTAGCCTTTTTTTTTTTAGTGGAAAGATTTTTAAAATTCAGATGCTTTGGCTGATGCCTGAATATATTCTTGAGGAGAAGTTGATTGTGAGATCCAGTGAGGGCAATCAGTTGTTGATTTCATCTACTTACGTCATTTCTGATATTAGAATAGAGATGTAGAAAGAACTATCTGAGGTAAGGTAAGTGAAGACTTCTAAACAGGAGTTAAAAGACAGACAATAGTTTCAGAGAAAATTTGTGCAGCAAATCCTACAGACACTTATTCTGTGCCAGCCACTGTTTTAAAACACTTTTAGCATATTAACTAATTTAATCCTCACTGTAATTATAAGTAGTTATTGCCCACATTTTGCAGATGAGAAAACTGAGGCACAGAATTGCTAAACTAAGTAACTTGACCAAGATCAGGCAGTTAGTGAGTGTTGGAGCTGTCATTCAAACTGGGGAGACTGGCTCTACAGTTCATCCTGTTACTTTGAACTTACTGTGCTATTCTGCATCTCTATTTGTTAGTGTCCACAATGTATTAAAAGTTCATACAAACTTTAAAATGGAAAAACCTGTTAGAAAAATAAAGGATCCCTGACTGGTGTGTGTCAGTGGGTTGGGCATTCTCCTGCAAGCTGAAAGGTCATGGCTTCAGTTCCCAGTTGGGTTGCATGCTTGGGTGGTGGGCCAGGCCCCCGGTTTGGAGCATAGGAGAGGCAACCAATTGATGTTTCTCTTGCACATCAGCGTTCCTCTCCATCTCTCTCCCTCACTTACTCTCTCTCTAAAAATAAATAAATAAAATATTTTATTAAAAGAAAAGAAAAAGGATATGAATAGGCATTTCACAGAAAAGGAGATACAAAAGTTTAGGAAACAAAGGAAAATACTTGTAAGATTTAACAAAAATTAACCAGAGAAACACAAATTTAAAAAAGTCACCAGTCTGTGAAAACAGAAAAACTTGTTAATTTCAGTTTTTGGTGAGGATTTAGGGAAAAGGTATTTTCTTCCCTGTTGCTGTGTATTTAAGTTGGCAAAACAATGTTCAAGAGCATTTTGACAGTATCTGTTAAAAATTTAAGTGTATATACCCTTGCATTTCTATATCTACATTTCTGCCTTATAGAAACATTTGTACATTTGCAAGAGAGGCATACACAAAGATGTTTAATGGTACCTTGTTGGTAAAGCAAAGCAATTAGAGATAACTTGTGTCAATCAGCAGTAAAGTGGCTAAATAATATATTCATATACATATTCTATAGCAGCTAAAAAGAATGAGGTGTGTCTATAATATGAAAAGAAACAACTTCAGGACATACTGTTGAGTTAAAAAAAGCAACTCGTTAGAGTGGTATGTATAGTATGTGTTGTTTTTCCTAAATGTATATGGGAAAATGCACAGAAAGAGGTTTTAAAATATGAACAACTTTGGTTACCTCAGTGGTAGATAAAGGGAAATTAGCCTTACTTATAATGGTTTAATTTTCTACAACATGTATTTGTGTATTAGCTATGTTATTTAAAAAAAATGACCATTTGTACAAATGAATTTGATACAGTATTTAGTTGTTTGAGCATCTTTTGCTCTACTGTTGAAGACTATCCTATCTGCACATATAAGGGTAACCAAGTGTTAAGCTTGCTAACATTTTGAGTGCACATAGAAATAGTCAACTTTTAGAATAGAAATAGGGTAACTTTCTATTTCTTATACTTTGCCTGTTTTCACCATTTGTGTTCAAAAAGTTAGCTAAATAATCCAGTGTTTCAGAGGAATGTAAAAAGAACAATTTTGATCCTTTAAAATATTATAACATTTGTTTAAATGATAGAGAACCTCTTGGTTCTGAATTAGGATAATTTAAAAAAAATTTTTTAAAATCCTCACCTGAGCATATGTTTAGAAATGGGGTGGGGAGAGGGAGGGAGGGGGGAGAGAGAAACATTGATCGGTTTGCCTCCTGTATGTGCCCCTACTGGGGATCGAACCCATAACCTTTTGGTGTTTGGGACAACACTCCAACTAACTGAGGCACCTGGTCAGGGCTGGACAATTTTATTTTATGTAACAATTTCTTAGGATGAGAAAATGAACTAACATTTATTGATTATTCTTTTCTATGTACTATGCTAGGCTACTCTGCAAACTGTTTTATTTCCAATTTTGTGAAGAAGATTGTTATTCCTCTTTTAGTGAAGAAGATGCAGACAGAAAGGTTATTTGTTCAGGTTTTAAGAGCCAGGTTTTTAGAAGGTCTTTAAGTTATCAAAGTCTATATCCTTTTCTCTACCAAGTTGCCTATCAGATTGTATACTGGAAAGAACTGATGAATACATTTCTGTTATCAAGAAGTTGATAATTGCTATGGTTCAGTGGATTGAGCTTCGGCCTGCGAACCAAGTGTCGCTGGTTCGATTCCCAGTCAGGGTACGTGCCTAGGTTCCACAACAGGTTCCCAGATGGGGGCGCATGAGAGGCAACCACACATTGATGTTTCTTTCCCTCTCTCTCCTTTCCCCTCCCTCTAAAAACAAATAAATAAAATAAAATAATTTTTTAAAAAAAGAAGTTGATTATCCGTAAATTGGCAATGGTCTAATGTAATGGATGTTCAATAAAATTAGAATGTTGGAATGCTGTATCTTTCGTACTGTTTTGGGGATTGACACACACAAAAAAATGTTACTCTTTTTTGCCTATTTGCATGTGGGTTTGTCTTGTTAGAACACACAGACACACATACACCTATATATTGATACATGCATGTGTGTGGGTGCAACTTTTTTTTTAAAAAACACTGGGTCATGAGTCCCATTTTGGCTCCCTTGATGCTGTTACCAGAAATAGCGGCCATATTCCATATATCACCTGTCCATGGAGTCCTTAGTTCAGCCACCACCTGGCTTTTGGGTTTTTTTTTGCTTGCATTAAGAGCTTTGCTAAGCTTCATGTAGCCATAAGAACCATTGGCTTATCCTAGGTGAGATTCATATCGTATGTGCTTCAGAATTTGGTTTGTTACTTGAGAAAGGGGTTGAGGGGTCAGCACATAGTCAAAACTGAAACTGGAAGTGAGCAATGCAAACCACAGGAAGATCCTGCCTGCATCTTGGTGATGTATCTCTATAACCAATGGACACTTCCTGTGAAACTTGCCTTTTCGAGTACAGTAGTTTCCTAACTTGTTCTGTACTAAGCTTCAGTCAAAGGTGGTTAATGTGATAGCAATATAGATAAGTGTATGATAATTATTGTACACAGGACTTGCATGAAACAACTGGCCGCTGATTATGTTCTGTAAACTTTCCTACTGAGGAGTTGCATCTTACCTGGTAGGACATTTTTGTGGAGTCGCTGTGGAACTTATGCTTTAACCTTGACTGTATGCCTTGTCAAGAATTGTACTTACTGTTCAGGTTTTATAGCCACAAAACAGTTCTTTGCTTACTGAGTCTAGACTAACCACCTAAGCTATATTAGATTCCTGGAGCCATTTGCCCACTCAGGTGCTTCCTCAGCGGTGTTACCTTGCTTTTAGGCACCTTGATGATTGCACAGCACCTTATTTCTGTGAGGGCGTGGGGATTGTGATTATTTAGTAAGGGTTGCCTGTCTGTAGTTTCTACTCAGAACCATGTTGTCATGTCTTTGATTATTAAAGAGAAACCAAAAATAATGTACATACTTACTATTAATTCTCCCAGTTTCTAGATGTTGGCTCGCTCTCTCTATATATGTATATATATACTTTTTTTTTTTTTTAACATTATGTAGGCCAAACAAATCTCTGGCTACCTGACCCTCATTTTGTGCCTGTATGAATAGTTCAAACCCCTAATTTTAAAGATGTGGAGCTTGGCCTATGGAAAGGCCAGTTGCTTTTTCATGTATTTTTTATTACTTTTGAAATAAGAATCTCATTTTAAAAAAATAAATGAGCTCCTCTGGTGTATCCAGTTAAATTGCGGATTATCTCTGGACAGGACTTAATGGCCTGGGTAAAGAGAATTGTGTGTAGATGCTGATTTTTAGGAATCTGACCAAGGAAGGGCATTAACTAGTTACTATTTACAGAGTGCTTACTCTGTTCTAGGCATTGTGGTATAAGTGCTTTACCTCAGTTAATGCTCATAGCAATCCTAAAGCATTATAGTTACCTCTTTTTATATAGGCAGTTGAGATTAAAAACATACAAGTCAAATACAAAGCTTATGTTTAAACTTGCTATACTTTACCAATACTGTATGTTTTCAGAATTATGTACCCCTTTTATTGCAGACATTTTACTTAAACTTTTAAAAAAGATTTGAAAGAACTTTTGATATGTTAACATTATACAGGATTGTCTTATTTATGTCTAATTAGATGGCATAACAGCATTTTAATTTTACTCTACACTTGTCAACCCCAAGACTGTATTACATTTTAAGTGTACATTTGCTTCATTCTTCTTCTTTTTTGTGTCTGTGTGACTGTAAATGATAAAGTTTTCATGTTCTTTATAGCTTTTCCCTATCTAAAGTTTCAATCCTCTGTTAAGGTTGATATTCCTGTTATTAGAATATCATCTCCTCAGTCAGTTAAGCCAAATTATTCTCTCCCTGTAGTATCTCTTCCATTTTTCTTTTCCTCCCAGTGCCCTTTCATTTCTTTAGTTTAGGCCATTTAACTGTCAGAGTAATTCTCCCAGAGCATAGTACTGACCACACGAACTTTTAGTGACCCTTGTTGCTTACTGAATACAATCTTACTCCTCCTTATTCCCCTTTCAGCTCCCTTTATGCTTTAGCCAGCTTTTACTATTCACTGTCTCCTTGAAGGTGCTCCTGCTGTTCCCACCTCTGGACCTTGTTCACTTACTCCTGGAATGTTATCCCTGTAACCTCCGTTTCTCTATTTTGGATTAAAAAAAAAAAAAAAAATCGGAAGAAGTTAGTGTGAAGATTAAGTGAAGTAACGTACATGAAGTCCCTAAAAAACATCTGCTATGTGTAGTATATGTATTAATTTATTCATTAAAAGGTAGCTATTATTATGATTTAGCATTCCTCCCAGGCCAAATAATCTTTGTCTTTAAGGTTGTCTCTTTCAGAACTCTGGCCTTTTGAAATTTCTCTTGGGGTTTAATTTAATCCAGCTGAGATCTGTGTTGGCTCTTCATCCTGTACTTAAATTATCCTTTGAATAGACTTGGACCTACAGGATCTCTTAGGATAACTTCAGAGAGGAATAGCTGTCTATTTATTCCTTTCAGCATTGCTGTATTCAGAAAGACATTAAGAGTGGAATAGAAAAAATAAGTTTTGTCTTTGTAACTGATTTTTTTTAAAATTTATAAAAAGGAACAGTAATACCTACCTCACAAGGTTGTTGTAGGGCTCAAATGAGATATTTGAGAAATTGTTCAGCATTATTCTTGGAGTATCCAAATACTTGATAAATATTTATCTCCTTTCTTACTTAAGCCAGTAGTGTTCTTCTTTAAGACACACAGAAACATATATACAGACCTACAGATATAAATGCATGCATATAATTCCCCCCAAACATATACATAAGCAAATATGTACACACTCATGCACACATCCAGAAGCATATACACCAGAGTCTGTACCCAGTAGCCTGATACTTGAAATTCTAGTCCTAGGTGAGATTGATGTGGTAGGATTCGTATTTACTGTCTTTTGACCTTTCCATAGAACCATTGATCTTGTACACAGAGAGTTGCCCATCTTTCCATTTCTGTTTATCTAAGTTGTCAGTTTTGATTTCCAGTGGTGTTTATCTTCTTAGTTTAAATTGTTTACTTTTTGACAATGACTAAAAACTATCTTCTAGAAAATATTTACTTGTCTCCCCTCTTCTTTCGGCTATTTATGCAGAAGTTACCTTTTCAGTGGAGCCTTCCTTGGTTCCCCCTTCCTCTGCCTTTCATGTGGCGCCCATTTCTGCTTAACACTTACTAGTAACATACTGTTGGCTCAGGAAAATATGGTTTGGTCTCTTTTTCTTTCCTCACTGTCGTATCCCTAGTATGTTAGTAAGCACTCAGAAGATACTTCAGTGTGTGATTTTCAGTATAACAAGTGTTAACATTATAAAGGTTCTTATAGTTAGTGGTTTAGATAACTGTATACAGGAGACTGTGTAACACAGACACATAGAAACAATATTTTATTGTGGGAAATTAAAAGTAGGGAGAATAACATCATGTAATTCAGGGTGGCTGGGCACCAGCTGAGTCCTAGCACTGGCTTATGACCTCTGCACCCTGCGTCAAACCTTTCCTCTCCCAGCCTCAGTTTCTCCACCTGTAAAATGAGGATCTGGACTCAGAGGTCCCTCCCCTCTGGGCCTCAGAGGAGGTATAGGGGCTTGGTAGTTGCAAACTGACCCTCTGTAGCCGGGCTGCCTGCAACCCCAGCCCGCTATGCACTAGCCATGTTAAGGCTGCCTGGGAATTCCTGGAGTCTCTTCCTCGCAGTGTTGTGGGAGGTTTAAGTGAGCTAGCAACTGTGAAGCACTTAGACAGGTGCCCAGCACAGTCAGAACTCAGTGACTATTAGCCATGATCTGTCGTCAGTTGTCAGTCCTCACTCCTCGATGCTTCCAGGCAGTGCCTGGAGATTCTGTGTCAGGGGACGGAGGCTCCTTCCCCGGCTCGCCTGGAAACACCAGAAGTGAAGCAGTGGGTTTAAGGGACCAGAGCAGTGGTGTCAAACCTGGAGTCCAAGATAGCAGTTCGTTGACAGAACCTCTCCCCTCTCCATGCCACTACCAGCTGGCCCTGGACAACTGCCTGTCTGGCCACCCTTCCCCTTCAGCCAGGTCAGTCCTCTCTCCTTGCAGGCCACACTGGCCCCTGCTGATCCCCAGACACCTCAAGCCTATGACCACACCATCCCCTCTTGTTCTTTCTACAACCTTGGCTCTTTATTGTCACCTAGACCTCGGCCTGGCTCTCTCATCTAAAATAGTAGGCCCCCCAGTCACTCCCTGTCTTCTTCATCCATTCGACAAAAATTGGAGCTTCTAATGTGTGCCAGGCTCTGTTTTAGGCCCTGGGGAAACAGCACCGAACAAGCCAGGCAAAGCCACTGCCTTCATGGAGCTGGAATTCTAGCACAGGGGCAAGCAGGGGGGCAATAATAAAGCACACGTGGCTAAACAAGGAAAATGTTAGATGGGAGGAGTGCTGTGCAGAGGACGAAAATGCTAAAATGGGGGACAGGATGGAACATGGGCATGTCCTTGTCGGTGGGTGACCCTCATCAGGCGCTTACATGAATCAGGAGCCCATGTCTAACTAGCTCTGCACAGTTCATGGAAGTGGGATTTGCTTCAAGTTGTCAAACACCTACTGAGCACCTACCCTCTGCCAGACTTCACACCAGGCTCTCAGTGCACATGGTGGACAGTCAGCGGTGTCACCCTCTGCTCTGTAGACTGGCACGGGACACTCATTCCCAACCAGATCATAGCGGCAAGCCTGAGGTGGTGTGGCTGTCCAGAGTCAGGGGAGGTGACGAGGTGACATGTTGGAGTTGAGGGCCAGATGAGAGGTGGAGCTGGTGGAGCAGAGAGCAGCAGAAACACAAGGATGGAGGTGGAAAATGAAGGTAGAGGCCGGTACCCAGGTATCATACTGTTCCCACTCTCACTACCAGCAGCCAGAGCCTACAAGCACTTACCAAGTCATAGGCATTATGGCGAAGCACTTTATATGGATTATCTTATTTAATGCTTACAACAACCCCATAGGGAAGATACTGCTATTATGACCCCACTTTACAGATAAGAAAGCTGTTAGCTAAATGTAAGTAACTTGTTCAGGGCCACCCAGACACTAATTGGCAGAACTGGATTGAGCCTAGGCCATCTGGCTCCAGGGCTTCTGCTCTTAACCCAGGTGTGCATATGAGCACATACTGTGCAGAGGAGGGAATGTGGGCAACACGTGAGAGTGTGGGCAGGGCCCTCAGGACTTGAATGGAGGGCTGAGGGGTATGGACTTGATGTTGGGACGACCATTCCCCACCCCTGACCCCAGACCCTCTGCCCAAGGTTTTAAAAACAAGAGAGTATGGGACACAGTCAGAAATGTGCTTTAGGAAGTTGCTTCTAGCTTGTAGAAAGTGGGTAGGGAGGCAGAACAGAGGCTGGCCCACATTAAGATCAGGAAACTAAGAATGGCCCAATGCTGAGGCCATGCTCTGGGATGATGGGGGTGGGGGTGGGGTGGTGCAGGGTGAGGTGGGAGGTGAGTAACTGGTGAAGGCCTGAGCTAAGGCAATTCAGTCCTATTGGAGAGAAGAGGTCAGCTTCCAGGGATGTGAGGAAGCAAATCTGTTCTTGCATTAAAATAATATTTACTAACCACTATGTACCAGGCACTACTCGATGCCTGTGTTAGAACAGTGAACAAAACAGAAGCATCTGCCCTAGTGGAGCTGACATTCTAAAGGGTGGAGAGAGATGATAAACTAAATAAGTAAAATACATAATATGCTAAGGAATGATAAGTGATATAGGAAAAAATAGGTGTGGAGGTTCTGGGGTATTATAAATTGGGTGGTCAGGGAAGTCCTCAATGAAAGTATTTAAGCCAAGACCTGAAGGAGGTGAGGGAAGAACCATGCTAGTGCCTTGCAGGACAGGAGGAGGAAGTGCAAAGGCCCTGAGGTGCAGGTTAGGCTCTCATGATGAAGAACCAGGAGGCCAGGATGGCTGGAGTGGAGTGGGGTAGAGGAAGAGAAGCAGGAGCTCAGAAGGCAGCCCAGACTCAGTCTGAAAGGCCCCTGGGAGACTTTGGGTCTCACTCTGAGTGAGATGGAGGTCACTGAGGGTTCTGAACATAGGGGAGACATGGACTGACATGTTTTATCAGGATCACTCTGGCGGCTGTGTTGAAAATAGACTGTAAATGGGAAAAGGAGGAGGGAATACCAGCTGGGAGGCAAGAGGCGAGGTGACCTAGACAGGCCGTGGGGAGTTCTTTCTCCCCTCCCCTCCTCTCCTCTCTCCTCCCTGCCTTTCTTCTTCTCTCCTCTCTCCCTTCTCCCCTACTCTTCTATACACTCTCCTCTTTTCTCCCCATACATCTACATGCATGAGTGTGTGTAACACAGACACATACAAACAATATTATTGTGGACAATCAAAAACGGAGAGAAGAGCACTGTCCCCTCCATCGCACACAGGTACTCGTCACTCAGCCTCAACCATCGTCAGCTCATGGGTAGACTCGTTCCATCTATGCCCCTTGCATGCTCACTCCTCTTCCCCTGGACTATTTTGAACCTAATCCAAAACATCTTGTCGTTTCACCATAAATATTTCAGTGTGTCTAGATATATTTCAGAAGTAGAGCTAACAGGAACTGTGGATGGATCGGTCTGTAGGGTGGGAGGGAGAAAGAGGAGTCAGGGATGACTCTGGGGGTTTGGTCTGAGCAGCTGGAAGGATGAAGCTGCCATTTGCTGAGCTGGGCAGACTGGGAGAGCAGCTTGAGGGTGGGGAGTCCAGTTTTGACATGCATATTGAAGATGCCCATTGGACATTAAGTGGAGACATCAAGTAGGCAGCTGGACACATGAATGACCAACTGGGTCTGGTGCTAAGGGGGCAGGGCAGCTTGGGGCTTTCTGAATGGGGTGACTGGGTGGAGAATGGGGCCTTTCACTGAGCCAGGAACAGAGGGGAAGCCAGTTTGAGGCAAGGTCAAGCGTTTGTTTTGATGGGTTGAGTTTTAGGTACCTGGTGCCTTGATATGACAAGTTCTCTAGCAGGTGCTGAGGTGCCCCAGCTTGGAATTCAGGGGAGGGGTCAATGCTGGAAATAGATATAGGTGGTAGTTAAGCCAGGAGAGCCACTGGGGTGGATTAGGGGGTATCTGCAGACAAGAGGAGAAGCAGGCAGCACAGAATGGGCATGGATGATGGGATAGGGGTCCCTGGATCATTGGGGATGGAGTGGGGGAGAAAGGTCTTAAACCATCCCGAAATCTGGGAAGAACCTTTTCTGCTTGGGTACCCCCATGCACAGTAAAAGCTTATGAAACTAGGAGCAATAGGGTTTATGCATGATCCATTGGGTTTACCTACTCTTCCTCCATGTCCTCATCCAGGATCTAGCCCTGGGCATGGACCCCAAGACAGGAGAGACAAGCTTCAGGGGATTGGGGATTTTCCTTCCTGCCGCTGCCACTGGGAGAGGGAATCCCTCTGCCTCAGTTCAACTGAGAGCCCTCAATAGTGCTGCCTCTGAGTGTGACCCTGAGCATATGAGCATGGCACAGCAAGCCAGTGTCCCCAGAATGGCCAGTCTGTGGAGCCAGACTAGCTAGGCTCAAATCCCAGACCATTGCTAGCGGGCAGCTTCAGTCACGAGACTTAATCTCTCTGAGCCTCAGTTTGCTCAGCTCTAAAATCTGCATAACTGTCCCTAGTCTGCTGGGTTTGAGTAGATGAGGTGATATATATATGTGTGTGTATATATATATATGTATATATATGTGTACATATTATATATATATATATATATATAACCCTGGCTGGTTTGGCTCAGTGGATTGAGCGTCGGCCTGCGAGCTAAGTGTCGCTGGTTCGATCTTCCAGTCAGGGCACATCAGAGAAGGAAAACTCTGATTCCAAAAAACCTCCGCTGCCTTGCGGCATACCTCTTCAGGGGAAAGGCTAAGGGAGTAAACCCCGACAGAAAATCCGGAGCTGGAGTCCCTAAGGCGGTTTGACGTTGTAGTCAACACCGGCAACTCCTGCGGCGCACCTGAAGCCAAGCTGTATTGACTCCGTCTTTCCCTTGGATCCTTCAGCTGCGAAGAGAGGGGGGGTCTGCTGCATGGGCAACAGCAGATCCTCCATATCACCCTGCCCAGGCTCTGTAGCTTCAGCTTCACTGGAGGGGACACTCCAGCGTCATCGCAAGATGTCGATTCAACACGGGAGGAGACATATACCGTGTCACTCCCGAGTTGGACTGCACAGCCATTCTCGGCGGTGCAGATAGACTCTTAAGAAGCTACACCATCGTCTCTCGAGACGGACGGCTGCCGACGATACAGGAGACTTTTTAAAACCGTTGGAGCAGTTGACATAGATCAACTTTCATCAGCTGGAAGAAAGAGGCTTATGTGCAATTTTTCAGTTTGTGATGTGATATTAGAACTCTTTTTTTGTCCATGCTAAAGTTTATAAACACACGCACTCATACATATTCAGTAGATATTTCATTATCTGTTATAAGCTAAGCATGGTTCTAAGAATTGGTCCTTCCCTCTAAGAAGTTTATAGTTCATGCCCTGGCTGAGTGGCTCAATTGGTTGGAACATCGTCCCCTATGCCCAAAGCTTGCGGGTTGGATTCCCAGTCAGGGCACATACCTAGATTGTGGGATTGATCCCCAGTCATGGTGCGTATGGGCGGCAACTGGTTGATGTTTCCCTCACATAGATGCCCCCCCCCCCCCGCCCGCCCGCTTCTCTAAAATCAATAAACATATCCTTGGGTGAGGATTGAAAAAAAGAAGTTTATAGTTCAGTGAATAATATATAGTAGTTTTCTTTGCTTTTTTTTTTTTTTTTTTTCTCTGCTAACTCAAATGATGGAGAGCTCTGAGGCTCCATCTTCAGATTCTTTTCTATCCATATTTATTCTCCTTGTGACCTTGATTTTCAAATTTTATCTCCATTCAGGACATCTTTGCTCTCTTGACATCTGCACTTGGATATCTAATAGGAAACTCAAACTTAATATGCCCTGTACAAACTCTTGATCTCCTTCCCCTAACAAGAGGCTCCTCCCTCTGTAAGTGGCGTCACTGTTCATCCAGCTGCTCAGGCGGAAACTCTAGGAAGTCATCCTTGACCCCTCTTTCTCTCACACCCACATCCAAAATATCAAAAATCCCGTCGGCTCTGTCTTCAATATGTATGCCCAATTGACCACTTCTTTCCATGTCAGGACTGCTCCCCTACCCACAGTTTATCTCTAATCGTGGTTATTACAATAGCCTCCTATTTAGTCTCCTGCTTCCACCTCTTTCCTTCTGTAATGAATCTTCTAAAACAAAAGTTAGATCATGCTGTTCTTCTACTCAAAATTGTTCAATAGTTTCCCATTTCACTCAAAAAAGCCTAAGATTTTTCATTGCCCTACAAGACTTATTTAACCTATTTTCTTCCTCACCCCTATCTCATTTCTTACCATTTTCTCCTTCTATGGCAATAAATATGATTTACTTGTTTAAGAGTTAATGATGTTTGACTCCCCTGTCTAGATTGTACAACAGTTCCATGTGGGCAGAGACCTATTTTCATTCCAGCATTTAGAAAAGTACCTGGCATGCTGTAGGCACTTAATAAATATTTGTTGAATGAAATGCAACAAGTGCAATACAATATGATCACTATATAAGGAAATAAAGGAAATAGTGACATGAGTACCTAGGAGTTGAGGGAAGACTTTATAAAGATGCCCTTAAACAGATATTTTTTGAGAAAGAAAAGCAGGTAAGAACATTCCATACAATGAAAATAGCATTGCAGATGTACAGAGGCATGAGAGAACACAGGGTATTCAAGGAACCAAAAGTACAGTACTGCAAGAGCGTAACTTGTGGGGGTAAAGATTAAGTAAGCAGATGAGGCCAAACATGTAGTAGTTGGTGCCAGATCATGAAGGGTTGATAGGCCATATTAAGGAATTTTAAATTTTATCCTGCAAGGTGGGTGGTGTGGTACCACTGAAGATTTTTGAGCAAGGGATGATACATATGTTTACACATTCAAAAGGTAACTGGCAACATTGTGATGGGTGGGGATCCAAGCTAAACAGGGCATTTTATTTAAGCTATATATGATGTTGCAAGCTATGATGCAAAGAAACAATTACTATCACTTGAGTGGGCAAGAGGCTATTTTATTTTATGATTGGACAAAAACCACTGATGTGTAGTGTGAAGGTGTTCTTGGCATACTTGCAGTACATCTATGAGGGGGAAGAAATGCCCTGTGGAGATGAGTTTGTTCATCTCTAAAAATCCATGCTTTAGGAGAGTTTTTTAAAAATTTACTTAATTATGTCTTAAGTCATTATGTAGACTAGAAAAGTTTTTAAAGAGTAACATTTATGAATTCAACAAGAAAGGCTGTTGTTGTAGAATGAAAGGTGTTGCACTTGAAGTGAGCCTCCTTTCTTCATAGAGGACCAGTTTTGTCACAATATGCCTTCTGATCTTGATTCACTGATGTAGGAAATAGTGACAGTTGTAAATATAATTAGGACTATACTATTTGCTATAGGGCCCGTACATCTGCTTTTGTAGGATCTGCCTTTGCATATTGCAGTACCCTGGTACAGACAGAGTTTTTAAAATGAGGGATAAGCTGAAACATTTCTTCTTTCATTCAAATGCAAGGAAAAACCACTTCCATTACTTCATTTGTCTTGCTCAAGTGTCTCAGAAATATATTGAATGTCTGGAATACTTCTGGATCAGAACATGATGTATAAATTTAAGGATAAGATGGAGGTACCTAAAATGGAGCACATGGTTTGAAATGTTGAGAATTTGACACTCCCAAATGCATGGAAACATACCGTATTATTGAGCCTATTTTAAAAACCATATCCA
This sequence comes from Furipterus horrens, assembly GCF_987537825.1. NCBI lineage: Eukaryota > Metazoa > Chordata > Mammalia > Chiroptera > Furipteridae > Furipterus > Furipterus horrens. The sequence goes on along the minus strand of NW_028327177.1, from coordinate 107,676,105 downwards.
GATACTATATTAGGAAGTGGAAGACATGTTTACCAGAGACAGATACAACAATACAGAGAATTAAGATCCATTTGACTCCATTTCCCAAATTAAGACATTTACCTTTTGAATGCACTATATTATTCAACTCAACTATCTAATGGAGCAGTAAAAGTAGTTTTTAGTGAGATAATTGCTTTATCATTTCTGAGTCCATATTTGATCCAAATTACCATATCTAGCTGAAAGATTTACCAAAGTCAGATGACTAGTAACGTAGGATGGAATTTTCTAATTTGTTAGAAATGAAGGGTAAGAAAAGAAACCAGTTCAGGAGTAGGTTTATAGAATCATCTCTAACTAGTTTAAGCAGTTTAGTAAAAGATTTCAAGTGGCTTATAGAATTGTTGGGAAGACTGTGGAAACAGACTGTTGAACTTTCAGGAATGACATTCAAAGCCACATTGCAGCTGGGCCACCAAAAGAGTTACTATCTCTTTTAGGATCAGAAATGTGCCTGCAGCTGTAACTTTTAGCTTCTTGGCTTAGAACCTCACCACCTCTGCCATGATTAGGAATCTGCCACTGTTAGGAAATAGCCATCAGCAGGAAGCCATCTTCATCAGCAAACTGTTGTCACTGCAGCTGGCTCTTGAGCCACGACACACCTACCACAACCTGTATGACAGAATGGATGCCATGTGCTCTTCTTGATACCTGTGAAACCTGTGACTAGATACAAGGACCTCTGCAAATGCTGCTGCAGAAAACTTGTACATCTCCATGGCAGTCCTTGTTAGTAGAAACAGCCTAAATGCAACCTCCCTCGTCTGATTGGTAGAATTGAAGTCACATCCACAATGCTAACTGCAAGAGAGGGTGAGAAATATAGTTTTTAACTTTGTAGTCTCTGCAATGCAGAAAGTCATAGACCAAATGATGAATACTGATCCACCATATATACCACAGATACAGATCCCAGTTCTCCATAAGGCTAACCACCATCAAATAGGTTACGGATAAATTGAGAAAGTTTGCAAATAATACCATCAAATAACGTTGAGAAACATTTTTTTTAGTATATTTTTATTGTTTGATTGTGACACTTTTAAAGATACTTAAAATTGGCGCTCCACCTATATTTAGTGAAAAATGTATGCCAAAAGTTTCCTCACATTTAAGGTGTGGGTAGTGGATGAAAAGCCTGAATGAGGGAGTGAAAGAAATCAGAAGGGGTGATTCCCTGAACTGAGCCTCGATCAGTATTATCAAATACTGAAGCATGGTTAAATAAGGTGGAAACTGAAGAGCAGTCATTTGATTTGGTAGCACTTCATATTTACTAGTGTTCTCAAAGGTCCTAGTAAAGAAATAGCGTCAGAAACCAAATTGCAGGTTGAGGCTATAAGTAGGAGGGAAGGGATTAGAGCAGAGATTATAGAATAAGTTTTCAAGAAGCTTGCCTTTTAAGGAGTAGTAGTAGTTTTGTTTTTATTTTGGTTCAATGCACTTGCTTTTGTATATACCATGATTAACTAGAATGAGGTGCAAAGCAAGTATCACAGGTCAAGTATAATGTTCCAAATTTCCTCATTTTTGTCTTTTTGTGTAGTTTGATGTAAAGTGTGTACTATTAAGATAATCTCTTTCTGCTTAGAGATATAATGGATACAACATTATTTTTATTCTCTAACCATTAGTTACTTCACTTTTGATTTGTTTTCAAAGAGCATTTAATTATTTTGATTTACATTTTTAATAAAGTGCCAATTTTGGAGTTGCAGTTTAAAGTCTTAATAGCTCACTTAATAAACATATTTGTATGCCTGGTTGGTTACCTGGGCGCTGATTAGATGAATTCACTTTCAATGTAGTTTATTTGAGCATTAGTGACAGATACTCAAAAGAGTGCAGATTATAACTGCTTTTATAGGAAGTGGTGTGAGAGCATTTTGTATATTACACAGAACTTTTAAAATGTATTCTAAGTAAATATCTGATCATGTTAAGTTCACTGGATGCTGTAGACAACATAATCTCTATTGTCTGTCTGTTAAAAAGGTGGGTGGTGGAATAACTGTACATTTGATAGTGTAGTTTTCTTAGAGTGCACTTATGTGAACAAAACAAGAATGCCTTCAAGGGCAATGATTTAGTGTTCCACATTTCCTCATTAGCTCTGGCTGGTGTGGCTCAGTGGATTGAGCGCTGGCCTGCGAATCAGAGGGTCACTGGTTCAATTCTTAGGGCTCATGCCTGGGTTGTGGGCCAGGTCCCCAGTTGGGGGTGTGTGAGAGGCAACCACGCATTGATGTTTCTCTCTCTCTCGTTCTCCTTCCCTTCCCTTCTCTCTAAAAAAATTAATAAAATTTAAAAAATTTTTCTCATTTGATGGAGCATGTCTGTTATGATTTAATTCCAAATTTATTTACATTCTGGGCCCTAGAGAGTGACCTAGTTGGATTTTTGGTTAAAAAAAACAAAGCAGAAATTATGCAGAGTGGAGACATCAAAAAAGAAGGAAAGACTTAAAGGAGAAGAAGGTTGAAAATAATGAAAACAGAATTTTGATCAGTGCCCTGGAGTGAGAAGGAGGGAATGGGATAGAGAGAACACACGTAAGTGGATGAACTACAGATGAGCTTTGGATGAGAGGAGGGACACCTAGTCTTTTGAGGAAGAGAATGGACAAATACAAAATCAAATAGGTATTATTTTTCCTATTAAGAAATGGGTTTATTTGTAAAGTCCAACCCATGTGGGGCAATTTTGAGTATCTTAAAAGATTAGATTTCTTGACTCTTACTTGAGATGAACATAAGTATTTTTATATATTTCGTTAAATGATAAATTGATTTTTTTTGTTGTTGTTTCTCAATGACAAGTTTCATAACAATGGGTATCTTACTGGTGCTTTTTCATTGATTATCTCATTTTAATTGTCAAAAAGTATTTGTTTATTGAGTTTTTACTAGGTGCTTCTTAAGTTTCTGATAAATTTCTTTAAAATATATTGGTTTAAATGGCCTTTCATTTAAAAGTTGGTAGTAAGATACTTAAGTTTATCTACTCCAAACTTTCATTAAGAAAGTTGTGCTTTAGTGATTTATCTGAAGTCACTTAGCTGCTTAATGCCAGAGGTAGGACAGGAACATTGGTTTCATGATTGTTAGGGCAGAGCTCTTTTTATGCCAGCTGCCTTGCTTCCTAATTTAGTACACTGGTGCCTCATTTCATCATGCACACTTTTGTGTGTCTTGTGGCCCATGATCACCTCACAAGAACTTCAAAACTAGACTTCCTGTCTTTAATATGCATTCAACAAATATTCTCAAGTGCCTTCCTTACTGTATGGCAATCACTATTTTAGATCTTAGGGATCAACCAGTTCTCAGGCCTCAAGAATGAGGAAAATGGAAAATAAACACTTAAGTAATATTAACAGTTTCAGATAGTTATAAATGCTATCATGAAAAGAAACAGAGAAATAAAATGTGGTAACAATAGTCAGAGCAGGTTTCTCTGAGGAAGTGACATTTGAGCTGAGATCTGAATGATAAGAGTCAGCTATGGGTTAGAGCATTCCAGGCAGAGGCCCTAAGCTTGAACAAGCTTGGCATGGTTGGTGAATGGAAAGAAGGTGAACACTGGGGAGAGTGGGAGGAGAAGAGGTCTGAGAAGAGAGGGCAGTTCAGGAGGGCTATGTAGACCCTGAAAGTGGAAATTTAGAAAAAGGATTGTATTCTAAGTGAAATGGAATGGTATTGGAGCAGGGGAGTGAGTGACCTGAATATGTTTAAAAGATTATACTGCTTGATAGAGAGTAGATTGTAGAGTGTAACCAGTGAAGGTGATTGAGGAGTGGTTGGATTTGGGATTTATTTTGGAGGTCTGCTGGATTTATTGATGAACTGGATGTGGGGGTGGGAGGTTTGGGGAGGATGGTGAGAAAAAGAGGAAGGTGGTACTAGACTGGGGGAAGAGCATGTTTTAGGGGAGGAAATCAGATGGTTTGTCTGGGACTTGTTAAATTTGAGATGTCTACTGGAATCCAAGGAGGAACTTGGATATTCATATCTAGCGTTGAGGAGGATATATCAGCCCTGGAAATGCAATTTGGAAGGCAGCATCACACCATATACTGAAGGAGTTTGCATAGGGAAAGAAGAGAAGGTGGTCCACAAGAGCCCTGAAGCATTGTAACATCTAGAGGTGAGGAGGGAAGAAGTCAGGAGGGGGCCGGCGATGTAGGAAGAAAGCCAGATTTGTGGAAGCCAAGAAAAGAGGGCATTTTAAGGATGGATGTTCATGTTCACTTACTTTAAATAGTGCTGCCAGATCAGGTATGATGAGGACAGAGAGGTAACTACTGGGATTGGCAATATGGAAGGCAGTTTCACTGTCTCATGGAGTTAGAAGGTAATTGGAGAGAAATGGAAAATGAATGGAAGATGAGAAATCAGAATAACTGGAGATAATTACTTTCAAGAAGTTCTGCTGTGAAAGGGAGTCTAGAACTGGAATGATATCACAAGGGAGGAGGTGGAGTCAGAAGAGGTTTGTTTTTTCTTTCTGTGCTTTTTTAAAATTGGGAAATACCAAAGCTTATTTATGTGCTGATGAAATGATCCACTAAAAAGGAAAAATTAATGATGATGTAGTAAAGCAGGATGAATTGTAGAGTCAAACCCTTGAGTTGGAGCTGGTTGGATAGGATGGACAGCACAAGTAGGGCGGTGCCCCCTTTCTAAGAGCAGGGCTTCAGTGATGTAATAGGACGATCACGTGCCTCTTTACACACAGCTCCTCCCTCAGTATCACTGAACTTCTTTAAAACAAGTTGATCAGCCCTGGCTGCTGTGGCTCAGTGGATTGAGCATCGGCCTGCGAGCCAAGTGTCGCTGGTTTGATTCCCAGTCAGGGCACATTACTAGGTTGCATGCCAGGTCCCCAGTTGGGGGCATGAGTTAGAGGCAACCAAACAGCGATATTTCTCTCCCTTTCTTTCTCCTTTCTCCTCTCTCTAAAAATAAATAAACAAATAATTAAAAAAAAAAATACAAACTAGAATCATTTGTGAAGTAGAGGTGATGAAACTGTTGGCTAATAAAACTATTATTAAAAAAAAAAAAAAAGTTGATCATCTTCTTTCTCTAACCACTAATTTTTCTCTGTACTATATCTTACATGTTCTTTTGGATGACTTAATCCTTTATAAGCCTTAGCCTGAAGCAGCTGGTGATATTTAACACCTATTTCAATTTTTGTGCCAACAGGTGAAGCAAAAAATTTATTGCCATATCTTGGACCCAACAAAATGAGAGATTGTTTCTGCACCATAAATTTGGATCAGGAAGAAGTTTATCGTACCCAAGTCGTTGAGAAATCTTTAAGGTTTGTAAAAATTGATAAATTATCATTTATGTGAAATATATTGATACATATATTTATTAATAAATTTTATGCTCTTTCCAGACTTCATCAGAAAGACTTTCCTTCATGTGCAACTTTTATTTTTCTTTTACATTCTGAATTTAATTTTAGAATTACAGAATCTCAGAGTTTGAAGGAGCTTAATGGTGATTGAGCTGGACTAACTGCCTTATGTTTGTTTCATTCTGACAGTTATCTTTGACAGATGGTCATCTGGCATTTGCTTGATAATGTACCAATGACCAAGGAAGTCACTGCCTCCTAAGCAGCCTGTCTGGTCTTGAAACTATTCTGACTCTTAGAAAGTTATTATTTTTAGTTGATTAATGTCTAATAAAAAGCTTACTATATGCCAAGAACTTGCTGGGTGCTATTTATTAATACATCCACGAGAAAAATATAGACACAGTGCTTGCTTTTATGTGGCTCTTCATTGCCTCAAAATGTATCTTCCTCTTAATTGTTCTTAATTCTGTCACTTGGATTCCTGGAGAACAAGTTTAATCCATCCTTCACATGACACACTCAAGTTCCTGAAAATAACTATCATATACCTCAGTTTGTTCTCAAGGTTATATTTTGCTCATTCATTTGAACTTTTCTCAAACTATATTATTTTATTTCTCTTGAAAATAACTTCTTACAGTTTATATAAGTCACTTAACTCCTCAGTAGGTTCCTCATTTTTAAAAGTGCAGCAGCACTTTCAGAGTATAATAGTAAATGCTCACTCATAAAATTGAAGTGTGCCACCTCTGCCCTGTAATAGTGTTTGTGGACGTTCTCGTGCAGAGCTGTGCTGGAAGGATACAGTCTTGTTCAGACATCAAAGTCAAAACAAGGGCATTGGGAGTTGTAAGAATGAACATGTGGGTGAAATATTGAGGATCATGACTAGTGTAAATTTTATATGGCACATGTATACTTTTATGCTCTTTCTTATATCTTTTTTTTCTTTATACTCACCTTTTTTCCTCTGAAGTTTTCCCCTTTATGTCTTTATTGTCAGTATTTATAATTTTGAGTGTCTGTTAGATTCTTCATAAGAAAGATATTGCATAAAGCTGAAAATACATCAGTAACACAAAAAAATTGAAATAATACACTTCACATCTTTAGTCATAAATTACCCGTCCCTGTTGTATTAGAATTGTTGTTATTTGTGTTATAAATGATGAAACTGAGTCACCAAAAGTCTGAATAATTTGTACACTTAATAAAGGAAGTTTGAAGCAAAACTAAGATTGAGACCCGAAACTATTTAAATCTCAATGTGTTACTTAATGTATGCTGATTCCATATCACACAAAAATGAGTGGTATACAAAATTGAATACTTGTGGTAGTTTCTAATATGTAACGTTGTAAATGAGTAATTAAAATTAGCTTACTTTTTTTAACCCTTACCTTTCCAGATATTTGTATTGAGGAAAATGAAATGATAAAACAATTATTTTTATCCATCTTATTTTTTTTAGATGCATAGCAATTTGGGAGATATTTTAAAGCTAGCAGTGGTTATCTTAGGTCATTCAATACAAACTATGTACTAGTTAGTTAGACTAGGTGCTGCTTGGATTCTAGGTGTCCCCTAGCATTTTATCTTGTGGAATAGTGTGAAAGAATCTGTAATATAAATCGTTGCTCACTTTGGGTTCATTTCAGTGTTTTCTACCCTTGTGGATATTGTTATGATGATAAGTCAGTAGATAACTACTTAGATTTTTTGTGGGTTCTGGATATTACCGTTTTTGTTGTTGTTTTTTTAGGATGAATATTTTATTTCATTTTTAATTTTTGATTTATTTATTGTTTTTCTATTATAGTTCCAATTTTCCCCCCATTGCTCGCCCTCACCCAGCCCACTCCCTCTCCCACAGTCAGTCCCGACCTTGTTGTACATGTTCATAGGTTATTTATACTAGTTCCTTTACTAAACCCTTCCTCTATTTATCCTCCTTCTCTCCCTCTCCCCTCCCTGGATATTACAGTTTTTATAGGTAGTCTGGAGATAGAATTTTCATAACAGGTTAGTGGGAGTCACATATGGGATCCATAGTTCCTAAATCTCTACCTCACTCAAATCCTTTTAAGAAGTAGACGGTATGTAAACAAACTGAGTAGCAGCAGTGCTGCTTATGCTTGGTGCTCCTCTTCTCCACACCAGAATTTCCTTAGGAGTCTTGTGAATGATCATAGTCAATGGTAATAAACAGTAGAGTATTGTTTCAAAAACTATGTAAGTCTAGTCACTGCTTCTTACGAACTTTGTTGAAAACTTTTCTTCAAATGGATTGATTGACCCATTTATTTATTTATTTATAAAATAAAAATGTGGGCACCCAGATGTGGATATTGATGAGATTGGGATGATACAGTGATACAAATTACTTAATGAATAATTCTCATGTTATTCTTATTTCGCTTATTTGGATATATGATATATAAAAGAGTCTCTATTTTATAATTGTTTATAAAATGATGCAAAGGAGAAAAATACCTAAACATGTCATGCCTTTACCTAATAGTTGTTTTCATATTGATTTCTATGTTGAGACTAATTAGAAGGCTGTAGTTATTCTGACAGACCAACTTCTAAGAGTTTAGTTTGGTTACATTTGATGTGAAAAAAATACCAGGCATTATAACAACCAAAAAGCTGAGTCAAATTTTTTTTGGACAGAGTTGGAAATGATGTCTCAAAGAGCATTTTACTTTGTATTTCATATTATCTTTAAGTTGTGACATCGTAAAGAGATTGCATTTTATTGTGACATTTTCAAAGTATCTTTTTGTTATTTAAACTAAACTTTCTCTAGAGAGAGGAACTCTTGACAGATATTTATAGCATTTCAGAGATTCCTGTCTTCATAGAAGAATTTAAATATCAAAATATTCTTAAAATGCACTTACAAAAATAAGTTGTTTCATAGGAGAAACTCTTAGGCAAAAGTTTTTTACTTAGCATGCAAAAAGTACTAATTAAAATAGAAAAATTGATAAACTGGATTTCATTTTGATTTCATCAAAATCTCAGCCTTCTGTCTGTTCTTCAACAGACACTGTTAAGAAAATAAAATTACAAGCCACAACTGGGAGAAAATATGCTAACAAAGGACTTGTATCCAGAATTCATTTAAAAAAATAAATAAGGAAGACAACCCATTTAAAATAAGTGGAGAAAACCGAAACATGTATTTCCCAAAAGAAGATAGACAAATGGCCAACAAGCACATGAAAAAATAATCAACACCATTAATCATCAGGGAAATGCCATTTTTTTAGAGAGTGAGAGGGGACAGGAAGGTGAAAGAGAGGGAGAGAAACATCAATGTGTGGTTGCCTCCCGTGCACCCCCAACTGGGAACCTGGCGCACAGCCCAGGCATGTGCCCTGAGTGGGAATTGAACCAGCAACACTTTGGTTCACAGGCTGATGCTCAATCCTCTGAACCACACCAACCAGCATGGAAATGCCATTTTTGTCACTACAGAGTCTTTTTAAAAAATTTTATTTTATTTAATCTTTATTGTATTTTTTTTTTCCATTACCATTTAGTTCCCTTATACCCATCACTACAGATTCTAAAACATAATTGTCAAGATAAAAATCAGATCACCGGTTCCTGTGACAGTGTGGAGGGGGAACTTTCTGGGGAGATAGAAATGTTCTATATCTTGATTGGAGTAGAGATTCACAGGTGTATAAATTTATCATGTCACATTAAGTAGAATAGCTAATTTTATAAAGACTTTCAATAGCAAAAGTTGACAATGATATGGAATAACTGGAGCTCTTATATGTTGTTGGTAGGAATGTAAAAAGATTGGAAATCATATTGAAAACAGTTTGACAGTTTCTTTTAAATTAAAATTGCACCTACCCTTTAATGTAGCAATTTCATTTTTAGTTACCTACCCATAAGAATTGGAAGCTTATGTTCATGAAGAGCCTTGTGTAAAAATGTTCATAGCAGCTTAATTTTTACTAGCCCAAACCAGAAATAACTCAAATGACATCACTAGGAGAATGGAAGGTATTCATAAATGAAGTACTATGCAGCAATTAAAGCAAATGAACTGCTGATACACATAGAAAATGGAAAAAAATCTCAGATATTAAGCTTAGTGAAAGAAGCTGGACATGAGTACATAATATTTGATTCCATTTGTATGAAATTCTATACCAGATCTATCCACAGTGGTAGAAATCAAATCACTGGTTGCCTGTGGCAGGCGTGGTGGGGTAACTGCAGAAGAACGTAAGGGAACTTTATGGGGATATAGAAATGTTACCATATCTTAATTGAGATGGAGACTACACAGTTTATCAACTTATCAAAAATCATTAATCTTTATACTTCAAATTTAATTTTGTATTTAATTTATACCACAGTAAATTTGATTAAAAAATAACATGTTTTAATTTTGAAAATACATTTTAAAGTAGTGTTTTACATAACATTATCCATTTTAGGTGTTATATTTTATGACTGATAGAGCTTTGCATATTTCAGAGATGATGATTCTATCCTCTGCTCTCATTTGTGTCCACTTTGGGTGAGCATGACCCTAGGCAATTACTGAGTCTTCTTCTGTTCACATGACTCCTGAAAAGCTGTTTGTTCAGAGCTCAACCTGGCAATCGAGGTTCTTTCAGAGTTCAGCTTGGTTTAGTTGAAACTTAACATAGAGTTTTTGAAGCTTTTGAAGCTTTTCTTTTGGCATTTTAGTGTGTAATTTATTTTATTGAAAATAGTATTTGAGGACACTGTTAAATTTAAAATAATGAGTTTTTTCCCTTTTCTCTCTAGCCCATTTTTCAGTGAAGAATTTTACTTTGAGATTCCAAGAACTTTCCAGTATTTGTCTTTCTATGTTTATGATAAGAATGTTTTACAAAGAGACCTTCGTATAGGTATGTACTATTCATAATTATCTTTAATCACAACATTCTTGTTTATGTTCACTCTTTCTCTAAGTATAAAGTATTGAAAACAACAGAATAATATATGCTCAACATTTTTAACCCTCTTTTAGTCTTCAAGTTTATTTGTGAGTCTGATTTTTAATTTGATTCCTCCTCGTCATGGTGTCATGTGTCCTCAGTACCTGATGGGTCCCTTTCCATAGTACTCAATATGCTTGTTCACTAGTTTGTTGTTTAATGTCTAGGTTCTCTAGTTGAATATGATATTAATGAAGCAGAGGCTGTCACTCACAGAGTGCCTTACATTTAATAAATGTTTAATAAATGTCTTCATATTAATATTGAATGGTTCAAAGAATGTTTTATACAAAGATCACAGGATTTGATTCCCCCAAAGAACATCTGTTTTTTTAAGTTTTTCTCATAGAAGTAATTAATTCACTTTAATCTGGTCATATTTTCTGTTGTATTGGTGACTAGTAACTATTTCTTAAATAACTGTCTAAGGCTGGGTGGACTAAAATAAAGTTAACTGGCCACATATGTGTCACATTCATGATCTTTGTACCAGAATCTTTCTATTTTAATAACAGGTAAAGGTCTATAATTTACATGTATTATTCTCTCCCTTTTAGTATCCTGAATTTCACCATCTGCATTTCTTCCTTATTTGAAATATGCTCAAGTCTCCTACAGTTTAAATGAGAAAGCTTTATTTGACTTAGACCTCTCAACTACCATCTAATTTGTTTCTCCTTTGCTATTGAACTCGTTAATAAATGGTTTATATCCTTCTTCTTACTACTATTTTTAAATCTCTGTAACCTGGCTTCTACCTTTTTCTGACAAACTTTTTTCAAGTTTGTAGAAATAATTTTAGGGAAAATCAAATAACCTCTTAAAAACATTTTTTCTTAATTATAAAACTATTACGTAATCATAGTGACTGGTAGTGACTCTGCACAGGAATAACTACAGTTAATAAGTTGTATATTTCTTCCTGTTCTTTATTCCATGCTACATTCAATTTTTTCCTTTTTCACTTAATATCATGTGATGACCCTTTTCCTTTGTTAGTAAATACTTTAAAAAATATTTGGTATATAATAGTTTTTTATATAGAAATGTATTATTTTAACCACTTCTTTGTTGGTAAACACTATGTTTCCAGATTTTTGGTGCTCTAAATGGTGCTGCTCTAAACATCCTTCTGCATAAATTTTTGCATGTTCATTTTTCTTAGGATAAATTTTTAGAAGTGAAAATATGGAGGCAAAGGGTATGACTATTTTTAGGGTTTCTTCTATACAGATTTTTACATTGGCCCCAGAAGTATTGTACTAATTTACAGTGCTCCAAACATGGCATGGACAAACCATTTCATACCCTTGTCATTCTTGGATCTTATCATTGAGAAAAAGAATTCCAATTTGATAGGTGAAAATAACATTTAATTTTTAACTTATATTTTTCTTATTATCAGTGAATTTGAGGAATTTTTCACATGTCTTACATTTTTCTTTTATGAATTAGTTCATTTTCACCCATTTTTTTTTTTGCTAGAGTTAAATCTTTTATCTATTGTTACGAATCTTTAGTTGTTAAATATGTTAGCTTTTGTCAGCTATATTTAGAGCAAATAATTTTTCTGTCACAAAAGGCAGTTTTTCAACCCTCATCTGCTTCCATGTCACATTTGACTCTTGATTGCCCAGGAAAAGACAGTTTAATGGCATTGTGTTTTCCTAGTTGTCTTCTGACTTCTTCATCATCTCTATGCATACTCTTCTCTAGAAAGAGAAACCCTTAATTATAGATCACCTCTGAGGCTCCATCCTCAATTCAGTTAAACAAACATTTATAAAAACTTCTGTGTGGCAAACAATGGATGGGAACATTAAGATGAATAACAGTTTCCATCCAGGCTATCAGAGAGGCAGACTTGTATGTACTCTAATACTAATATATAATATTATCATAGGTTCTGTGCTGGAGGTATGAACAAAGTACTTGGGAGCATAGAGGGGAGAACAGTTAATTTTGTTTGGTGGAGGATTAACATTACTTAGGTAGGAAGTTGTTTCAAGGTAATAAGGATTGTCAGAAGCAGAGGAGAAAAATTGCTTCACGTCTGCTGAAGTATAAAAATTACTTAAGAGGAGGATGGTAGAAGATGAAGTGGGAATATAAAATTGGGGTCAAGTTGTGATGGACCCTAAAGCCGTGCTAAGGAATTTGAACTTTATTCTATAGACAGTAGTGTTGTGTCTCTTAAGAATGGGGAACCTTTTAAAAATTTACATATAACTGCATATGTATGTGTGTGTGTGTGTATGTGTATATATATGCATATACATAATATATATACTTTTATAGTTTAACAACTTCCTATAACAGTAACTTTCAATCTAGAAACTGTCTCTTGATGACATTTAATGTATTATATATAACTATATATACACACACATATACTTTAGGTATGTAATCTATATTTTATAATTTAGAATAGAGAGAGATTAGAGGCAGGGAGACCAACCAGGAGGCTGTTACCAAATAAGGTGAATTAGGGTAATGGCAGTGGAAATATGAATGAGGAAATGTACTTCACAGGAGTAGCTTCAAATAGGATTTAGAAACTAAGGGGAAAAGAGGATGTGAGAAGGAAGAGTTTAAAAAAATGTCTTGTGTTGGTGTGGCTAGAGTGCCAGTCTGTGAACCAAAGGGTCACCAGTTTGATTCCCTGTCAGGGCACATGTTGGGGGCATGCAAGAGGCAACCACACATTGATGTTTCTCTCCCTTTCTTTCTCCCTCTCTTCCCCTCTCTAAAAATAAATAAATAAAAATCTAAAAAAAAGTCTTGATAGTATGGCTGTGATTCATTAACTGATATAAGGAACACAGCAAGAGCATTCAGTTTTGAGCGGGGGTTGGGAAGGGGAGATGACTTTGGTTTCAGACAAGTTAAATTTGTATTACCTGGGGAGCATCTTTAGATGACTGTTGGGAATACAGATCTGGAGCTTAGAGAAAAGAGCAGGAGATGTGGATTTGAAGAGTCATTAGCATTAAGTGATACTTGAAGCCTGCCCTGGAATGAATGAAATTTCCTCAGGAGAAGATAAGGAGTATGTTGCAAGGAAAATGAAGCCTCAGTGAGGATTGATAATGTGTTTCAGGAAGTTAGAAAGAGAGATAAGAGAGATTAATATCTTTGAAGGCAAGGAGATCTTTAAATGTCAACAACTAGAGAGAGGTAGAGTAGGATGAGGATTGGATAGAGGCTGTTGGTGATTATTAGAGACTCATGAGAGAGAGTGTATCTTTTGACTGTCATGTATTTTTAAGAAAATATTTTGTAATTTTCATTGTGTACACATAAGGTAGTTATATAGTATTTTTTGAAAAGGCCTTTAGTTGAAGTTTGTAAATATTATTTCTAAAAGTTGACTGTGCGTGTGTGTTTTCAAAGTAAAAAATCAATTTTATTTTAAGTAAAAATCAATTTTTTGGTGGCTTCGTATCTGAAAATTACAACTTGGTGTGAGAACTTTTTTCAAATAAGTTTACTCTTATTAATAGATACAATTTATATATTTAGTGGGAATTTTTTCCTTTTATCTATAGGAATTATTATTAAACACAGTACATATGTATCATTTGATTTAAATTTGGAAAATGGTCTTGCTGTTTTCATTTACAAATATTGGGTTGGCTAAAATGTTTGTTTTTTTCCATAAGATGTCTCTAGTAGCACTTAGTTGTCTTTACATTCAGAACAATTTTGTTACGTTGTATTGTGACAGCTGTCATATCAGTGTGCATTAAAAAAAAACTTAACAAAATTGGTGAATTTTTGTCTGGCCATTTTACTATTGAAGATGGAAGAAAATATGCAACAGTTTTGGCATATTATGCTTCATTATTTCAAGAAAGGTAAAAACACAACTGAAATGCAAAAAAAAGATTTGTGCAGTGTGTGGAGAAGGTGCTGTGACTGATCAAATGTGTCAAAAGTGGTTTGCTTGCAAAGTTTTGTGCTGGAGATCTTTCACTGGACTATACTCCACAGTCAAGTTGAAGTTGATAGTGATCAAATCAAGACATTAATTGAGAACAATCAACATTATACCAGGTGGGAGATAGCTGACATACTCAGAATATCTAAATCAATAAAGTTATTGGTGAAAATGAAAAATGTGCCTTTTATTTTATGGAAAAAACTAAATGGACTTTTTTGGCCACCCCAGTATTAACTTTTTGTAGTTCAACATATTTTCTTTTGTCATTAACTATAAAGTTGGTTGGGTTTTTTTTTTTCATTTTGAGCTACCAAAAATTGAGTTCCCAAAATTATTTTATTATTCTGAGTTGCCCTGTGTAGATTAAACAATGGCACAGCATTTTCTGGAAATAAAATTTGAGCTAGAGACCTGAGAATGTGTACTGGTCGAATATAACTAAGACTTGTTTGATTTTTGTTTTTAATTGTATTAAGTAATATGTGGATATTTTTCTTTCTGTAAAAATATTATAGCATTACAGATAATCCTAATTAATTTTGATCACTGACCCCCACCCCCAATCCCTTTCCCAGGAGTAATAACTGTTGTCAATATGGGGCATATATTTTCATATTAGGCATCTTATATGCTATGAATAGTTAGTGCAAAAGATTGATTAGGGGTTAATTAAAAACTTGAGACTTAGGAACCATTTTACAAAAAGAAAAATTGTAAAATTGAGGCTTTAAAAGTTTAATATATTATCTTAAGGTATAATGTCTTCTCTTAAAAATTGAAAAAAAGACAAAAGGAAAACTTTATGTAAGAATATATGCATATTTCCATGTCCAATGAAGATCCTAATCACATTAAAATTAAGACACATATTTTACCTCCTAATGTATCTTTTCAGGTTATTTTAGTTTTCAGAGGAATGTAGGCTCAAACAAACTGTGGTATCTTAGTAGACTTCAGCAACTTTTTTTTCTTTCCCCTGGCTTCAGAACAGTATTTGATAAGAGAATTTTACTAGGATATTGGAGAAGTGAATTCCAGTAATGACTATCAGTAACCAGCTCTGACCTCAAACAAGTCACTGTACCTTCTTAGGCTTAGTTCATCTATAAAATAAGGCTGAATTTAAGATAGCTCTTTGAATTGTAATTTCTGCTGGCATTTAGCTCTTAAGTCAAACCTACTGTTTAAAATTTACCTAAGACTACACTTTGGGGTCTGTTTGCATGGTACTGTTTCACTTATCTGTTGCTATGTAACAAACCACTCCAATACTTGGTGGCTTCATACAGCAACCATCTATTTGTTTATGATGCTGTAGGTTGTCAATCTGGGCAGAGCCAAACTGAGTGGTTCTTATGCTAGTCTCACCTGGGGACACTAATGAGCAGTTATCTGGGAGATTGACTGGGCTGAATGGTCTGATTCATATGTCTGATGGTTAGTGCTGGCTATTATCTAGGCCTTTCTCTCCACATGGTGTTAGGATTCCAAGAGGGTAAGCACCATTGCACAGGTGTTTCTTAAGCTTCTACTCATGTCACATTTGCTGATGTCCCTTTGGTAAAAGCAAGTGACATGGCCAAACTCAGAGTCTGTGCTGGAGGGGACTACACAATGGCATACATCAAGGAGATCGTTAATATACCAGTCTGCCATAGAGACCAAACTGTCCACCTAAACCGCATACACTGAGGTATCAAAATATTGCCATTGGCTGAATTGCTGTTGTTGATTATCTGCCAGAATTTGTTCAGTCTTCTGGTCCTATTTCATCTTGTAGAGGCAGTCACACTTGTCACTATGTTTATCTACTCTTAAAGCCATTTCTTCTGGTATCCAGCTAGGAATGGGCTTGTCGAGATTTTGCCAGTTGGTAATTTGAATCAGGATGAAATTTCTAATATGCTGTATCAAAAAATGGAGCCCAAATATAACACAGTATTTACACATGGCAAGAAAATGCTACATAGAAGTGGTGTTGTAAAGCTAAGAACGCTTTTTTTAATACACCAACAAAGATGGTTTTGTTGCCGAGAGTTCCTTCATTTCTTTTTGTGTTTCCTCTCCTCATCTTATTTTAAGGAACTAATACAGCATCTGGGGTGTATGTGTGTACGAGGTCTGTCCAGAAGGTATCCAGCCATGTAATATGAAAAATAGAGACATTTATAGATGAAAATATAAGATACAAGAAACATTGTACATAGGAAAATGATGCCTCAGTTCCCTTCAAAGTAGGCACATTGGGACCTCACACAGTTTTCCCAGTCAGCTGCCCCATTGTATTTTCCTGAATCTCATCGATGGTCTGAAATCTCTTCTCTTTCGAAGGTTACTTTAGTTGGGAAAAGGCAGAAGTTGCAGGACGCCAAATCTGGGCTGTAGCAGGGCTGAGTCACTTGGGTGATTTGATGTTTTACTGAAAAATTGCATGAGAGGTGATGCATGAGCAGGTGCGTTGTTGTGATGAAGCTGCCAATCACCAGTTGCCCATAGCTGTGGCCTTCTGAATTGTCCTAATAGTTTCCGTGTAGCAATATTCAAGCTTAATGCAAAATTTGATGCAGATTTGTTGCTGTACTTGCTCAGTCATTTTGTATGTGATGGCCACCCAGTACACATGCTCACTCAGTGGCATCACTGCCCCCACTGACTAGTACAGTGAAGTTGTCATTGTTCACGTGTGCGCATTCCAGTCCACTCTCCTTGGCTGCCAGATTATATTGATGTCCCACAAACTATTCTCATTACATTAACAACAACTGGACTTTTTCTGGACAGACCTCATGTTTGGTCTAAGCTCTTTCTGTTTATGAGTTCTTCAGGACAGTGAGGAAATATCACCTACAAATAATTTGTTGGGTAGTTTCTTCCTGGGTGTATTTTCTTTTTTTTTAGGTTGGTGATTTCATGGCTAGTGAAATAATGAATTAAGTTAGCTTAAAGCAGTAAAACAATAAACTAAAATAATCTTTGGGACCATTAGAAGCACAGAACAGGTTTTTAAGATCATTAGAAAGTTTTTTCTAATGCAGAGGAGGTAAATGAGAGGTAATGTTTAGATAAACAGCCCAAGATTGCATAGCTAACCAGTAACAGAATTGACACTATGTTACTAAATAAATGTCTTTGTTGGAAGCAATATGGACAAGGGGTGCCTTGGTTTTGAAATCTGGCTTAGCACTTGTTAGCAGGCATGTTTCTAAATATTGTTAAGCTTTCCTCATCTGTAAGATGGTGATTGTACTCTCTACACCCAAGATTGTTATGAAGATTAAACAAAGCTATTTAAGAATGTCTACTATCTGGTGAATGTTCAGTAAGTGCTGGCTTTCTTTGAGTTCCATGCTCTTTCAGCTATGTTAGGCTGCCTGCCTTTCACAATCAATACTTGCCATCTAACCAGTTTAACCAGGGGTAGCTCAAAACAACAAGAAAGAATGATGGGCTTTTTTGGCCTTATGTATGTGTATTTCAGAAACTTGTCCTTCCCATATCTGTCCCTCTCCCTCTTCTACATCCCCCTTCCCTTTACCCTCCCACCTTTCTCTCTCTCTGTCTCTTCCATTCATTCATTCATCCATTCATCCATTCATTCATTCTCTTTCTTTCCCTCCTCCCCCCTTCCTGTTCCCCTTACTTGATTCTCTAAGACTTGTTTAATTCCTTAGGACTGAAGACATTGTCATGTTATACTGTCTATTTAAAGTGCTGAACATGTTGCAGGTATCCTAATACCTAATGACTGCGAATATTTTTGTTAGTTTCCTCTATCATTCCTACATAACAGTTTCTCTGACTTGGGATCATACACTCTTCCCTGCTTCTTCAGGCTGACTAGTCTCATGCAACTAAATCTTTACATTTCAGAAACTGACATCTTAAAAAGGAATTTGATAAGAATAAGAGCTGGTAATAAAATTGCAAGTTTTTCTCAATTTATGAATGGCTTATTTATGCAGCTGGTCAGGAAGGGCTTCTCTCTCAGACGACAAGAACCATTCAATTCTTTCATGATAATAAGTGCCATGGATACACAAGCTATGCAGTAGGAGGAAGAGAGTACTTCCTTCTGGGATTTTTTTTTAAACCTGTGAACTAAGAGGATTGAAAAGACGTATTTCCAATGCTACAAAGTTGTGAGCCATAAATAGAACAGGTAGATTCTTACTGTAGTTTTTAGATGCATTATTGGTTAAATGAACTTTGGTTAGGGGAGTCTGAGAATCAAACCACCATTTAAAAAACAGTGCTATTGTGATTATTTGTTGAATGAGTAGATGAATCAAGCCAGTAAATGTCTAAATAAACTTTTTTAAAACCCCTATTTTTAAGGTGGGGGCTTGCTTTAGTGATGTTTATATAAATTACATGTACACACATGTGTACATCTACATACATATTCATAAATTATCTATGAAACTAAAAATCCTAAAAAGTGTAGAATAGGGATCTTAACTGGGACTGTACCAGCAAGTTTTTGGATGGTGGGTAAACCGTCTTAAAATATATGCTAGATAATATCTATGCATTTTTTTCTGGGGAGAGGGCACAAAAAATTCATAGATACTAAGATTTTTAAAGAAGAAGGTGAGTGGTTCTCAAAATATAAGAACTTCAGCTATAGGAGGTATGTATATACACACAAACATGTATGTATGAAGCTTTAATACATTGCCTTATTATTTATATCTGGTGTGAAATCAGTGGTAAGTGGAACCACTTTATAGAATTTTGATAATTTTAGTCATTTGTGATGAACAATATTAAATCCTTTATCATAATTCTGAATCCTGAGCCACATATTGATTTGCCAGGAATTCGATATAGTCTATAAATAAAACATATCAAGAGATTTGTATGATTTGGTTCTTAACTCCTTCAGGAGTACAAAGAATATTTGGGTGTCCTAGTTGTTGCTTGAATTCTCTACTTGGCTTGTAATATTCAGCACTGGAAGAATTTATTTTTTTCCATTATTTTGTATCTTAGATTTATATACCTCCCCCAAAAGGCTGAAATGTATTGTTTTTCTGGTGTCATTTCCTATAAGATTTGAATGAATTATAAATGCTATATATTTACATGAAGATTTTGACCTTCACATTAGATTTCATCCAATATATTTAAAAGAAATTTGGAAAGATTCATGCTTGTTGTGAGGAATAATTTATTAATTTAAAATTTTTACAGATATTAATAAATATAGCTGATGAAGTTTCAATAGTTCTCTTTTGGGCTGTATATTAATACAGTTGCCACTCTAATGAAAATATATGTAGCTGTATATTAATATTTTCCTTAAAATTATACATATACAGCATTCCCTCACTTATCACAGGTATTCCATTCTAGACTCCCCTGCGATAGGTGAAAATCCGCAAAGTAGGAACTTTACATTTATTTTAGTATTTATATATATTTTAAGGCTTTATAAACCCTTCCCACACACTTATAAACCATTCCCAGTCCCTTATTAACCTTTCCCACTCCCTTATTAACCTTTTCCACACTTTTATAAACACTACTTATGTTCTTAAACATATTTTACACTCCTAAACCTACGTAACTTTAACAACATATGTATACAGTACCGCAAAATCCTGCGATATAGTGAAAAATCCATGATAAATAATTAAATATAATATTTTTAAAAATCCCGCAATACAGTGAGTCTGCGATAAGTGAACCACGATATAGAGAAGAGACTACTGTATATAGTTAGTCTTTGTAGTTTGAGTGTCAGTTATGACTAGAAAGATGAGCTTATCAAAAATTTTAATATGGCCCTGGCTGGTGTGGCTCAGTGGACTGAGCACCAGCCTGCGCACTGAAAGGTTGCCAGTTCAATTCCTGATCAGGGTACATGCCTGAGTTGCAGGTCAGGTCCCTAGTTGGGGGGTGTGTGAGAGGCAACCAATTGATGTTTCTCTCACACATCCATGTTTCTCTCCCTTTCTTTCTCCCTCCCTTACCCTCTCTCTCAAAATAAATAAAATCTTTTAAAACATTTTTAAATATGGCCCTGACAAGCGTGGTTCAATTGGTGTGTCATCATCCTGCAAAGCAATGTGTTGTGTATTTGATTCCCAGTCGAGTCATGTGCCTTGGGCTGTAGGTTTGGTCCCCAGGTCAGGGCGCATCTGAGAAGCAACTGATTGATGTCTCACACATCGATGTTTCTCTCTCTCTCTTTCTCCCTCCCTTCCACTCTCTCTAAAAATAAATAAATAAAATCTTTAAAAAATTTTTATGTGATTAAAAATTTTAAATAACAGCTTTATTGAGGTGTATTTCACATATCATAAAACTTACCCTTTTAAAATATACAGTATGTACAGTGGTTTTTAGTATATTTCCAGACTTGTGCAACCATCACCATAATCTAATTCTAGAATAAAATTTTAAAGATAGTTCTTTGTTTGTTTTCCTGTCATGCTTTTCCTTTTTACTTGATACACAATAACTGATATATTGTTTTTAAAAGTTTTCAAATGTTGAACTAAAAGATCAGGATAGTTCATAAGTGAAAGATACCCTTGAAATATAATTAGGGCACTTAAAATGAAAATTCTTACTTGATAAAAGAAAGTGAATTGTGTTTGACTTTTAGTGTATATCCTTTGTTGAAGTTTTTATGTAGAATCTTCAAATAAATGTCAGTCATATGCAAAACTATGTCTACTTCTTAAAACTTGAATTGAGGAAGGAAATACTTTGTACCAACATGGCAAATACTTCTTTATAATAAGAACATTTCTGTTTCTTCCTCTTCATACTACTGTATTCATTGTACTATATCTTTCTTGAGAGGTAGAAACTCTTTAAGGAGCTGCATTTATTTTTGTGTGTGTGTATGTTTGCATTGAAGCAGCATAAGCAGTGTTTGCAACATTTTGATAGAGCAAACTTGGAATAAAATTATTGCTTTAATTTCCCATAATTTTCAGTATTGTTAGTGATATGTGATGCATGATGTTTTTATTTTTCTCTTAACTGGGGCTTATACACTCTTATTAAATGCAGGTATAAAACATATGGTTTATTCATAACATTAAACAGTTGGAAGGATTATTCTGCACTGTCATTGAATAAATAAAATAATTGCTTTTTACACTGATTGTACTCTGGGTGAAAACATGAATCTGAATAAGTACTAAAAAATGCAATGGCATGTAAATACAACTAAATTTTTGTCCAATTCTCTGATTCAAAATGATGCAGAGGAGGGCCTGCTAAGGGGCAAGGAAAAATAAGTACTTTTCATTTTTTTATAATATAGAAAAAATACTTTATAAAAATGTATTTTTAATGTCAATAGGTATAGGTTATTTTAAAATGTTTTCCACAAAGTATTATATATAACAGTGCTAAGGATTATACAGAATGTTTCCTCATATTGATTTACTTATTTCCTATAGGAAAAGTAGCCATCAAAAAAGAAGACTTGTGTAACCACAGTGGCAAAGAAACTTGGTTTTCACTACAGCCTATTGACTCCAATTCAGAGGTTCAGGTAAATATTAAGATTTAAATGATACAGGGGATTGTCACACAGAAAATGAATGAGAACAGATTTTACTAGTTTGTATACTTAGAGCTCATTATGCCTTATTTTACATTGTGGCACCATATATTTTAGATCTTTAGGTAATAAGTAGCTAGAAGGAAATGTCTTGCCACATGAATTCAAGAATAACATGTATATGTGCGTGTATGTGTTAGGGGAGGTTATGTTAGGAGATATATTTTTCCCCTTAGTTCTTTTGTATCAGTCATAGTGGCAAATTATTAAAGATTTTTTTAGATGGGAGAAAATGTTTTATTTATTTTTTTAAATATTTTATTTATTTTTAGAGAGACGGGAAAGGAGAGAGAAAGAGAGGGAGAGAAATATTGATCACAGAGAGAACATTGATTGGTTGCCTCTTTCACACATGCCCTCTCACACGGGACCGGAGGCATGCACCCTGACCGGAATCAAATAGGCGACCTTTTGGTTTACGGAATGACACCCAACCAACTGAGCCGTACTGGTCAGGGCTAGATGGGGGAAAAAGTTTTAAAGGAAAAACGTGTTTTTTTAACTTTGAGGAGAATTCCTAGATATCTGTAATTTCATCTGTTCTGACCCAGGATGCTTTTATTTTACCCTCTAGTAAACTAGACTTAGGAAAATGCTACTCATTCAAACCATGCTTGAGATCACCATACAGTACCTTTATTCTCATACCCACCCTCTGTATTATTCACCTTTTCTTCATTTGAAAGGTGATCATTACTCTTTTTAAAACTTTTCTTTCCTCTTGCCAAAATATGTATGAGTAAAGATGGGATATTTAGCCATGTATCTTAACTTTCTATTTGTTTCTGGAAAACCTGAGTCTTTCTTAGAAATTGTTATTTCTATCTAAAAGGAATCCTTTTTTAAATATCCCTATTTACTTATAAAATATGGTAAGGCTTGTGAAACCATTTCCTGAAGGCATAATTGCAAACAGAATTCTTCCTCTCTAAAAGAAGCTATAATTTGCTACTGTGACTCAAACAAGTTTGAGAGAAGAAAAAAAGTGCTGTGTACACACCCACAGATATTTGCAAATAAAGTGCCTGTGTGTCTATTTCCTCATAACCTCTCAAGCATTCTCTTTAAGTTCTCAAAAAACTAAGCATTGGTATACTAAAACCTCTTCTTAAGTACAAAATATAATTTTTTTCCTGTTTTAGCCACTGTATCCTATTTTAGTGTTCTTTTCCTTCCATTTGACAATAACTTATTCATATCCCAATTATACCATATGGTAAATGATCGAGGTGACTGGCAATGTGATGAAGTGGAAAGGATTTTAAACTAGAAGTCAAAAACTTTAAGTCTTAATTTTTATATGTGGTTACTTTACATATCTTGAATTTTATTTCTTTAAAATGGAAATAAAAGTTGCCCTGTTGATTCATACGATGTGAGAATTAAATGAAATACCTTTAAAAGTATTTTGAAAGCTGTTAAATGCTATCCAAATGTAAAATATCTGTTTACTACCAGTTGATCTGTTGACTGTTTCCCTAATATACCTTTATGAAAAGGCAGATATGAAGGTTTTAAAGTTTTAACAAAAAGCAAGGTAAGAATTGGCTTTGAGAATTTGATCTAAAATGAAATTTAAGGGTTATTTTAATTCTTAAAAATTTCATTTAATTAACTCTGGCTGGTGTGGCTCAGTGGATTAAGTGTTGGCCTGTGAACCAAGTGTCGCTGGTTCGATTCCCAGTCAGGGCACATAACTAGGTTGCATGTTAGGTCCCCAGTTGGGGGCACAAGTAAGAGGCAACCACACAGTGGTGTTTCTCTCCCTCTCCTTCTCCTTTCCTCTCTCTCTAAAAATAAATAAATAAATAAATAATTTAAAAATTTTTTCATTTAATTTTAGAGAGAGGGGAAGGGAGAGTCTAAGAGAGGAAGAGATACAATGATCATCAGTTGCCTCTCTCACGCCCCCAGCTGGGGACCTGGCCTGCAGCCCAGGCATGTGCCCTGACTAGGAATTGAACCAGTGACCTTTTTGGTTCACAGACTGGCACTCAATCCACTGTGCCACACCAGTCAGGGCTGAGGGTTATTTTAAGATGCAGTTTATAAAATCCATTCTTATGACCAGTGTAAATTTTCTGAAGGTTGTTAGGGCCTTAGTTGTCAAAAAGTAGAAATGTTTTTATAATACTCTTTATATAATTCTTGGAGATAGTATGAGAAATTAGTACAAAATAACAGGCTTTTATTTGGTGGTATACACAAAACTCATTTCTGAAACATGAAAATTCTGGAAACAGCATTTAACTGTTAGATATAATGTCATTGTTTTTTATTTGCTACGAGTTATTTTCATGAACATGAGTATAAACTTTACAGCTCTTTTTTCTTAAATGATACACAGTATTTAAAAGATCTACTCAGTATTTAAAATAAGATTTGGGAGGAAGAGTACTTTAGGGAGTAGGAAGAATGCATAACACTTTTCAGGTTAATGTAGTATTATTGGAAATATTGTTGTTTGGCTCCAAATACTGATCTAGGAATACTAAATTAACTTGGTGAGTCTAGAAAGCATAGAAAAACAGTCTGTGATTCATACAAATCCTACTTTTTAATGAATTTGTTCACTTGCATAACTTTTATAAAATTTTACAAAAATACAATGGAAATGAGAGTTATTGATGGAGCCATAGGAAAAAGCTGTAAGACTCATTGTGTTCAGCAGGAATTCAGTGTAATAGTTACTATTAGTAATTATAAAAATATATACCAAGCACAGTACTAAATACTTAATATACATTAACTCATTTAATCTTCAAAATAGCGTTGTGAGGTATAAGTAGCACTATCTCCATTTTACAGATATGGAAAATAGTTTCGTAGAAGTTAAATGATGTCTCCAAAGTCACTGCACGATTAAGTGATGGAACCATGATTACAATAAAGATCTTGTGTGATTCTAAAACTCCTCACTACAGTGCTTTATTGCCTTTCATTATTCTATGCTACTGGCCATAAAAAGGCCTCAACAGAGATTATTAGGAGGATCTCTTAGGAAACATCTGAGTATAAGGAACAGAAGCCTACTGAAATAAGCTCAGAGAAAAAGGAAGAGTCATTAGAAGGTTCCTAGGGAACTTCTTAGAGTATAATTACAGGAACTTCAATTTAGCCAATAGAAGTTAGAAAGTTATCAGCCATTTAAGGAGCTGCATCTTAAATGGAGGTCAGGTTCTTAAAAAAATAGACTAGATACTGTTCACATAGTCAAAATTATTTTTGAAAGGCTAATTTCTCATAAAGTACAATAAAATGTTGGCTGTTTGGTTTGTTTCTGGTTGACCACTATATAAAACAGCTGGCTTGCATTTGGGGCCACGGTGAAGTTAAAATATATTCTGTATCTTTAAACTTCCATTCAGTGAGCAATAGATACTGCAAGAGGCACGTGGGAACTAGATCCATGGATTCATTTCTCCCTACTCTTATGCTCACTGTGCTCCTTGAGTGTAAGTGCTCACTGTTTAAATAGTATTTTTTCTTTCCCTTTCATTTTGTAAAGTGAATAATTGATGTTTTCCATCTTTCTCATTAACTACACACTTTGCAAAATGAAAGGGAAGGGAAAAAGCACTATCTGATGAGATTCCATTGTATTCTTTTTGTATGTCTAATGAGACTACGTCTCTCCCTCTGCTTCTCTTTGTACATATAGTCTAATCTCTTGTTAACTGCTAAAAAAAAAAAGAAGGGCACATCAGCCTTTGAATCTACATGACCATATAGCCAAATAGCCTCCTCACTCTCTGTGACTCATTTCTCACAATTTAGAGAGAGAATTTGGCCAAACATGGGTCAGATGTCCACTGCAGTCTGATTTGATATGACTGGGGATAAAGGCACTGTAGAGAAGTCTGTATGGGGACTTTGGGTAGGCATGTTCCCCATCAGAGGGATTTGGGTAGAGGAAATAATTGGTGTATCTACTTCAGAGGGAAAGATGTTTGAGTTCCTAGCGCTACCACTAGCAGGCATTTGTACCCAAAGTAGTTGCTAGCCTATAGTTGTCTGAGGATCTTCATCTGTGAAATGAGATCTTCAGTATAAAAGATTCCCTTCAGTTTCAGTAACATGAGAAAATATAATTTAGCCCTGAAATGAAAAGATCCTGATAGTAGTGAGATGGGTTTTATACCAAAAGAGTTAAAAAATTGCTAAGAGCTCTAACCTCTTACCTGGACTTGTTTCTCAGATGCTTTATTACTGCTTTTAATAATGTTAGTTATTTTTAGTTTTCTTTTCAAACATTAAGATACTAATATTTCATAAGTGCATTTTCTGCACTTTTGCAGCTTTTCTGTATTGAACTATTTTATTCTCAGCCCACTCTAATCTGCCTTCAGATCCCACAGTTGGTCAGAGAGGGCGAGCACAAATGGCTCTCACTAATGTTAGACCCGTGACATCGTGTCACTAAGTCTAGTGGACATTTTTCAGTCCTTCTCTTACATGGCTCTTCAGCAGCTTTTGATATTGTTGAGCACTCTCTCCTTTTTCAGGCAATCTCTTCTTTAGTTTCTGGTCATCATCCTACTTCACTTGGTGTCTTTTCCCCATATTCTTTGCCACATAACTGAAGTTAACATGGATTGTGTTGGTGCCTCTTCCTATAAATTCTCTTCTCACTTCGGTGATCTGCAGCCATGCAGATCCTGGAATGCATTACAAACTTTAAGTGTTTTTCTTTTATTTATTTCTTAGATGCTATGACAAAGAGCATTCCTTTACGTAAGACTGATGAAACCAAATCTCCCATATGGAGAGGTTGGAACTCTAATTAATTTAGGGTGTTTGTCTTACACAACTTGTACAAGCAGTAAATCCAGATATACTGTCAATCACATCCTTTTGATGTAATTACTTAGTTAATAAACCTTTACCAACAAGCTCATCTTGAATTTCTGGGTCATGCTGTAAGTTATTGATTGTTTTATAGTTTTTCTTTGGTAATATGGCCTATACCCTCCCTCTTTAAACAAGCATTAAAAAAGAAATGCATTGATTATAGCTAATAATATTAATCAGGTTTTTTTACATGCCATTACGACATATTGAATGTTGCAGGTTGATTTTTTAAAAATTCATTTGTAAATTTGTAAACATGAAATAACAAAGGAATGAGCCTTCTAGATCATAATAAATACTTCTTTAAGGAGAAAAACAAATCTATCCATACATAAATAAGAGATAATAAGTAAAGTCTTTGTTTTTTATCTGACACGTAGTTGTGTCCAAAATGATTTATAGATTCAATTACTATGTATGAAAACATCTGTCAGAAATAGAAGTTGGGATATTTTACCCTCATATAAAAAATATCTTTTACCAGTTGAAATATACTGAATTCTCTTATGCAGAATATTGTTAAAATTTAGTGTTTTGTGATAAAAGCTAAAAAAGTGTTTAGATTCAAGAGGTTTTAAGTGCATGCATTGTATTCTGCTCAAATACCTATATTCATCTGAGTTTCCCAAACTGTATACAGAAATTCACATATTTTCTATAGGGTACAGGAATAACATAATATAAAATTAAAATAATCACAGATTTTTCTGTGTGAAATTTTTGTAAAAGTAATTGAAATAAAGTTAGTATGTAAAATATTAAGCCTTCAAATAGTACCAGAATAATACAATTTTCTAAATATGCTAATACAAATTGATGTGATACAGTTGCATATACCAACCTAACATAATCAGTGCTATGTAATACACATAGAATAATACCTTCCAAGAATTTAGTTTTAATTAAAAGTAGGGAGTATAGTACCAGATATTTGCCCTTCCAGTGTTTTCTGACCTGTGTAAATGCTCTACTATTTTGTCATTGAATCTCCCTTAGATATTGGATAAGAAAGTAATTGTGGACCAGATCACATTGCATGTTTCTGATCAAACATAATTCCTTGTCAAAGTCTTACAGTTTTTTCTTTATAGGCTATGGCTCTTTTTTTTCCTGTTACTTGTAGGATTTTCTCTTTATCTTATACATTGTCAGTTTTACTATGCTGTGCATATGAGTGGTTTTCTTTATACTTGGGTATTTCCTGGGGGCTCTTTAATCTTTGCCTTGATGTCATTGTTCAGTTTTGGAAAATTCCAGGCAATTATCTCTTTATCTGTTTTTTCCTTCTGTGTTTTTTCTCCTCTCTTCTGGGACTACAATTACATGAATAATAGACCATTTTGCTATGCCTCTTATTCTCTCTCTTTGCTTTCTTTGTGAATATTTTCTACTGACTAATCTATCTCCCATTTACCCATCCTTTTTATTTTTTAGCCGTGGATAATCTTCTGTTAAATACATTCTCGTTTTGGCTATTGTATTGCTTAATTCTAAATTTTTCATTTGATACATTTTATAGTGTCCACTTATTGCTAAGCTTTTCATTTTGTTTTCTATCTTAAAAATATTTTTAAACAGCTATTTTAATCTCTTGTCAGTTAATTCCAACATCTGCGTCTCCTGTAAATCTGCTTTCTGCCAGTTTTTTGTTTTTCGTGTTTGTCTTCTGGTATGCTTAGTAATTTTTGATGGAATGCTAGACATTGAAATACGAAATACTTTAGAAATAATTCGGAGCTCTGGATATTTTTTTCTTCTTTTTCTAGAGATTTACTTTTGCTTTTGGCATAAGGGTAGGTTAGAGGCAGCTCACCTTAATCCAGTTAGGGATTCAACTGATTCCAGGCTAGGTTTTAGTCTTTGTAAGGGCAGGTTTATATTGTTCATTATTTCTCAGGCATAGTCATTTGGAGGTTCCAACAGAAAGCCTGGGTGTTTACTATCTTGGTGAGCCCTGGACTGTAATGTTTTTCTGCTTGGCACCATGAAACTGTGGAAAGCTTTGATTAAGTTTAGCATCTCCAACCACAGCTAAGTTAGGAAGTCCCATTCAACAAACTTCTTCGGATGCCCACCAGCAGCTTCTGTTTCACATCTATCTCATTGGCCAGAACTGTATCATATAGCTATCATTGCCCACTATCCCTGGCTTCAAGGGGTGTGATTTGCTGAACTCATAACTGCGCTTTCAAAAAGAAACAACAAAAAAAGTTGTTTTGCTACAATCCAAATGTACAAGATGATGACAGATATAAGTAAAATTGAACTTTTTGTGTGAACATATCAAGGAATACTAAAAAGTTTTCTAAGATGTTCACAAATTTAGGTTTCTGATACTGAGAAGTAGCTTCAAGTAATTTAAAAACCTTTTTGTTCATTTTTATTTACTAAAAATAACACACATTGGTAGTAGAAATTTAAAAAATCTAGATGAACATAAAAAATATCTGAAATCCTACCAACAAAAGGTAACTTCTATCAATGTTTTAGTAGATGGACTGACTTGTAGTCATTTTATATAGTTATATATGTACAGTTTATTTCATTTTTATAAATTAACGTATACACCCTGTTTTGCAACTTGTTTTTACTAAGTATCATGTCCATATTTCCATGTTAGTGTATACAGTGAAGTAGTGTTTATAGTTTAGAAATTATAATTTCCTTAATTCATAATGCTTTTTAATGTTAATGTTCCACACTAGTAGTATGTGTCTTGTGTCTCCTGTACTTACTCTTCTTGGCCATGTTAATACACAGTTATGTTATTATTGATTAATACCAAAGGAATCTTATGTTTAACAGGCAGTGGGAGTAATGAACTTGTCCAGTAGGCTCTGATCAATGATAATGATTCCTGGTAGAATGCCATTAAATATCTTTTTATTTCTAGGCTTGACTTGATGCAATGCTATGATTTTTAGTTGTAAATGAGATTATTAAACCTTTTCTCTATTCTATTTTAGTAGTTTTTATTGTCTTAGAGATTCTAGACATTTCCTGAGAGACAGTTGGGAGTGCCTTTTTAGTATACAATTTCTATCATAAAATGCATACATGTTGAGATAGTAAAACTGCTTTGAGTTGGAAATGTTGGTACAGTTGGCTAGGCTCACTAAGTGACACACACATGTTGGTGTGAGAACAAACATGATTAAAAATTCTACTTGAATAATATTACAAATTACTAGAGATCATGTACCTCTTCAAGGCCACTCATGAATAGCAGGGGTTGTGAATATTAAATGCAGGATTAACAAAAGGTACAGTTTGTAAATTATATATGATGTTATAAATATTTGTGCCTTGAATTTTCATGGAAGATTTACTGAATATAATTCTAAATCCAACTAACTGCTAATTTTACTGCCAAATCAATCTTAACTGCTAATTTTACTGCCACTGGTGCCTTTCTTTGGAGCTTAACATTTTTATGTAGACTTTTGTGTTGAGACCCAGCAATACTTATTGCTCATCATAACCCTAGCTTTGTATGTGGTGTACCTCAGATTCACTCTGGTGTAACACATCCCCATAAAATAGTGAGGTTGATTCAAGTAAGATTTCTTTGAAAGAATATCTGAAAGGGGTTGTTCCAAAAAGCAAGTGAGTGGATAATAAACTTTCTTGCCTCTAATGAAATTACTTATGTCATCAGCCCCTAAACATCACACCCCTGCAATCTCCAGTTGGCCCCGTGAGGATTTGCCTTGTCAGCTGGGTGGATGTAACCCAGCACTGGATTCCTAACCAGTTAAGAATTGCTCATAACCTGTTTAAAATTGCTCATCGCCAGTGGCAGAGTAGAAATATCAAGCTTTGGATTATATTATTCCTAAACCT
The DNA here is from genome assembly GCF_987537825.1 of Furipterus horrens. Classification (NCBI taxonomy): domain Eukaryota; kingdom Metazoa; phylum Chordata; class Mammalia; order Chiroptera; family Furipteridae; genus Furipterus; species Furipterus horrens. Next base: position 107,645,465 of record NW_028327177.1, on the reverse strand, counting down.
TTGTTTGTTAAGTTAATAGTTTGCTTTAAATTTATACTGCTGAGTTTTAAAAATTCATATTAATGTCTATTTAAGAAAATACTCCTATTTTCCAAGTGTCACTGGTTCGATTCCCAGTCAGGGCACAAGACTAGGTTGCACGTCAGGTCCCCAGTTGGGAGCGCAAGTGAGAGGCAACCACACAGTGATGTTTCTCTCCCTCTCTTACTCCTTTCCCCTCTCTCTAAAAATAAATAAATAAACAAGCAAATAAATTATTTTTTTTAAAGAATTAAGGTCTTTTCATTAAAAAAAAAAAAACACTCCTATTTTCATCAATGGTCATATATTGCTATCTTTTGTTTATTGTCTCCCCAGCTAGATTGTAAAGCATCTTATATGCAGTAATTGTGTGTTATACATCTATAAGTTCCTACCCACTCCCACAGTGCCTCCTAAAATATAGTAGATATTATATAAATCTATTACTTAAGAAAAGTGTTGGAAAATTGCATTATTAGTTTTAACTTAATTTTGTTGTTTTAGAATTTTATGGTTTCTTTTTCTGTCTTTTAATGACACTGCCTGTGCCCCTATTGTCTTTTCTGGGAAAAGCATTCTACATTTTATAATTAGCTTTTATTTCATAATTTCCTGAGATACAGGTGTTATCTTTCTTTGTAATCCATGATATTTGAGATACATAAATATTGGGATGGCCAAAACGGTCGTTTGTTTTTTGTGTAGCCATTGTAACATTGAAGATGGAAGAAAATACGCATATTATGCTTTATTATTTCAAGGAAGGTAAAAATGTAATCGAAATGCAAAAAAAGATTTGTGCAGTGTATGGAGAAGGTGCTGTGACTAATCGAATGTGTTAAAAGTGGTTTGCGAAGTTTCGTGCTACAGATGTCTCGCTGGATGATGCTCCACGGTCAGGTAGACCAGTTGAAGTTGATAGTGCTCAAATCAAGACATTAATTGAGAACAATCAGTGTTCTACCATGTGGGAGGTAGCTGACATATTCAATATATCCAAATAAATAAAGTATTGGTGAAAATGAAAAATGTGTCTTTTATTTTATGGAAAAACCTAAACGGACTCTGTGGCCAACCCAATATTTGTTGAACTGGGCTTAAAGTTCTTAGATTTGAATACCATGTTTGATATCAGCATTTGACTGCTTCTTTCAGATTTTGATACACATTTTTGTTTATTGTTACTTAATGTGGGCAAGGCCATGTGCTAGGGATCACAAATATTTAGTTAGCACATAATAAAATATTATGAATACCATTTGAAAAAGTATTTACTTGTTAATTAATACTTTTGTCAACAAAGTAGACTACTCAGTTTATAATATTTTTTTGTCATTATAGGGTAAAGTCCACCTTGAATTAAAACTGAATGAACTGATAACAGAGAATGGAACTGTGTGCCAGCAGCTTGTTGTACAGTAAGTATATTTCTTTTACCAAAATCAGCTAGAAACAATTCACCATCTTATATTCTTTGAATCTTAAGCCAGCTCCTTATTTTAAGTACTTAAGAAACTTTTTCAGAAATGAAACTGCTATGCCATTTTTTTATTAAGTTGATGTCCAATTTGTTTTCTTTAGTCTACTCAGGTTTGGTAAGTCATTAATAAATTCAACCAAAATTTATTATTGAGTATGTGTTAAATGATAGATATAGGCAATAAGTTGTTACATATAGGATCACAGATGCGTGTGTTTAACTACCTGGCAGGAGGGAAGTGGGAAGTCTTCCTAGTGGAAGGCCCCTAGGAGCTCTGATACCACAGACCAGAGCATTAAGGACCTTGGAACTAAAACTAAATGCCTACCTTGAGATCACCGGTATTGACTCTCACCTACTTTGAATTCCTTTTCCCTCTCTTGCCTGAAAGTCATTTTTTTATCACCCAGACTCTAACCATCTGACTGCTCCGGAAGTCTGTTCTAGCCCAATCCCCTACTTTTTTCTTCCTACCCAATTCCATCCTCTCTGTTATTAACAAACTACTCAACATCCGTGACTTCTTCCAAATGTTTTCTCTATCTTTGTCTTAACTAATATCTGATGACCCTTTGAGATACTGTTTCCTTTTCTGCTTTCTCAGGGGCTGTTTTTAAAAATACCACATATCTTAGAGCCAGAGAGTAGGATAAGTGTTACTGTTCTATTGCTGCTCCAGACTATAATTTATTCTGTTAATTATGAACACCCCAGCTCCTTTGAGGCATCCTCTCTATATAAGTATATATACTTATACTTATGTATTTTAATATATACATTAAATACCATGTATAATTTACTCAGTTAATTTTGTCTGGTTCTTTCAAAGAAGGTTACTTACGAGTATGTCATGACTCTTAGTTATATCAGTGCTTATTTCCTAAGAACAAAGATATTCTCTTCAATAACTTGAGTAGAGTTACCAAACTCAGGAAATTTAACATTATTAAAGTAAAAGTATAATCTATAGTTATTATATTCAATACATTATAGTTATTATATTTTACTTTTATCAACTGTCCCAGTAATGTCCTTTTAGGACATTTTGTTTCTCGCCATGAAAGAATTTAGTTCAAGAGCACGTATTACATTTGATTGTCTGGTCTCCTTCATCTTAACCTGTACTTGTTTTTAGCTTTTATCTGTTTTTCATGATATTAAGATTTTTGAAGAATACAGACCAGTTACTTTTCAATTTGGATTTACCTACTAAAGACAGTTAAAGGTTTGCAGGTTTTTGTCGCCTTAGACTGACAGCATATAATGAAAATATTTGGGTTAGTCCCCCTTTTAGTACTCCCCCTCTGCTCAGTTTGGTTACATTATACATTTGAAACACAACTAGTTGGGTTGGTTTGCTTTGTTTGCTTTCAGTTTAATGTTATTTCCCCCCCATCCTTGTTGGTTTATTTTTATTTTTTGAAAATGTAGAGTATTATTAGCATGACTTCAAAAGTCCAAACTATATTGTAAAGCATTACTCAGAAATGTATTCGGTTCCTGCTCCCTGTACCCTGATTTCTATCCCTATAGTTTTGGCTTTTCCAAAATGTCATATGAACAGGTTCATATAATATATAGTCTTTTGTGTCTGGTTTCTTTCACTAAGTTAACACAATGCTTTTGAAATTCATCTACATTGTTGCATATGTCAGTAGTTTATCCTTTTTTAGATATTTATTTATTTTTTGTCATAACTTGATAGTTACTGTTGTCCTCATTTTACAAATGATAAAGTGATGCACAGATTGGTTAAGTAAGCCCGAATTCATAGAGGGAGTCTGGATTTTAACTCTGGTAACTGGATTTTTAAAAAAAACATTTTGCATTTGAGATAATGATAGATTTACAGGAAATTGTAAAGTACAGAGAGGTCCTGTGTATACGGCACTCAGTTTCCCTCAGTGGTTTCATCTTATGTAATTATAATAGAATATAGAAACCAGGAAGTTGGCATTGTACAATGTGCAGTGCATTATGTATCATTTCATCACTTGTATAGATCTGTGTAACCACCACCATAATCAAGATACAGAGCTATTCTATCACCATAAAGATCTTCCTTATATGACTTCTTTATAGTCACACCCACTCCTTTCCCCGCCACCACCCCTAACCTTTGGCAACTTCTCATTTGTCTCCATGTCTATAATTTTGTCATTTCAAGAATGTTATGTAAATGGAACTTCTAGTATGTGACCTTTTGAGAATGGCTTTTTTCATCCAGATTCATCCAATTGTTGTGTGAGTTTCTTGTGGATAGAATGTAGTTGGGTCACTTTTAAATCTACTCTCCTAAGTTCTTATTTACTGAGTTTATACCATTTACTTTTAATGTAATTATTGGTATATTAGGCTTAAATCTCTTGTATTATTTTTTCATTTTCTATTTTCTCTGTGTTTTCTTTTTTCTGTGGGTTACTTGAACATCTTTTAGAATTTCATTTTGATTAATCTGTAGTGTTTTTCAACCTATAGTGTATTTCTTTGCATACTTCTTTTAGTGGTTGCTTTAGGTGTTACATTGTACATGTATAACATCAGTCTACTGGTGTTGACATTTTACCACTTAGAATAAAGTATAGAAATCTTACCTTCATTTAAATCCCTTTAACATCCACCATTTGTAATATAATTGTTTTAAATGTTCCTTCTACATAACCTTGAGAACCACATTAGTTTTGTAATTTTTGCTTCAGCCATTTAACATTTAGAAAGTTAAAAGTTGTATTTACCTATATTTTTGCTCTTTTCATATTCTTTTTCTTTCCTGTTGTTTCAGGATTCCTTCTGTTACTATTTTTATGTCTAGAGAATTTTCTCTTTCTGTTGACACTTTCTCTTAGTTTTCCTTCATCTAAGAATGTCTTGATTTTTTTCTTCATTCCAGAAGGATATTTTCACTGGATATAGAATTTTTGCTTAACAGTTCTTAAAAAAAGAAAGAAAGAATGTACCACTTCCTTCTGACCTTATGGGTTTTGATGAGAAATCTACTGTCATTCATATTGTTTTTTCTGTGCAAGTAATATGCTGTTTTTCTCTGGCTACTTTGAAGATTTTTTCTTTGTTTTTGAGTTTTCTGTGTGTTTTAGCTTGATTGTTATCTATCTTGGCATAGATTTCTTTAGGTTTATTCTGTTTGGTGTTCGCTCATCCTCTTGAATATAAAACATATTGTTTGCCAAATTTGGGGAATTTTCAGCCATTATTTTTTCTAATATTTGATCAGCCCCTGCCATCCTTCTCTGCTTTTTGAGATTCAGTGGCATGAATGTTAGATCTTCTGTTATAGTCCCACAGCTTCCTGTGGCTCTGCTCTCTTTTTTTCCAGCCTATTTTCCCTCTGTTTTTCATTTTGGGTAATTTCTATTGTTCTGTCTTGTAGTTCACTGACTCCTTCCACTGTCCTCTTTATTCTTAGGTTGAGCCCATTTATTGAGTTCTTTAAGTTTTGGTTACTGAATTTTTAAGTTCTAAAATTTCCATTTTGTTCTTCATAGCTTTTATTTCTTTCATGAGAATTTATCTTTTTTGATGAAACTTTCTATTTTTTTACTTATTTCAAACATGTTCAAAATTTCTCATGGAATCATTTTTATGATGGCTGCTTTCATATTCTTGCCAAATAATTTCAATGTCCATGTTATCTAATGTGTTGGCATCTGCTGATTGTCTTTTCTCACTGAAGTTGAAAGTTGTCTGATTTTTTTTAGTATGATGAGTGATTTTCAATTGTATCCTGGACATTTTGGGTATTATGTTATGAGACTCTGGATCTCATTTAAGTCTTCTGTTTTAGCCAATTCTTCTGACACTCTGCTGGTGGGATAAGAGGAGTACCTGTTCATTACTGTCAGGTAGAGGTAGAAGTTTAGATTCCAGACTTAACATCTGTTGATACCCCTTGAAAAATGTTCCTTGTTACTGCTCAGTGGAGTGGTAGTTGAGCCTGCCCTTAGTCCTCTCCTGTGACCACTGTCTCTGGCATAGGGAGAAGTGCCTCATTACTGCTCTATGCCTTCCACCGACACCGTGTTTGGGGGCTATTAGTTACCCTTGCCTTCCCACTCAGCCTTCTCTGACGCCACCCTGGCATGGAGAGGAGGAATGCCTTATTGCTACCAGGTGGGGATGGAAAGCCAGGTACCCCATGTGGTTTCTGCTGACACCATGGGAGGAAGGGGCTACTATAGCCTGCTGAAGTGGGGGAAGTCTAGATTCTCCCATCAACCTTTGGCCTTCGTTGATGGAGTAAGGCTGGAGCCACAGCATTTTTCATGGTGTTTGATTGAAGTAGGTGGTTATTATCTGAAAATGGTTTCTGTCTTGCTAAGTTGCCTAGTTCCTGGTCCATTGGCTACAGAGAGCTGATTTTTTCTTAGGGCATTTTTTGTTTATGCCCAATGGTGTTTCCAGGTTAGTGGCTTCTTTGCTACTCAGTCTGGGATATATAAAGTATAGTAGTGCCCACACCCCCAAATCAGTGGTTTTAACTTTCTGCAGTTTCAGTTACCCATGACCAGCCACAGTCCACAAATATTAAATAGAAAATTTCAGAGATAAATGATTTATAAGTTTTAAATTGCATACAATTCTGAGTAGCATAGTGAAATTTCACACCGTCCTGCTCCTTCCAGCTCAGGATGTGAATCATCCTTTTGTCCACTGTATATGCTACCCACCCGTTAGTCACTTAGTCTCAGTTATCAGATCGACTGTCACAATATCACAGTGCTTGTGTTCAAGTAACCCTTATTTTACTCAATGACACCCAAAGAACAAGAGTAGCGATGCTAGCAATCTAGACATACCAGAGAGAATCCGTAAAGCTCTTTAAGTGAAAAGGTGAAAGTTCTATACTTAATAAGGAGAGAAAAAAAAATTGTATACTAAAGTTGCTAAGATCCACAGTAAGAACGAATCTTCTGTGAAGTTGTGAAGAAGGAAAAAGAAATTCATGCTAGTTTGACAAGAGAGAAACCACATTTATATAACATATTATAGTATTTGGTTATAAAGGTTCTATTTTATTTTTAGTTATTTTGATAATTTCTTGCCTAATTTATAAATTAATTTTTATCATAGGGATGTATGTATAGAAAAAACATAGTCTGTATAGGGGTCAGTACTGTCTGTCGTGTCAGACTTCCGCTGGGGGTCTTGGAATGTATCCCCCATGAATGGGGGGGAGTTACTGTCTAAAGAAAGTCCAGGGAACTTATTGCAGTATCTTTTCTTGGGTCCCAAGATTTCTACTTGGTTAATCTTCTTTTCTTCATTTTTAAGAGTTTTCTTTCTTATGTTAGTTTTATATATAATGTCCAGGGTTTTTAGCTATACTTAGTAGGGGGACTGGGGAGACCTACATCTACTCCCACCTTGTCCTAGAGCTGGAAACTAGTTAGTTTCTTTTTATTTATGAGTAACATTCTATTGTATGGAACTTGTTTGTTCATTTACCAGTTTATGTATATTTAAATTATTTTCAGTTTGAGGCTGTTATAAAGGAAGCTGCTGTAAATGTTCACAGACAGATTTTTATGTGAACATACACTTGTCTATATTATTTTCTACTTTCTCTTCTTTTTTTTACTTAAGTCTCCATTGTCCATACTCACTGAATTGCAGCAACAGATTACCAGTAGTAGCCTTATGGAATTTATTGCTGCTTTCTCAACTCGAAAGGTATTTTGAAGTTCATGGTATTCTGTTTTTTAGTAATGCTTGAAGGCGTGGTTTCATGTGTTGTTTGCTTTGTGCTCCTTGCTGAACTTACAGTTTTGGGGGGCAATATGTGGGAAGATTCCTATCATAGCAGTAGCTGTTATCCTCCAGACCTAGAAGCTCCCCACTGGAGCATTTCTTATATGCCATTAAGACCATTATTCACTGGTCTTTACCACATTCTTTCCTGCTCCTGTTTTCACTTCCCTTTATGTCTTTGTTTTAATGATCTGTTACTATAATCATTTTCTTGCAGGTTCCCTAAATGCTCTGCTCTTCTCTTTACCCCTCTTATTTATCTGGAAAAATCTTAATATGAATTAATTTACCCTCTTCCTCTATGTTCAATTTGTGTTCAGTCTGAATATTGCTAGAGGAAAAAAAATCACACAGACTGATTTTACTTTACATTCATGACCATAAACCTTACATGGGTACCAATAACTGCCCTGTAGTCTTACTGTGCTTCTCTAAATGCACTGATGAGATTTTTTTTTACAGCCTGTAAATTGGTCACATCTTCCTGAGAACAAATCTGCAAACCTGTATTGCATCCATCTTCTTGTCCTTATGTTATAGTAGGGGAGGTGTCCCTTCCCTTATTGGGGGTGAATTTTTCCATTTGAGCTCTAGATTCCATCTGTTTTCCCTACTCAAAGACTTTGTTCCTTCAGATATCCCTTCTTCTGTTTCAACCAGTTTACGCTTTCTTTTAGATTGTTTTCATATTCCTAAAAGACATCCCTTTCAGGACCTCATCTCTCCCCCTCTCTCCCAGCTACCATCCCCATTTCTGTTGTCCTTTGAAGACAGACTTTGCAAAGTAAAATGATCTAATAAATGTGTGTGTGTGTGTGTGTGTGTATACACTTGTTGTGTTCAATGAGAAGGCCTAGAAACAGTGTCACCCCAATAGCAATGAACATACTTAGTACCTAAATTTTGGTTTCTAAATATCATTCCCCAATCCGTAACGTCTGATCTTTCTGTGATGAAAATGTTTTGTATCTTAACTATTCGATACAGTAGCCACTAGGTGTATGTGGCTATTGAAAATTTGAAATATGGCTAGTGCTACTAAAAAATTGAATTTTTAATTTTGTCTAATTTTAATTAATTTAAATTTAAATAATAAGTGGCTGATGGCTACAACATTTGATAGAGCTGCTTCAATAAAAAGAAGCTGCACTTCTTTTTAGCAGTGGCTGATTTCAAGGCTTGGGCAGAGAAAATATAAGATGAGCCCCGAGCATCTATGGAATCAGGAAGTAAAGAAGTGCTTAAAAAATAATGAGGGCATATAGCAAAGACTTTGAAGCCAACTTGAAGGAGCTCCCAGATAACCAAATCTAAGACGATTTGAGTATCAACATGAATAACAATAATGATGGATTAAAACCTGTCGAATAAAATAAATATTTTTGAGTCAGTGCTGCTATAAACAAATAAATACAACATGGGGGACAAAGGGCTGCTTTTCCTTATAATAGAATTCTAATTAGTGAATATAGGGCAAATGATAGAAATATAAATCATCATTGACAAACACTACAATAATAATCAGTGCAGGGACAAATCTCCCATAGTTACTAAAAAAGGTGGGCCTAAGTATAATGACAAACAACATATTTGCATAATTTCAAAGAATATCCACAAAAGATATCTGATAGATACCACCTTTACTGAGTGATCAAACTTAGTATCACCTGTAATGAAATACCCAGTACCTCCTTGTATGATGAATTGTAAGAGACACCAAGATGCATAATCTCAATCTAATCACGGGGAAGCATCAGACAAATGCAAGTTAAGGAATGTTCTACTAAAGAACTGGCTAGTACGGGCAAGATCATGGGGCAGAGAAGGAAAACTAAGGAGCTGTTTTAGGAAGTCATGACAACTAAATGCAATGTGAGATCCTGTATTGCATCCTGGACCAGAGAAAGGACATTGGAGAGATTGGAATAAGGTCTGTAGGGTAGTTAATATTGTTACTAACTAACATTGTATCATTGGTTTCCTGTTTCTGTAAATCTACTTTGGTTACACAAAATGTTAACATTAGGTCCTGGCTGGATGGCTCAGTTGGTTGGAGCATCGTCCAGTGCACCAAAGGTTGCAGGTTCAGTTCCCAGTTCGGGCACATACCTAGGTTGTAGGTTCCATCACTAATGTTTCTCTCTCTATTTCTCTCCCTCTCTGCCTCCCTCCCTCTCCCTGTCTCCCCCGCCCTTTCTCTCTCTCCACCTCCACTCCCACATCCCCGTTCCCCTGTCCTCCTTTCCTTTCTCTCTAAAATCAAGAAACATATCCTTGGCTGAGGATTTTTTAAAAAATGTTAACATTGAGTAATGGCTATACAGAAACTATATATATTATTTTTACAAGTTTCTAAAGTCAGAAATTATTTAAAATAGCCTTTAAAAATTGTTTACACCTTGTACATTCAACCTAGGTATTTTTTTTCTAAGCTCCAAATTCATATGTCCACCTGCCTTTTTGACAACTTCACTTTGATGTCTCACAACATCGCAATTTAAAACTTAAGTATTGATTCTCATATCTGTCCAGCTCCTCCCCCAGCCTTAGCAAATGGTTACCACCATCCACCTAATTGCTCAAGCCAGAATTCTGGGAGTCATTTAAAATCTTTCCCCACACATTGGATCCATTTCTTGTTGATTTTATAAAATACTTTTTGGATTTTCTAATTTTTAATAATAGCTACTGACATGCCCTTATTTCAGACTACCAGCCTTTTCTTACCTTGACTCTTCAGTGGACTCTTAGCTGGTCTTCCACTCTGTAATCCATTCTCTTTATATCAACCCCGTGTAATGTTTTAAAACAAATTAAATCATGTCATTACCCTGCTCAAACACTTAGTAATTTCCCATCGCATTTAGAATAAAGTGCAAGTCCCTTATCTTGGCCCGCAAGATCCAGCATGTTGTGACCCTGCCTGCCTCTGAGTTCATCTTGTGACAAGCTTCGTCTTGTCCTTGTGCTTGCTGGCCTTCTCGTAATTCCTCAAATGTGACATACTCTTCCACTTCAGAGCTCTATGTCTGCTGTTCTTTTTGTCTGGAATGCCCTTGTGACCATTCTTTTTCTAGCTGGTTCCTTCTCAGCCTTCAAATTTCAACTTAAATACCACTTGTTCTAAAATAGGGCATTCTGTTCTTTTTCCTTCATCACATCACTATTTGTTGTTACTATTTTTTTCTTTATTGCTTGTCATCTATTTCTTCAAGTGGACTCTTAAGCTCCAGAAGGTCAGGGACCATGTTTGTCTTATTCACCTCATCACCCCACTGCCTGACACTTAATAGGCATTACATAAATCTTTGAAATAAGGAAGTGGAGAAAGAAGGTAACATTTGTCTTAAAGGATGAATATAAAGTAGCCAACCTAGAAAAAGTAAGTTGTTTTTTTTCCCCCAGAAGCAAGCAAAGAACGATATAGGCAAAAGCATGGAGAGTGTTTGTGTGTCTGTGTATGTATAATTAAAAGAAGTTTGATATTACTTAGCATATGAAGCTTGAGTCAAAGATTGGTTAGAAATTGGTGAAATAGGCTGGAGCTAGTTCTTGGAGGTTCTTATGTATCATATGAGCTTATGGAACTATTGGAAAACTTTAGACAGTACAATAATATGGACAAACTGCATTTTAGAAAGATCAGATTTGTGACAACAGTTAAGTATAGAAACTAGGAGGTGAATTTGAAAGGTGTTAGGGCAATCTCAGGGAGAGATGATGGATTCTTCACCAGAACAATAGTTGCAGATATGAAAAAAGAGGACAGAAAAAGAAATATTTAAAGAGTAGAGTCACTAATACTTACTAATTAGGTGAAGAAAGTAAGGAAGAAAAAGGAATTTCAGTGTTTCCTAGATTTCTAGATTGTGTTACCGGCTGGATGGTGGTGTTTTCAAGAAAAAGGAAATGCCCGAGGAGGAGGAGTTGCTTTAACAAGGAGGTAACCAAGTGCATTTCAGCTGTCCCTGAACATCGAGGTGTAGGGATTTATATCAGGCAGAATTTAAAACTATGGGGAGATCTCATTGGAAATGTAAAGGTAATGGTAGTTGTAGCTAAAAGAATAAATAGAAATAGGCTTAGAGGGAGTTGTTTAGTGTAAAGAGAGCAGTTGATGAGAACAGATTCAAGAAGGGATAGAACAGAATGTGAGGAAAACATGGAAGTGATAGACAGGAGATAGGAGGAAAATTAGGAGAGTGGGGGCCGTGGAAACCAAGAGAGAGGAGGGTTTCAAGGGGAGAATAATTAGAAGTATTGCATGTACCCAAGAAGTCCAATAAGAAGATCCCTGAAAAATACGGGTAGTATTTGACACTCAGGAGACCTTAATTAGGAGAGTTTCCATAGGATGATAAATGTAGAAAAAGAACAGATTTCAGTAGGGTGCAGAGTGAATGGTAGGTCAAGAAATTTGGAGAGAAAAACAGAAAAATTAGATTGGTATAGGGTGACACAGTAGGGTGCAGAGTGAATGGTAGGTCAAGAAATTTGGAGAGAAAAACAGAAAAATTAGATTGGTATAGGGTGACACGAGGTCCAGGCAGTGATATTTATATTAGAGAAACAGACAGAGAGAGATGGAGAGAGGAAGCGGTTGAAAATATGGTTGGTTGTTTCTAGTATATAGAAGTGTTTTGTTTTGTTTTTTGTATCCTGCAACCTTTTTACATTCACCTGTTAGTTCTGCTAGCTTTTTTTAGATTATATAGGATTTTGTACATAAACAATCATGCAATCTATGAACAATTTTACTTCCTTTTCAGTATATCTGGATATGTTTTATTTGTTTCTTGCTTTAGTGCACTAACTAGGACCTCCAGCATAACGTTGGATAGAAGTGTGAGAGCAGATGTCCTTGTCTTCTGCCTTATCTTAGGGGGGACACATTCAGTTTCTGTAATTATGATGTTAACAGTCCTTTATTAGACTGAGAAAATTCCCCATTGTTACTAATAAATATATATATTTATATAACTTATTCTTTACATGATTAGTGCAAGAATTCACCAGTGAAACCATATGAACCTGAGGTGTTTTTGTTTTGTTTATTTGTTGGTAGGAAAGTTTTTAAACAGGAATTCAGTTTCTTTAATAGATACAGGGCTATTCAGATTTTTTAAAAAGTTATCTTGGGTAGTTTGTATCTTTCAAGGAATTTGACCTTTTAATCTAAGTTGTCTAGTTCTTTAGCATAAAGTTGTTCAAGTTATTCCTTTTTTCTTTTTAAGATCTGTAGACTTTATAGTGATGTCATGTTGCTCGTTCCTAATATTGATAATTTGTGTCTTTACTCTCTTTTTCCTAATCAGTCTAACTAGAGGTTTATCAGTTTTAATGACCTTCTTAAAAAAAAAACTTTTTTATTTCATTGATTTTTGTATATTTTTTGTTGCTTTCTCTTATTTTAGCGATTTCCACTCCTTATTTTTCTTTAGGTATAATTTGCTCTTCTTTTTTAATTTTCTTATAATGTTGGCTGAGGTTAGTGATTGGAAATCTTTATACTTTACTAATGTAGTTATTTAGATCTATCCATTTTCTAAGTACTATTTTAGCTATATTTCACAAGTTTTAATATGAATTTTCATTTTCATTCAGTTCAAAATACTTTATAATTTTTCTTCTGTTTCATTTTTCAACCTATGGATTATTTAGAGGTGAGTTATTTTGTTTCCAAATACTTGAGAGTTGTTCAGATATTTTGTTGGTGAATTCCAATGTAATTCCACTATTAACATTATTTGTATGATGTGAATACTTTTAAATTTACCAAGACTTGTTCTTTGTCCTCAAAGACTATTTATAAATGCTTATTATATCAGATCTGTTTCTCCCTAAAGTTCTATCAGTTTTTACTTCATTTGTTTTGCAGCTCTGTTGTTAGGAGCTTAACATGTAGGGTTGTTTTCCTCTTGATAAGTTAAACTCTCATTATTATAAAATGACCCTCTTTAACCTTGGTAATATTATTCTTTGTTGTGAAATCTACTTTGTCTGATAGTAATATAACCACTCTGACTGTCTTTCTCATTCCTTTTTTTTGTTACTAATTCAAATTTAATATTATAAAATTTTTAATATGACCTTAATTTTATTTGTGTATTTCTTTCATCTTAATTTTTAACAATATTAACATAATTTTTTATCTTTTATGTCTAAGATATAGAAAATCCACTCAATATAATACCAATATTACCACTGATGAATGAAGTTTAAGAGATCTCTCTATTGTTCTACGAATACACATCACTATGGATGTAGAGTCAAATGTTGTGTTCTAGTCCCTTGAAATTAATTCTCTTTTTTAGTGGTTTTTCAGGTTTTATTTTTAAGGATTGCTTCTTAAGTTTAATTTTACTTATGAAATGTAAAACTTTCTATGTTTCCAAAGTCAGAACTTATATAAGGTACATTTGGAGAAGTATCATATCCATTCCCTACCCTGTAGCCTCGTTATTCCCATATTTTAAAGTTTTGGTTTTACTTTTCATTATTTTTGAAAATATAAGCAAATATACATACATACATATATAAATAAAAATATATTTGTGTCTCCCACCTGATTCTTACACAAAATGTAGTCTTCTACAACTTCCTCTTTTTTTACTTAATAATGTGTCCTGAAAAATCACTTCATATCAGAGTAATTAGAGATTAGAGATTTACCTTATTCTTTTTGACAACTACATAGAATTCTAACATAAAAATTCAGTATAGTTTATTCAATCAGAGCCCTACTGATGGGCATTTGCATGTTAATTACCCATACAATACACTTTCTTTTAAATATTAGCATGATAATTTTTCTTTTACTTTTAACCTAATTTTATCTTTACATATAAAGTGAGTTTCTTGTAGGTAGCATATAATTTCCTTTTCTGTTCAATCTGAAAAATCTCTGCTTTTTAATTGGTGTGTTTAGACCATTCAGACATCTATTTAATATGTGTTTATTGCTCTTTGTATCAACTAATCTTTTCTTTGACCATATTTAATCATTTTAAAATACATTTTTTTTTTTTTTTTTTTTTTTTTTACATTACATTACCTTTTAATCCCCTTATTCTAATCTTCTGTTACTCTCACCTAGCGTTTTTCTTGTCAGACCTGTGTTTTTCATCTTTTGGCTTCATATTTTTAATGTTTTCTGTCTCTACCAAACATATGAAATATAGTTATAATAACTTTTGAATGTCCTTATCTAGTATTTCTATCATCTGTGTCATTACTGGTCCTGTTGCTATTGATTTTTCTTTTTCATTATGGGTCATATTTTCTTTATTCTTTGTGTTGCTCCTTATTTTCTGTTGGATGCTAGACATTGTGAAGTTGCTGGATATTTTTGTATGTATTCCCATGAATATACTTAAGGACTCAGTTAAGTTACCTGAAAACAGTGATAATTATGTGGTTTGCTTTTAAGCTTTGTTAGATGGAACAATAACTGACCTTTAGTCTAAGGCTTATATTTTCCCACTGTTGAGGCAGCACCCATGAGTTACCAGGTCTTGTGTGGTTGGTTAGACCTCTTGCTAGCCGTTGATGGGCTTCAGGAATTGTTCCTTTTGCTCTTTTCAGATGGTTCTTTTCCAAGCCTGTGGTAGCTCCCTCACATGTGTATGCTTATCAGCACCCAGCTGAAGACTCTGGGTGGTTTCTTGTAGCTCTCTGGAAGGTTCTTTCTCTGTGTGCAGCTTTCTTCCCTCCATACTCTGCCCTGGGAACTCTAGTCACTTTGGCCTTCCTCCACTGACAGTTCTCCCTCTTCTTCTCAGAGAAACTAGGTAGCTGTAAGCAGGACACTTGGAGGGCTCACCTTGTTTATTCCCTCCTCAGAGATGGCTATCCTGTGCTGCTGAATTTGTCCTTTTTTAAAAAAAGATTTTTCAGGTGGGACGGTAAATCTATTTCCTGTTACTCCATTGTGGCTCTATGTAGAAGTTAACATTTGTCTTTTAATTAAAAAAAAGGAAAGAAAAGATTCACATCACTCTGTATTATAAACTAGTTTAGTCTAAGTGCATTTTCCTTTGTAATTTCTTTAAAAAATATATTAAATCAAATGCTTTGATTTAGTGTACTGTGGTTATTTTCAGTATTTTATACTCAGCTATGGTTTGTGATATGAAATTGCTTGAGTTACCAATTAAAAGAATAGTTGTATCCTATGTATTAGAAATAATATATGTAGCAAATAAAATAATCTGTATGTATATATGTATTGTTTTTTCACTAAACTCAATTTTTAAATCTTACATTTAAAAATTGAGTATTTTTGATGATTTTTATAGCCTCATATTTTTGGCTTATACATATTGTTTTGGTCTGTGGGTATTATTATTATGGAAGGCTTTGTATACTGAACCGCATGTTTCTCAGTTTTTTAATATTTCATAAAATTATAGTAAATTTCTATAATTAAGGTATCTCATAATTAGTGTTTACATGAGATGAATTTGGTTATTACAGGGAGAGTAATGGGACTGTAGAAGGATGCTAGACTTTAGAAACAATGAAAAAAGTAGAAGCTGAATCTTGGCCCACTTCTTATAAATTTTGTATTACCTTGTTAGCCTTATTTTGTTACTTTCTCACATAACCTTTTTGATCCTTACTTCCTTCTTTAAAATGGCATGATGGTACTCTTTGATACTCTTCTCAAAGGCAGTTGTGAGAATTAGATGCATTTTTTTGTGAAAATACATAGTAAACTACAAATGCTATTCATATATATAAAAATCAGGTATCGTTCTGAGGTTTGGCCTGAGAAGGGTAAGTTTCACACAGCTTGTACAGTGGGAAAGTTTGACTGTACCTAAGCCTTACATTAATAACTAGAATAATTATCTTGGCCTGTGCTTTCTCTGGTTAGTTTCAGAAAATCTTAAATTTGGTTTTTGATACCCAATTTAATAGAAATGAGTCATATTATCATTTCTTTCTTTACTCTGCAGCACATCATTTGTACTTTACACATATATGATCTGTGGGTTGTGGAGAGAAATAAGGATGTTGCTCAATAGCCCACATCTTTCAGTGAAGAATACTTTGAGCAGCACTCATGAGTTTTTCTTAGGCATTAGGACATGCAGAAGAACCTTAGATGTTAAACTAAAGTCAGGAACTCAGCAATATTTAATGAGAAAATTTGGGAAGCAGGTCATTAAGTCAGCTTCTATGATCTTTGTAAATACCAACTATTTACCCATGGAGTGGGTTAGATGCCTTGGTTTTTATGGTGTAAAACATTTTCAGCAGAGTGATGCAGGAGCTGTTGTTACTGAGAATCAGAATAAAAGGCTACAGAACTCTGAGGCTTGGCCTCCATATATGAATCAGATTTTAAGTGGAAACCACAGTTGTTTCCTTATTTCTCATTCATGCTTTAGCAGAGGATGTGACACCATAGATCTGGCTTGGTTTTGTAGTTTCTCCTTTAAGGTTTACACTGCTTTCTTTTCCTTTTTAGAAGCCACAGCAGTTTTAATGTATTGTCAAACCACAAAATGTACCTTGTTAGATATTTGGTGGGGATGTGTGTGCTAAATATTCTTTGTCCTGTAAGTAAATAAATGCATACATACCTACATTTGGGGTAGGTGGTATATAGGCATACAACTGCAGGCATGTGGAAAGCAATTTTAACCCTTTGAATATGTTAATTTGTACTTAAAGATAATGTTTTATATTGTTTTAACCTGAATATCGTATGTTAATTTTCTTTTGTTCTTCTTTAGCATCAAAGGGTGCCATGGGTTGCCTCTCATAAATGGACAAAGCTGTGACCCTTATGCAACGGTTTCTCTAGTAGGCCCTTCTAGGTAATGTTTATTGATTTATATGATTTTTAAGATTTGAAGTTTGATATAAGAATTACAAAATTAAGGTTCTAAGAGCAAGTACTAAATCGATATTTATGACACAAAGTAATGCTTTGAAAGAAAAATATTTAGTGAGTTCTATTATATACTTATAAACAACCAAGTCCTGTTTTTATAGAAAGAACACAGGTGTAATTTCAGATCTGCCAGACAATAGTCTGTGGGGAACAGCATCAGTTTTATAGTACTTAAAGTGTACTTTAAAACATAAACTTAACCTTCTTTTTTCATCATCATCCTTCCTACTACTGGCAAGTGTCTTAGATTTTATGCAGGTAAAATCCTGTTTTGATAAATGCTAGCTCAGAAGAAAAGTTTCTGTGTTGTTACCAGAAAAGCAACTCAGGACCAGAAATAGAAATGCCTTTTCTACTCATGACTGCTATACTCTGCATAGAAAATTCCCAACTGTAGACAAACTGCTGAAGTACCAGAACATGGTGAAGTGCACCATGTCATGGATTTAAATTACTCAGGATAATTTATGGAAAAACCTATAGCACTTTGTACTGTTTTGTAGTTTATAACTTCATTATGTTTTTTTTTCAGAGCTTGACTAGTCTGAAATTTGTCTATAACTGGAAGGTTTAGAATCAGGAAACAAAGAGCACAATATTCCCTTTACATAAACACAACATTCACACACAGACACACACCCCATTCCCCCAGCCTCAAGCTCTTCTAGGTAGTATTTTTTTTTTAGAAAATCACCAGTGAGTCACTTTGAAAATTGTGTGTGTGTGTGTATGTGTGTGTGTGTATGTGTGTGTCTGTGTGTGTGTAATATATCTAGCACCATGCCTGGTACTCATTGAGTGCTCAAACAGTAAATAGTATGCTATTATTATTATAGATGGTTTTAAATTTAAAAGGAGATAGACACCCAGTCCTGTAACATTTGTGCTATCAGAGGAATTTAGTTTTGTGTGTTAAAAATATTTAACCTAACAGAGCCGTTTTTATTTTTTGTCTTTGTTTATAACCTGTACCTGACCGGAAAATTTTTAAGTGTGATTGTTTAGTAACATGCAGATAGAAACTACTTAGCATATGAATTTTTTATTAAAAATCACTATTGATTTTGATATTATAATATAATTGTATAAGATGTTAACATTGAGGGAGACTCGGGAAAGGCTGTGTGGGACTTCCCTATACATTTCTTTGTAACCTCTGAATCTGTAATTATTTCAAAATGAAGTTTTTTATAAAGCCATGTTGTAGCTGAAGCCCAAGAAGTAAACTGAGTTAAGAATGCTTTTCGTGTTCCTCAGGTATTTTTCCACATAGATAAAGGTACTCTGAACCTCATTGTCTTCCTTTTACCATTTATTCTAAGTTGCTTATATAATAGAATGTGTTTTTAAAACCCCCTAACATAAGCTTGGCAGTCAATCTGGTATAGTCATAGATAGAATAGTATAATCTTGCTATATATCAGATACAGAAAACGTGTGTATTCTTTTATTTGAGTTTTTAGAGACACCTCTTCCCCTCACTCCCAAGTAATATTTAAAACTGCAGTCTTCCCTGAATCATCTTAACATTAAACAAAGGTCAGCCTCCCTGGTTGGAAATAGCATGTTTTATAATTGTGTACTGTTAAGTTCTACAAGGTAAAACTCTACCACATTGGAACAGGAATGACCAAAAGAAGACAAAAGTAAAGAAGAAAACAAGCAATCCGCAGTTTAATGAAATCTTTTATTTTGAGGTAACTTTCTGTTTTATATAAATATTAACATTGAATATTTAATACTGATTGCTGATTAACTTCTTTTTGTCAAATTACGGCCATAGTGATCATTTTACCAACCAATGCAACTAAGCTTTTCTCTCCTGAGAGGAATAGAGCCATGTAGTGGAGGCTCGATATATGAACAAATGAAGGCAAAGCTCTGACTGATTTGAGGATGGGGAGACTAGGGGCACACTCACTTCCAAGTCATCCTCAATATCACACCCATCCCCATACACCCCCCACCTCATCCAGCCACCCTACCTGACAGATAGTGGCCACAGAACTCTTCTGCAGAGCACTCTTTGAATACTACTAGTGAAGTAAGTATCATATTACTTGGTAGGTCTGAGTTCTAGTCCCAGTTGACTTTGAGCAAATCACTGTATCTGAGACTCAAGTTTCTTATCTTGTGAGAGGCTAATTTTGTAAGTGAAAATAGTAACAGCCCTACCTAACTGATGGAGTTTTTATGAGGCCCGAATGTGAGAGTGCTTTAAGACTGTAAAATACACTATGGGCACAAGCTTATTTTCATAGAGATCTTCAGCTGCCTGGAAGTTGCCCCAAATACAGTGCTTCTTTACTGTGGAGCATTTCTTAAATTTGTTATTTTCATATTATCTGAGAACTACAGAAAAAGTAAAAATAATTCAAACTCTATTCAAAGAGATTATGTTCTAGCTGTAAAACATGTTGTAGTTGAAATTAACATGTAGGGTAGATTTGAAAAAAAGAGTTGTGTTTTGTGCTTTTCCTTTTCTGTGTCTATTTTTCCTGGTATTTCCAAGTGGAGAGAGTGAGGGCACATCTAGCCATGCTTGAATACCATACTGTAATAAAGGAACACAGATTGAAGAGAATGCCAGAGTTGAAATACAAAGAATTGTGGGGATGGAGGCAAGAGAGAATAAAAAACAAAAGAAAATGTACTGATGTGAGACTTTTCCATTCCCTAGCTAAGGATTTAGTTTGGGAATTAAGTTCTACATTTATTAGTGGCTGTTACATCTAGCCTTGAGAAAACAAGGAAGGGACAACTTGCAGTAAGCAAATGGCCCGTGGAAGTCAAGACCTGACCTGCTTGCTATGTACAAACAAACCTATTAGGCCTTGAAACATTCATTCAAAATGCACTTTGTTGAGATGATTATAAAGATAAGGTTCAATGTCCTCTAGTAGAACAAGAGATACAAAACACACACATACACACACAGTAGTAAAATGCAGTAGATAATTGGGGAGGCCAAATGAGCTCTGCTCCAGCTGAGTTAGTAAAGTCAGAGGAAAGGGAGCATTAGAGAAAAGGGACGTTTTGAGACAGGAGAGAAGAAAATTGGGTCCAAAGAATAGCAAGTAGTAATTTATAAGATTTGTGTAAGGGAATAATAGGAACTAAGCTCTTTTTTTTAAAAAATTGTTTTTCTATTAAAGTTGTCTCATTGTTTCCCCCCACCCTGCCCACACCTTCTCCCACAGTCAGTCCCCACCCTGTTGTCCATGCCCATGGGTCATTTATACTAGTTCCTTGAGTAGACCCTTCCTCTTCTTACCTTCCCCTTCTTACTGCCTCCCCACTGGTCACTGTCAGTCTGCTCCTTGTTTACATGCCTCTGGTTCTATTTTGCTTGTTTGTTTGTGTTGTTCATTAGTTTCCTGTATTAGGTGATATAATATGGAACTAAGCTTAAAAGAATAGATAGAGTAGGACCACCTAATGAAAGGCGTGCCTGCCTGAGGTGCTTAAATATTAGCTGTTGAATGTTTTTGAACCTGGAAGCTATAAGAGTAATGCAGTGTTTTTTGAAGAATTGACCATGATCTGTGGGCCAAATGACTGAGACAGAGAAAACGGAGATCAAGATGACTGTTGTAGTTTAGCTGTTTAGGGTTGAGGTAAGGTGGATCTGATCCAAGAGAGTAATATGGATTAGCAAAAAAGGGACAAATGAGAAATAAACGGCAAAGGGCAAGATAATGAATTGATTATAAAAGAAAAGACAAAGGGAGGAAAGAGTCAAATGTTGTCTTCCTGATTTCCTATCTGGAGAAATAGAAAAGTTAAGAGAAGGAAAATAGAAGTGGTTTATTTTGAGGCACAATGAGCTTGCGGTATGACATGTAAAGTCCTTCGATAGGCATTTATGACTGAAACTTAAGATGGGTGATGGTTACAAATAAAGACTCAAGATTCACAGGGAGTACAGGTACACGGTGAAGGAAAAGAGTGAAGACCGTCAGTTCTGGCATGCATTGGGTATTCAGCTTTGAGTGTGTCTCTTCATTTCAGTATTTTAGCTTCCTCATTTCTGAGATGAGGATAATAAATCTAGCTCTGCCTGCTTCAGAGCAGTGATCTGATAAACAAAGGAGATAATGGACGTGAAAGCACTTTGGAAACTATGCAGCCCTTGCAGCTCTTAGAACAAAATAAAAAATTAAATCTTAGAGAAAACCCATACTTACGAGTTCTGTGGAAGAAGAGGCCCTAGAGGAAGAAGCAAAGGGAGCAGAAGGTTGCCAGGATCACGCCTGGGCAAACTCAAAGTAAAGAATGTTTCTGGGAAAGGAGGTATAGTTGTGTGATTACTCGTTCAGACAGAGGGGTCAGTGAAGAGGAGAACTAAGAATTCATCATCAGACTGGGTGATTAAGAGCGGGGTTTTAGGCGGGTGACCTGTGAGGAAGCCAGATTATGAAGAGTTACTGTAGTGAGTGGGTGGCGAGGAAGTGGAGGCTGTAAGGATAGGTTACAGTTTTGAGATACTAGTCTGTGAAAGGAAAGAGATAGAAGGACCATAATTTTAGGGGAGAATTTTTCTTAGACTTGAATGAGGTGAACAAGCTGGTAAAGAATGCTTCCTGCGGACTACATGTGGGTGCAGTTTTAGAAATGAAGATCATCTCATCTTATTCAGAAGACGATAAGAAAATTTATCAAGTAGAAAGGGCTTTATGGGAGTGAACTTCAGGTGGACTGTAGTTGAGGAAGTTCCTGCCAATGGTCTTGATATTTTCAGTAAAAAAGAGAGAAGGAAGTATAAGGGTGGCATTGGTATCTTGAGAAGTATGGGACAGTAAAGCTTCACTGAAATATGACAGAACACTGTTTTCCCTTTGAGTCATCAACAGATTACAGATGAGCCTGAGAACCTAATGTTGCTTTGTATGGAGTTGATAAGGAAGGGTACGGAGGCAAGGTTGCTTTTGATATTTTTATACCACCTTAATCTTTAAAAATTTTTTTTATTTACTGATTTTAGAGAGAGAGAGAAACATAGATTTATTGTTTCACTTATCAGTGCGTTCAGTGGTTGCTTCCTGTATTGCCCTGAACCTGCAGCCTGGGTGTATGGGCTCAATGCCCTACCCAGCTGCGCTGCTGGCCTAGGGCCCACACCACCTTATTCTTAACCTCCCTGCTACATCCATGGCTATTTTCATATTTAGCTTTTGGGTAAAATACTACCTAGGCTTTTTCCTCTGTTTCTGATAAACCAGTTGAACTTACTAGGGATGGTAGTTTTCTTTTTAATTCATGTAGGAAAAAGATACTTAAAAAAATTTTTTTTACTAGAATATTTTGTTTACAGGTAACCAGATCCAGTAGCTACACCAGAAAGTCCCAGTTCCAGGTAGAAGAGGAGGACATTGAAAAGCTAGAAATTAGGTATGTGTCTTGGGGTTTTACACGATTGCTTTTTTCTGTGCTAAAAGAAAATCCTAAATGTAATTGGAAAAAGTGAACCAAGCTTAGTAGAATTCTCTTTAGCAAGTTGGTTGATGAAACTTAGAGGAACATGCGTCTAATTTAAATCCAAATTATCTTTTCAAAATCTGATTCTTTACAGAAGTAGTCAAGGTGTATTCATTTTATAAACAAAGATTAACTCATTTTTACCTATTTTATTACATTTTTAATTTTTTCCTAATTGCTCCTTAAATTTCTGAATCATAGCATAGTGGATGCAAATATATATATATATATATATATATATATATATATATATATAGAAAAGTAATTACATATTAGCCTATTTAGAAATAATTTTTTTATTCTTCTTAACATATCTGCTGTCTTAACAGAAATTTCAGTGAGGTAAGATGTCTTGTAAGATAATTCAACAGGTGCATGTGTTTGAAGTTTGTGCTATTTCCTAGATCTTAAGTATCTATGCTGTTTGGGAGGGGAAAGTTTTTGTAAATGCATGTATAGGTGTGGTGTTAACAGTGTGTTCATCTAAAGGGTGTGTTAATCACATGTTTGGAATGATCAGGTAATGTATTTTTCTAAATCAGCTATCTTTACACATTAACTGATTCTAATTGAGAAAGAAACTGTAGTCTTGTGTTGGTTTCTTTTCTCAAATTCAACAAAGTAACTCTGTAGTCCTTACTGTTACAGGTTAAAATAAAACATAGACCTTGAAACAAAAAAACTTAAGTGCTTTGTCTTAAACTATTTAAAATGGTTACTTTCTGTGCTTACAAATAAAAGCTACTGCAGCATTTTGCTCTCTTTAGGTAGTAAGGTATATGGCAATGCTAACATCTCTTTTAAGCATGTAAAATTAATGCTATAATACAAATCAAAGTAATTTGAAGCTATTTGGTGGTGTGTGTTCTCTTAAACATTGTTTGCAAAAAAGGTAAAGCCAGTTTTAAATTTTCAGGATTGACTTGTGGAACAATGGAAACCTGGTCCAAGATATTTTCCTAGGCGAGATTAAGGTTCCTGTGAACGTATTAAGAAATGATATCTCTCATCAAGCCTGGTAAGAAGACAAACATTCTAGTGAACTCTCTTTAATATACTATACATGCAAATAAATGTTTTCGATAAGTATATTTTAAATTTGTGATGGAGTAAGTCAAAAGCCATTAGCATTAATTGATTTGGTCATTAATTTACTGTTGCAGAAATATGAGTACATTGCTGGTTTTATGACTTGATCTCTGATACTGAGACGAAAGTACTGAATTGTCTGGGAATATTTTTCTGTTCAAAAACTAAATCCTATCGCTGAGGGGAAAATGGAAAACATTTAAAACATTACATAAGAGTTGCTCATGTAAGAAGATGCTTGGTCACAAATCAACATCTGCAGTTCAGAAGCTTCATTAATGATCATGAAAACTGGATGTTTATGTGATCTAATCAGTGATTTTCCTTCTCTACACCCCATTGAAATGCTCTATAGTTGGCCTGATGTTATTTTCTAAATGTCTAGGGTCTAGGTGTTATTGATCTCATTCATTTAATACACTTCTCAGGAGTTCTGGCTTGAGAATGGTCACAACATTATTTTACCTTTTATGACTCTAATAGTGACATTAAACTGATGTTAATTTAAAATTAATGTGCAGACATTAAATTGATGTTAGCTTCCTTAGCAGAATTGATGTGCAACTATTGTTTCTTCTGTCTACAGCACTTACAAGTCATGCTAGACTTAGGTTTCAATGGAATATTAAAAGGGCATGTTTTTCTCATTTGCTGAACTTTCAGGGCCCACTTTTTAGAACTCAGTTTCAGTTGCCTGGAAGAGGAGTTTGAAACTAAGCATTTAGATGTTTCTTACCATGGGCGCCAATCTCATTTGTCTTTAAAAGAGTTTGCCTCCCCTGCCTGGCCATCAGACATTCTTCACTTTGGACTGTTGTCCTCAAGTAGTTATCCCTTGAAGACTGATTTTTAGGCTCTCAAATTTTTTCTTTTCTTTTTATCTCTTGTTAATGCAGATCTAAGATTTATTGGTCTTTATGGTGGCATTTTGTATGTCATAATTTCTAAAATGCATCCACAGGGTGGGTGGGGGTGTTAAACTTAGTCACTATGAAAAATTGATGAACATTTGTCACCTTCCCTCCCCACCCCCATGTGTCTTCTTTCACCTTTCATAAAATACCATATATTTTTTAATGAAAAATTTTGAACTCAGCTTATTAAGTCTTTAAAATTATATTCCAGACTTAGTACAAAATAAAAACATAAGTTAGTATGCCTCCGAGAGCCCCTCAAAGTGAACTTAAAATGTGCTGTATAGCCTGTACTTGAACTAAGACCATCTCCAGACAGGCCCTCTAAATATGTCAAAATTTTGTCCAACTACCTTGTCAGGGTAATAGAGCACTAACAAACAAATTAATTTTATTCCTATAGATTTTTCATGCTAAAATTTAGCATGAAATAGGAACATTTTCTAATTTATTTATGCTCCATAGATGTAAGGAAATATAAAAAACTAAAAAATGCCGTTTCCTTTTAAAGCAAAATTATTAAACTTAGTGTCTTTTGTCAATTGTAGAGCTATAGCATCCCCTTGTGGAGTTGATGGTAACTGCATGAACACTTGAGAAAAGTTTCTTTACCTTCCAAGATTTCAGGCATTTTCTTTCTAATCTTGATATTAAGAAAGATGTAGAAAAATGATCAATTTGCTTTTTCACATAATTCCTACTATTTATTTATTACAGTCTTTTTTTGAAACCTGATTTTTGATGGTTGCAATTTAATTTTATTCTGAAATTAAACATTATTCAGTCATTTTCCCATTCCTTTCTTGGCTCTTCAGTTCCTTAGTAATGATATGTGTTCTTTATTCTGAAACTTCTATGAAATGTTAGGATTAGCTTGTTAGTGTTGACATTAGCTGACTTTGACTTGAACCTATGTAAACAATAGAATTTTATTTGACTTTTTGAATAAGTAATATGCTTATATGGTTCACAGTTAAAAAGGTAAAAGTATGTCACCTGCTTCTGTCCCCCAGCTAATCAGTTTCCTTCTTTTGAGGCAGCCACTGTTTTGAGTTTTGAAAGTATTTTATTATATACTGGCAAATACATATGTACCCTTCTTTCCTGTTCTTTACACAAATGGACATAATACTATATCTTGCTCCGTACCTTGCTTTTTTCACTTAGCAATTTAGTAGAACCTCGGTAAATATTTATGTCTTTTTGATTGTGGTTAATTAAGAGTACGGACTCTGGAACCAAATGCCTTTGTTCGAATCCATCTCTGTCATTAACTACCTGAGTGACCTTGGACAAGTTATCCCACCAATTTGCCTTACTTTCTATGGCTATAAAATGGGAATAATACAAAATAGTATCTGCCTCCCAAAGTTTTTAGAGGATTAAGTGATTTTGCATAAAGTAAGTGGCAAGTGCTGTGATCATGGGTTTAACTCATATTCTCATCAGTATAGTTATTGTTGCTGTCATCCCCATTATTCCACATCAATGCATATGGAATTTCTGCATCCCCCTTTTTTTTTTTGCACCAGTATTTCATTGTTTGGAATGTTACAAATAAAAAGAATCTTAGATAATCTGGTTCAATCACATTTCACCAGTTATTTCAATGTTAGGGAACCTAATGTGTATGAAACCATTTTGTAATTATATAGATTAGTATAATAATCCCCCCTAAAGGCGTCAAAACTGTAAAAATGTACATTAAGAAACTAAATATAAATATTTTTTCATGTTATACTTTTTAATTTTGGAAGTAAGATTCAAATAGTAAATAAAACAAATGGGTTTTTTCCAACATAAAGTACTTATACATATTTAAAACTAGGTTAGTATTTTATTTGAGATGAGTTGGTTCCCTACTTTGCCAGTTTTAGCACCTAATCTTTAATTTATCTTTAGTAAAAATACATTGATAATTGTTATATTTATGGAACCAGAAATAATATTCAAGTATTAGTAGAGTTGCCTTTGAATAGTCATTTTTCAGCTTATATAGAATTATGAACAAATAATTGTGGTTTTTGCCTGCCTACCTCAATTTCAGTTATATAGACCTTGTGGTTAAAAATTTTCAAATGCTAATATTTAATTCTCTTAAGTGGCTATCAAAACTACTGACTCCTAAGAACATAAGGATTACTTTTATGCCTCTCTAATTATGAATGAAAAATATATTTATAGAGTAACTACACTTTTATAAGTTAATAATTTATCTTTATTTCCTGTTTCTTATTCTTTCAAGCTGAAACACATTATTCAAAAAGTGAAGAAAATATATTTGAGATTTTTTTTTTTGCATCCCTGGTCCTTAGGTATGCCAGATACCCTCTATTTAACAAATCTTGAGGATTTTTCCCCCTCTTCAGCTCTTGATTTATACAAGATTGCCTAATTTACAAGGGATCCTTCAAGTGATTTAAATTAAGCCTCTTAGAACAATGTTTTATTTTATTTTTTTTTAAATTTGTTCCACCAAGGCGAGGAAGAACATTTCTTTTTGTTTTTTGTTTATTTATTTATTTATTTTAGTGGGGAATAGAGGGAGAAAAAGAGGGAGTGAAACATCAGTGCTCAAGAGATACATCAATCAGTTGGCTCTAGCATGTCTCCAACTGGGGACCTGGCCCTCAACCCAGGCTTGTGCCCTGACTGGGAATCGAACTGGCGATCTTTTGGTTCGCTGCAGGCTAGCACTCAATCCACTGAGCCACACCAGCCAGGGCTTGTAATAATGTTTTAAAATAATAAATCACACTTATATAGATAATATAAATAACTATCGTCGTCGTCGTCGGCAGCCGTCCGTCTCGAGAGACGATGGTGTAGCTTCTTAAGAGTCTATCTGCACCGCCGAGAATGGCTGTGCAGTCCGACTCGGGAGTGACACGGTATCTGTCTCCTCCCGTGTTGAATCGACATCTTGCGATGTCGCTGGAGTGTCCTCTCCAGTGTAGCTGAAGCTACAGAGCTTGGGCAGGGTGATATGGAGGGTCTGCTGTTGCCCATGCAGCAGACCCCCCCTCTCTTCAGCTGAAGGATCCAAGGGAAAGATGGAGTCAATACAGCTTGGCTTCAGGTGCGCCGCAGGGGTTGCACCGCGGTGTTGACTACAACGTCAAACCGCCTTAGGGACTCCGGCTCCGGATTTTCTGTCGGGGTTTACTCCCTTAGCCTTTCCCCTGAAGAGGTATGCCGCAAGGCAGCAGAGGTTTTTTGGAGTCAGAGTTTTCCTTCTCTGATGTGCCGACTGGAGGATCGAACCAGCGACACTTAGCTCGCAGGCCGACGCTCAATCCACTGAGCCAAACCAGCCAGGGGGATAAATAACTATATAAGTGTAGTTATTTATATATTTAAGTGGCAATAGTTATATGTATATAAATGTTATGTAAATAACATTTGCAAAGTGTTTACTGTATATCAGGCACTATTCTAAGTGCTTTACTTATGTAACCTCTTTAGAGTTGTTTTAAGGATTAATTCAGTTAGACACTATAATTACCTGTTACTTAACAGATTAAGAAAACAAGTGCAGAAACAGTGAGCAGTTTGCTCAAGTTCACAGCTAGAATTTGAACCACTCTCAGACTCCAAAGTTTATGCTTTTGTGCTCATAACCAATGTGCTATAATAAATTCATACTTTGGCATACATATTTTTGAATATGTTTAAAACTCAAAAATATTCTGTTTTAAGCTGTCAGCAAAGATTTGAGTGCCCTTTGCTTATAAAATATTATTTAAAAGGAAATTGAAATGGCCCCTACTCATTGAAAAGAATGATTTTTTTCAAGGAATAGGTAGGATAATGACATATTTTGAAAAAAACTTTTTGAGTAGAGTTGGATGAGATATTTTGTCCGTAGGGATATTTTATCCTGCCAAAGAAACCCAAGGAGACAAGCTGAAAAAGTATGGCAGGAGTGAGTCCTTCTCAAGTTCCTAAGCATCCTAAACAGTGTATGCATAAAAGTTAATAACTGTCATAATAGTACTCTAATCATTCTACACAGGCCATGCTATGTTAGTACTGTGGATGTGTTTTGCTGGTATTTTGTAGTTTTACGAGCATAACAGAGGTATGAAGCATAATCCCTCCTCCAGTAATTTGGAGATAAGGGAATTAAAGTTGCCCTCTGAGTGGGATTTCTATAGAACAAACCAAAACAGAGTCTGAAATCTGACCCAGGTATAGGGACACTGCTTTAAGATGGGCAAGTTGTCTCTGGGAGACAGAACCTGGTTGTAACTGTAACACAAGTTATCTCATTCTACCATATATGGAAAACACCAGTTAAAATAGAAAGGGAATATTAGAAATAAAAAAGGATCCCAAAGAGGCAAACGTGGGTGGGTACTGCCTATTTGACAGTCACGGAGAAAGAGGATTCTTGCCCTAGAGGCATTATTATTTCCTTTGCAGAACTGCTGTCTTGGTTGAGAGATTCCTAAGACTCCTTAAATCTTTGTGTCGTATCTCTTGACTCACCACAGCACCTTCTGATAATTTGGCTTTTCAAATAGTTTACCAATAGGTAAAAATGTATAAATCAAAGAGACTTTTAAAATAGCATTTACAGGTTAAAAAAATGTGTTAGTTGAAGTGAGGGATAGAGATGAAATGAAATGCCAAGGGAAATGGAGATAATTGTTGAAGCTGAGTGGTAAGTACACGGGGTGGTGGTAAGAGTGTTGTTTTTAATGTCACTCTTATCCGTGCTTTTGTGAGTGAATATTTCCATAATAAAATGTATTGCTCACAAGAAAGTGCAGGTATTTTTGTCACTTGACTGTTGTATTTCTTTTTGTAAATTTACTAGTTGGCCCTTTACTTTAAATATATCAGTCTCTGTTCAGTTATTGCAATTCAGGTTCACTTTTAGATGTTGATAAAACTAGGTATCTGTATTTGCAAAGCTACAAAACATACACCGGATTGTTGGAAATGTAAAAGTAATGCCCTTTTCCAAATGCTTGGTGATCAGCCAGCTACACTTCCCTTAGAGATACTTCTGAGTCACCTTTGCTGATAGACTTATTTGCAATTGTTTCCTTAGGAAATATTTAAATCATTATTTTTCTAATCAGAGATTAGACATGCTGAAGGTTGGTCTTCTGAAACAGGAATTCCTCTTTTGTGGGTAGTAATATAATTTCAGTATAATTTCTTCTCCCTATTTTACCATGCCCTCATCTTTTAAATTTTGCTTGGTTGATTCTCTAGTTTTCTTTTATCTTTAATCCTGTCTTTCTCAAAGCAAATAATATTCTATCAAATCCTCTTCCCTTCTATTTTTAAACGAGTTTGTCTGTTGGGGAGACCATAAGTGATAAGCATCAAAAATAAATAAATATAAAAAGCATTCCAGCTAATAAATAATGGAGGAAAGATAGAGTTATAAAATTATCATTTTGCCAACTGTGAAGATTAATGATGCTAGGCAGCGATCATCAATGATGCTAATGCCACAAAAAGAGAAGCAATGAAATATTACTGCCCCTTAGGGGAACTACACACACTATCAATGAAGTGTTCTTGGCAGAATATCAAATCTGAATCTGACTAGGCCTCGAGATCTAACTACCACTATACAGAAATACAGAGGGCACAAAATAACATGTTAAATGATATTGTGGAGACAAAGATGGAGTTAATGCAACCGCAAATGTAGAAAATTCTATTAAGACAAATACCTGATTTCTTAGAGGGTACCGGGAACGCATAGAGTAAAACTATTCGGCCATAAAAAAGAAGAAAGTTTTACCCTTTGCAACAATATGGATGGACCTGGAGAATATTATGCTAAGTGAAATAAGCCAGTCAGAGAAAGACAAATACCGTATGATTTCACTCATATGTGGAATCTAATGAACTAACAAGCAAACAGAGACAGTCTCATAGAGAACAGGATGACAGCAAAGGAGATGGGGAGGGGAGGGGGTGGAGGGATTGAGCAAAAGAGGAAAAATGATTCATGGACATGGACAACAGTCTGGTGATTGTGAGGAGGAGGAGAGGTATAAAGGGAATAAATGGTAATGGAAAAAAATATAAGAAAAACAAAAAAAAATAAAATAAAAAACTTAAGCTATCAACCAATTGCAATCTATGGACCTTGGATTTGAATAAACTGTAGAGAACTGTTTATGATAAGTTTGGGAGAATTTGAATACTGACTGGCTAATAATGATTTTTTAAAGTTTTATATATATAGTTATTTATACTGAAATATTTATAGATGAAGTTATAAAACACCTGGAGATTGCTTTAAAATAATGCATTAGTGGAATGAGAGGAGTGAGTGGAAGTATGGCTGAGATAAGAATAGTTTTGAGATAATTATTGAAGTTAGGTGATGGGTACATGAGGGTTCAATATACTACTATTGTTTCTTTTGTATGTATTTTTAAATTTCCATAATAAAAAGTCTTAAGTAACTGTTAGATTTTGGGTTTTGGTCCTACAAATGTCTCTTGATTTCTAAACATTTCTTCTTCCTTGGATATTTAAAGATGTCTATTTTTACATATATATATTTTTTTGCCTTTTACTTAACATTTTCAGTAGTTACACTGTTACTCTTTTAATAATATAAAAACTTTTAAACCTTCAGTCACTAACTTTTTAAAAGATAAGTTTAAATTTTTACATATAGGATTTACTTTATAACAAGATCATTTATGCCTTCTTGTGTTGTATATTTTAACTATTTCAACTATATATCTTTCTTAAATTTAGTTGGTAAGAAAAAAAAAATGTTTGATATTGGATTTTAAATATTTTACTGTTTTATTTTTCCTAAGCCAGAAAGCTAATCAAACTCCTATTCAATACCTTTGAAATCCTAATTTTTGTATTATCTATACTTTTTGTTTCCTGGATAAAAATCTATTTATTATTTTCTAGTTCAATATACGACCTCTATTAAACCTCTGAAGATCCATAATCTGTTACTTATGAAGTGTCCTGATCTTAAATATTAAGTTGACTTTTTGGGTTTAGTTTTTTTATAGCTTCACTGTTTATTTACCTCACTGGCTTGGATGCCCAATACCATCACATGGAATTGACTGTATTTTTACTTTAGGTACTTGCTACAACCAAGAGACAATGGAAACAAGTCATCTAAAACTGATGACCTGGGGTCTCTTCGATTAAATATATGTTATACAGAAGACTACGTGCTTCCTTCAGAGTACTATGGTCCTTTGAAAACTTTGCTGCTAAAATCACCAGATGTTCAGGTACTTTAAAAATCTTAAATGTAAGATTTAATATGAAAAGGCCAGAGTAATTTTGTAAATGATGTGGAAAAGATTTCCGAGTGTCAAGTTTTATTAAAACAATAAAAATACATATATATACAGGGGTAGACAAAAGTAGATTTACAGGTGTGAGTATACAAAAGAGTTTATTCTTGTATTATTAATTTATTAATTATTGTAAACCTACTTTATTAATTACTATAAACCTACTTTTGCCTACCCCTGTATACATGTAGATATTTAATTCATCTGAACTACAGTACTGTGATTCCAATATGTGCTCTTATAGTTAATGAACATATTTGAATTACTTTTACAAGCTGGTGATTGAACATCTAGTTACATTTCCTTGATTTTGTGCTTGTTTTCTGTCTATTTTCCAGCCAATATCTGCCTCAGCTGCTTACATTTTGAGTGAAATATGTAGGGATAAAAATGATGCTGTTTTGCCCCTTGTACGACTGCTGCTGCACCATGATAGACTGGTTCCTTTCGCCACTGCAGTGGCTGAATTAGACTTGAAGGATACACAGTAAGAGTTATATTAAATGCTAGTTATGTGTTGTTGACTTTGGACCTTAGTTTGTCAAACTTTTGTAATCTTAGTTCGTTTGTATTGATCAGCTTTACTGTATCATAGTCTAAAAAGAACTTAAAAATTAATGATGAATTCTTTTTACTTGGTGTCCAAATTCATGTTTCTACTCTTTGCTCCTTGTTATCATGATTCACATGTTACAAATAAAATACCAGGTCACAAGTTCCTTTTTCTTGTCCATATGTATCACCCTTATATTCATAGGTGTGACATTATAGAAAATAATTGGGTGGCTTCCTGTTCCTGTTGTAGTCTTAAACTGTTGTTTTATACATACACACACAACACGTTTGTAGTTCATAAGTATGGTTTGCTTTTCTAAAAATGTATTTTCTTAAAATTCCAATAAGTTTTTATAAGTTTGAAAATCCAAGTGGCAGCAAGCTTTTAAATGAATGGTAAAAATTACTAAAGTTGTGTATATGACGAAATCAAATATCTCATATTACCTTTGTTTTTGACAGCCTTTGTTTACTACACTTGTTCTCACCTTATTTCTACTTGTATTTCAGAGATGCAAACACAATTTTTAGAGGAAATTCCTTGGCTACCCGATGTCTGGATGAGATGATGAAAATAGTGGGAGGGCACTACCTGAAAGTAACATTAAAGCCTATTCTAGATGAGGTATGGAATGAATATATGTACTCTGATAATAATAGTTTGTGTGGACTTATTATAGCATCTCTTTCATTTAGTGATCTGTTGATGGGAATGATATATCTATTCATGTATTATTGAAAGAATAAGACTGAACACTTTAGAAATAAATTATTTACTGTTTCATTGATGGCTATTTACTCAAAAGACATGTTATAGTATAATCTACATAATTATTTCTTTATTATTGGATTACTGTTTAGTTAGAGTCTCAAATATATGAGAAACTTTTTCAATATAGTTCTTTGGGAACCTCCCTTTTCTACTAAACATTTGAATAGTGAGAATTTTTAGTTCCACACAACTGACTAAATTTGACAGTTTGATAATGATAAGGTTTTGATAGTGATAGGTTTTTACAGATAGCGTTTTAGATATTAAAAACATCTCTATTGTAATATACATGGAATTTTGAGGTATATATGTCAGTAACTGACATGTTCTAATTTTGCACAGCAGCAATGTCAAGGCTTTGCTTAGAAACATTACATAAAATTAAGAGTTGCTATCCCTGATTGTCAGTACTTGGAATTAGTCTGATTATATGCATCTCTGATAAGTAAATAAACTTGCTATAGCTGTCTTTTCAGATCTGTCTGTTTATTTTATCTCTGGATGGGGGTTTTAAACTTTGTTACAGTTTTAATTTTTATAATTAATTTGTATTATCAGGAAAATAGTATTTTCATTTTGCCAAATATTTTTAAAAGAGCATTAAATGAAAAATTAATCTATTTTCCAGATATGTGAATCTTCAAAATCTTGTGAAATTGATCCTATTAAATTGAAGGAGGGAGATAATGTAGAAAATAATAAGGTAAGTCCTTGTTATCTTTATAACTCCATTAAAATGGGCCTAAAGGTGTACCTGAATCCCACTTATGTTGTAGTAATGTCATGTGGAGGGAAGGAGTGCTTTTTATTCTTTACAGAATGCCAATACCATTAGCAACATTACTTGTGTCTAGCATTTAATCTCCTCATCAGCTTTCACTTTATTTTTCTTCTTGATTGTCTCTTTTTTGCTGTAGTAACAGTAATGGAGTAAGGCTATATCTAGTTGCAGCCCCATTCTGGTCAGTCCTTTAGGTCAAACTGATCAGGCTAAGCAGTACAATTACTTGGTCAACCAGTACTTAAAGTTATCTTTGGGAAAAGACAGTTGTGTTAGTCACAAGTTTTCATTGCAGTAGATACCAGTGCCACAGTATCTATGTGCCTGCATATCTGAGTTATTTTCCTCATTTACCTTGGGATCATTTTACTCTCTGTTGCTTCTTGTGCACTTTTTTGATACATTTACCTCATATCTAGCTAGTCTAAATCTACTATATTAAATGAAGTCAGGATGTAAATTGTCCTTTAGCTGAATGAATATGGAGAAGGGAAGGAGAACTTTACAGACTGCCGAATAGAGCTCATTTTCATTGCATTTTTTTTTTTCATGAAGGCTATTCAGAACGTGTAAAAGTTAAAATCTTAACATTTACCTTTTTAAATCCTACAGGAAAATCTGCGCTACTATGTAGACAAGTTATTCAATACAATTATAAAATCAAGTATGAGCTGCCCCACTGTTATGTGTGATATCTTTTATTCTCTAAGGCAAATGGCTACTCAAAGATTTCCTAGTAAGTGCCTTATATTACTAAAACATGCCCTTTTTTTTCATTATTATTATTTTTTTTTTGGTAGATTTACTCTGTATTTTGCTTATGTGAAATGTTTATGGCTTATAAGTATAGTCTTATTTACTTTTTCAAAATAGTTACTGCTTTTTAATGAAACATCTGATTTAATTTTCTTATAATCTCAAAACACTTTGTTTTATTTTAATATGACAACTTTATACAAAGAGCAAATCAAAATCACCATTATTTTTTAAAAAGGCAAAATTTAGAGCTATAAATTAGTATAAGTAAACATTTATACCAGGTGCTTATGAGATTGTTAAGTAAAATAAACAAAAACACCTTTGTTACTTGTACAGCCTCCCTTTTCTACTTGGCGTACATTCGAATAGTGCAAACTTTTAGTTTTGGACAACTGACTAGATTTGACAGTTTGATAATGATAAGGTTTTGATAGTGATAGGTTTTTACAGATAGGGTTTTAGAAATTAAAAACATCTCTGTTGTAATATACATGGAATTTTGAGGTATATATGTTAATAACTGGCATGTTTTAATTTTTTACAGAAGCAATGTCAAGGCTTTGCTTAGAAACATTTCATAAAATTAAGAGTTGCTATTGCTGATTGTCAGTATTTGGAATTAGTTTAATTATATGCATCTCTGATAAGTAAATGAATAACTTGCTATAGCTGTCTTTCCAGATCTGCCTATATATAATAAGGGGAAGGGGGTGGGAGATAAGGCAGCTACTTAAGTTATCCATCTCACCTAGCTCTGTGAAACCTTGAGTTTATCTCTATAACATCTGAAGAGATTTTGCTATTTTATCATGTTCTTTAAGTGTGTGTATGTTCACGCATGTGTGTGCAGTTATCTGACCCTCCACTAAATATACCCAACGTTAAAGTGGTGGGCCTGAGTTGTCTTAACTAGAATGTAGGTTAATTCAAACCTAGGTGTCTTTGCTAATTATAGTAAAGACATAAACAATTAACTTCAAATAAGTATATTAAATCAAGCCTTTGCAACAAAAATAAGAGGAACAGAGACATTAACGTATGGAAAGATGTAAGCTGGCTGAGATCATATTTTTAGTGAGTTAGATCATGATAACCACATCGAATGCTTAATGACTGCACAGACACATGCTAACCTGCATTATCTCCTACTGTCATCTACAAAGTACATATGAGGCAAGTACTGCTACCCTTAGGTAGGTAATGAAACAGGCTTAGAAAGTTTAAGTAGCTTGTACAAGATCCACGACACGGCCAATGGGCAAGCAGGGTCTCAGACCTGCACCTGGCCTATTCGAAAGCATGCTACTCAGTGATCTTGGACTTAAATATGCTTCATCTATTTAATTCTGGTTTATGTAAATAATTTAAAACACATTTTATGATTTTTAATAAATGCAAAATTATCTCCTTGACCGACTTTGTTGGCTTAAATATTAATGTGTCTTCATATCCTCAGTAGATTACAGTAGTGACAGTTTTGTTGTCATAAAATATTTTTATAGTTTCTCATTTGTTCCTGTCACTCTGGGAAGAAGATGGATTGGGAAGGGGGAAGAGGCAATTATTGGGAAGCAAGTATTATTAAAGAACTACAAATTAAATGGCTTGTCAGTGCTATCTATTGAATGTCTTATAAGAGTTAAAATTCAAAACAAATCCAGACATTCTTGCCTCACCACCTGCTTCTCTACCATCTGATTGGTGGGTTAAGTGTTGATTACAATCTGAAATGAAAGTTGTAGGTAAATGATCAAAGACACAGGTTGTTTCCAGTTCATTTGAATTTTTATATGGCATATGGTTAGCTTTTGAAAAGTAAAGGCTTCAGCCTAATTGTTTTTATTGAATACTGTTTGATATTATCAATATTTTTGAGGGAAAAATTAAACAATACCCTAAAACTGAAAACAATCTCCTATCCAAGTCTTAAGGGAGTCATTGTTACCACTAGGCAGTGCTAAACACTGTTTTCATTTTTGTTGTTATAATTTCAGGAGTCTCTTCTTGCAGATTGAGGAAAAAATTAGTTTTCCAGATTAAAATATTTCTGAAAACCTAGCAGCTTTGCCTTTCATTTTTAAATTAGTTCTTTCAATTTTTTTAGTCATAGAATTTTTTCTTTTAATTTAGTCATCATCATCACTATCATTTTCATCAACTCAGTCCTTACTAGACAAATTTTATTAATCTCCTATTTAGTTTACATATTTTTTTCAATATTTTTCACTTTGTCATCTTTGTTTTTTAATTCAGTGTTTTTGTGCATGACATTTCACCATTTTTTTCTGCAGATGACCCTCATGTTCAGTATTCTGCAGTGAGCAGCTTTGTATTTCTTCGTTTCTTTGCCGTAGCTGTAGTGTCACCTCATACTTTTCATTTGCGACCTCATCATCCAGTAAGTGTTGTTTTTCTCAAAGTTTTATTCCATTTTTATTTATTTTTACTAAAATGGAAAAAAGGTCAAAAAAGCAGGTTTCGCTTGGCTATGTTTTCATATACTTAAATCCACTGGGCATTTTTCTTGGCCATTTTAGCCTTTTAGAGAAGGCTGAAAATTCTGTTTCTTGTTGTTGCTGTTAAAAGAGATTACACAGAGTGATAAAATATTGATAATTGTTGAAGCTTGGTGATGGGTATAAAGAGTATTTATTTAATTTTCCATCTGCTATTGTGTATGTTTGTAAATTTCCATAATACAAGGGTTTTGTTTTTGTTTTTTTTTTAATTAATTGTAGGTTTAGTTTAACCTTGAAGATACTCTTAATTCTTACAGAAATTTGAAGAGGTTCATTTCTGAAAGATGTAGAAACTTTCTTTGGAACATAATTTGTTTGCTGCCCCCATAATTTTGCTTTTTATTCACCCGAAATGATATTGTAACTATATGAAATTTAAAACTTTTTAAAAGCATATAATCTTTTTGTTGCGAAATCCTACTTAATTATTTAAAACAGGAGTCTATACCACATAGATTTACATTTCTTCACACTTTAAAACTCTTAGTTTTTCCTATTTGTTTCCTTCTCATGAAGTTTATTTCTGCTGATTCTTTAACCTTTTATGTCCCAAATAGTTTATGATCTCATCTGATTGCTTTTGTTTCTGATTTGTATAACAAATAATAGTAGCCAGCATTTATTTAGTGCTTACTTTGTACTAGGCTCTGTTCTAAGTACTTTATGTTTTAACTTAGTCTTCCCAGTAACCCTGTGAGTAAATTCTGTTATCGTCCCCATTTGAAGATAAGAAAATCACAGTTCAGTAACTTTTCCAACATAAAACAGTAATTTATGATTTGCTCTCAGTCTGGACTGAATTAAACCAGAATTCTAATTCAGTCTACCCAGTCTGTGAGCTTACTCCTCTTAGGCAGTCAGGTGTCAGAGCGCCTGTAATGTATCAAACACTGTGCTCAGCACTGTGGAGGCAGTGCTGAGAAAGACCTCCCTGCCCCTAGGAAACTCACTGACTAATGCAGTGTACAGAGGACCTATGGGTTTTGCAGTTAAACTGGGCTCTGAAGGCCACTCCTCCTCTTGACACTGGCCACTCATTTAACTTTGAGAACTGTATAGGACCATGCTGCTGTTTCTCATCAAAGGACAAATGATCTATTAGTGGCTGCAGACCCAGAAGGGCCAGTGTCCTTTTGTTAACATACTGTCCTTTCAATGGCTATGAAGCTGTACTGAACTTGGGACAAGCAGAAGCTTGGTAGCAGCCTTCTGGACAGAAATAGAACTACCTCTGAACTTGTGACCCTGCCTGTCTTCAGACTTGGATTTGCGTATTCTTGTAACAGATATTGCAATAAAGTCCTTTTTAAAAAACTTTCATTCTAATTGGGGAAATGGAGGAAATACATAAAATACATAATCTCAAACTATATATATGAACCTAAAAGTAGCACCTGATTTGTACCATGTTAGAAGTATAGACGATTCATACTATCCAAATTGAGAGCAAGGGATGATCCCAGGAACCTGGGGGTGATGACATTGTTAAGACCAATACTGAAATTTACAGAGTGATTGGGGAGAAAAGCCAATGAAAGTTCATTGGACTTTACATTTAGAAGTTCTTTGAATTTTGAGAAGTCAGTTTTAGTAGAGTAAAAGAAAAAGAAAATCAGATTGCAGATTATAGAATAAATAGCTAACTGTAGTTTTACTTAGGAAATATATCCAAAGTAAGCTTGCCCTACTGCTAAAACACATGGGCAAACTCAGGAATGTCTACATGAATGAATAATTTTTAAAAAGCACTAATTTTAAAACATAGGTTATGTTAACATTGACATAATAGACCATTCTTTCCAGACATTTCATAGTAGGAATAAAAAAACGATTGAACCATCCTTCTCACCCTGTCTCCCATTCTCTCATTTATATATCTCCTTGTAAAATTCAGCACAGAGACTTCTCTAACCCTTCAGACTGGGTTAGGGGTCCCCCCCGCCTCTTTCATTTTTTCAAATCCTTACCCAAGGGCATTTTTTAATTTATTTTAAAGAAGAGTTGGGGGTGGGTGATGGGAGAGAGAGAAATATCAATCTTGAGAGAGAAACATCAATCGGTAGCCTCCCATATGTGCCCTGTGCCCCAACTGGGTATCAAACCTGCAACCTAGGGAGGTTCCCTGACTGAGAATCAAACCTTCTGTTGTATGGGATGACACTCTAACCAACTGAGCCACCCGGCCAGGGCAGGTGCCTCTCTTATAGTGCCTTGTGGCTCTCTCTATCATGGCATTTCTCATACTGTTTTATAATCATCTTTATAGTCTCTGCATGTGGACTGTAGGTACCATAAGAGCAAGGGCTAGATCTTTTTCTTGTTTCTGTAACCCAAGCATGTGGCACAGTTTCTAGGATAAGTAGATTCTCAGTAAATGTTTGGGAGTGAAAGATGGTAGCTCAGAGAGGGAGCCCATCCAATGATGAGCCTTTTCCAAAATGGGAAAACCTACAGATGGTTTAAATAGAGGAGAAAAGACCAACAGAAGGAGAAATTGAAGAGAAAAGGGGGCTTATTGATACCAGATCAGAATCCTAAAGGATTCAGTAAGTGTGTTTTTAAAAGAAAAAGTGATGGGGTAAACCTTAGGAAGAATAATTCCTCTTTGAAATATATGGCAGACTATATGAAATTGTTTTGTTTTGTTTTTTTATATATCAAAAATAGTCAAATAATGGTAATTTTCTACAGTTCAACATAATATAAAGAGAAAAGGATAGGATGTGATGTTTTGAGGCAGGGGAGTCAACATTTTAGTTGATTTTAATAAATGTTAGATAGCATCTACTATATGTCAGTGCCGGCTGTGTACTGAGTGCCAGATGTCTAAGGTACTGGTTATCCATGAAAAAATACAATGGCAGATGGTAGCAGGGGAAAAATTTAGAATAACTCATTTGTTCACCAGGGATCAACAGCAGCTCAGGGGCATGATTGTGAAATAACAGTGAGGGCCACATTGATGTAAGCGAACCTCTGATGTGCAGAAACTGTATAAATATGCTTTGTTCTCTTTTCCTAGTTCAGGAAAATTATGACCTAAAACAGTCTTTAAAAACAAATTTGAACAGAAATGTCTTGGTAAAATTTAGTTTAATTCAATTTTTTAGCACATTGTTAAATATTGTATATTCTTTCATGGCAGAGAATTATAGGGACCTTTTATACATATAATGAAATCCTGGATGTTTAACTAAAATATTTCTGAATAACTTAAAGTGTGTAACTGTTTCATAAGTATATAATATGAGTCATATCCCAGGTAGCCCTTCTTTAACAGATTGCCTTACTTCCTGGTCATCTCTTCTTCACATTCACTGCCTGTTTTCAATGTGTGGATCCAAAAATATTAAGGAATGTAGACCAAAAACTAAACTAAAGCATTTCTGTATCTAAATTTTCTTCAGTATATCTTTGGGTGGAAGATATTTTTTATTTGAATCCCCAAACCAAAGATGTTCTATATAGTAATAGGGGAATTGGTTATACAGATGTATGGATTGATGACAACTCGTCAGCCTATATATATTTAAAATCTATTCATTTCACTGTATGTAAATTATACCTCAATTTTTTGTTTTAAAGGGAAGGAACAAGGACTCATTAAGGAACACCATTTAGTCAATTTTATTTATATTTACTTCTTTCTGGTAGACTGACCTGAAAAACGCATTGGATAATAGACCCAAATAGTTACCCTCTGCTAAGATCCTACATGAACTGGGTGACCTCTCATTTCCTAAGTTGAATTTAGGTCTTTGCTTCCATGGTGGAAAGTCTTGATTGCAGAAGCTGTATAAATTACTGAATATGCTTAGAGATGGGTCAAATATAGAAAATTTGGAAACTACCATTTTTTGATTATAAGGTAGAAAAAAGTAGATGCCATTGACATATCAAAAGTGAATAAAATTTGTTAGGTAATTCAAGCAGCCATACTGTACAGACAACATATATAAAACTGATTAAATTATGGCTTTTAAAAGTAACAGGTCATAAATATAATTACTTTTGGGAAGAATTGTCAATTACATGTGGCTTCTTTAGTCTCTTCGTTAGTCCAATGAGTTGTGCCCATCCTTAGCTAGATTTTTTTATTATATTTTATTGATTATACTATTACAGTTGTCCCAGGTTTTTCCCCTTTGCCCCCCTCCACCCAGCACCCCCCACTCCCTCAGGCAATCCCCACACCATTGTTCATGTCCATGGGTCATGCATATAAGTTCTTTGGCTACTCCAGTTCCTGTACTGTACTTTACATCCCCATGACTATTCCATAACTACCAATTTGTACTTCTTAATCCCCTCACCTCTTCACCACTTCCCCCACACCCTCCTCCCTTCTGGCAACCATCAAAATGCTCTCTGTATCCATGGTTCTGTCTCTGTTCTTGTTTGCTTAGTTTGCTTTTTAGATTCAACTGTTGATATATATTACTTATTGCCATTTTGTTGTTCATACTTTTGATCATGTTTTTCTTAAATAAGTCCCTTTAACATTTTATATAATAATGGTTTGGTGATGATGAACTCCTTTAGTTTTTTCTTGTCTGGGAAGTTCTTTATCTGCCTTTCGATTCTACATGATATCTTTGCTGGGTAGAGCAATCTTGGCTGTAGGTCCCTGCTTTTCATGCTTTGAATATTTCTTGCCACTCCCTTCTAGCCTGCAAAGTTTCTTTTGAGAAATCAGCTGACAGTCTTATGGAAACTGTCCAGTAGGTAACTAACTTACTTTCTCTTGTTGCATATAAGATTCTCTCTTTATCTTTAGCCTTTGGCATTTTAATTATGATGTGTCTTGGCATGGTCCTCTGCATCCATCTTTTTGGGGACTCTTTGCGCTTCCTGGACTTGCATGTCTGTTTCCTTCAAAAATTAGGGAAGTTTTCTTTCATTATTTTTCTCAAATAGATTTCCAATTTCTTGCTCTTTCTCTTTTCCTTTTGGTACCCCTATGATGTGAAAATTAGACCTCTTGAAGTTCCCAGGTGCTGCTTACACTGTCCTCATTGTTTTGGATTCTTTTTTCTTCTTCTTGTTTTGATTGGTTGTTTTTTGCTTTATGTTCCAGATTATTGATTTGATTCTCGGCTTCATCCACTCTACTATTGTTTTCCTATAAATTGTTATTTATTTCAATTAGTGTATCCTTCATTTCTGACTGGATCTTTTTAATGCTACTGAGATCCTCACTGTGTTCCTTGAGCACCCTTATAACCAGTGTTTTGAACTCTACATTCTGATAGACTGCTTAGCTCCATTTTGTTTAGTTATTTTTCTGGAGTTTTGCTCTGTTCTATCATTTGGGCTATGTTTCTTTGTCTCCTCATTTTGGCAACCTCTCTGTGTTTGTTTTTATGTATTAGGTAGAGCTGATATGACTTCCTGTCTTGGTAGTGTGTGGCCTAATGTAGCAGGTATCCTGTAGGGGCCCGTGGCACAGCCTTCCTTATCACCCAAGCTGGGTACTCAAGGTGCACTCTTTGTGTGGGCTGAGTACACCCTCCTCTTGTAGTCGAGCCTTAGTTGCTGTTGGCAGGTCAATGGGAGGGATTTACCCAGGCCAATCAGCTGCAAGAATTGGCTGTGATCACTGACCACCAACCTCTGCCCTCCGTGGAGGATCAGCTGTGCAGAGACAGGGTGGTGGAGCTTCGACATGGTCTGTAACTATACACTGGGTGCACAGACTT
The DNA here is from genome assembly GCF_987537825.1 of Furipterus horrens. Classification (NCBI taxonomy): domain Eukaryota; kingdom Metazoa; phylum Chordata; class Mammalia; order Chiroptera; family Furipteridae; genus Furipterus; species Furipterus horrens. Next base: position 107,602,415 of record NW_028327177.1, on the reverse strand, counting down.
CGGGGTTTCCCAGATGGTGCAGGCCAAGGTCAGCCTCAACCTGTGTGTTCCCGAGGCCACCTGCTTGAGCTATAAAGGAATCTGAGATGGCTGTTACTTTTACTGGGCTTGGAGATTCCCAGGCTAAGCCAAGCTATGAATCTAGGCTTGCTGCTGCTAGTACTAGGCCTGGGGCCACTTAGCAAGAGGTATGGGGGACTGGGAGCTCACTGAGGACAGCTGGCGCTTGTTTGAAAAGTTATAGGAAGTTGTGAAGCATGAGCCAAGACCAGCTATTTATATGAAAAGGCCACTGTTAACAGCTGTAAGTTTGCTGGGATGGAGCCTCAGGAGGTCCTCAGGGTGGGGCAAACAGTGTTAGCCAGGTTGATGGCGTCTCAGATATTACCTCAACCTGCCAGCTCTGTGGCTCTGTTGGGGGAGGGTTCAGAAAAAGGACAGTGTCCTCTGCCTGCCTTTCTGTCTGGGAGGAAGCTGTTCCCCAGCTCTTGACTTGATGCCAGACACTTCAGTTCCTCCGTATATGCCACTGGTGCCTTTCAAGCTGCTACTGGGTGCTGGAGCTCAGAGGGAGTGAGTCTGAGTAAGTCTGTGTGTGGGTTCTTTAAGAGGAACTGCTTGGGACTCCAGGAGTTTCTTCCATTGACTCATTTCCTGCTGATTTTTGCAGCCAGAAGTTATAGGAACTTACCTTCCTGGCACTGGAACCCTGGGCTGGGGAGCCCGATGTGGGGCTGGGACTGCTCACTCATGATATATCCCTCTGGAATTTTTATCCACCGCACATGCATATGGGAACAGTCTGTTCCACATCTTTCAGTCTGGATGGATGTGGTTTCTTTCATTCTGTAGGTTTCAGACTTCCATTCAATTCGATTTCTGGCAGTTCTGAGTGATGGTTGTTCTATAATTTAGTTGTAATTTTGATATGGTTGTGCGAGGAGGCACCATCTTGACCAGAAGTCTCCCTTAGATTTTTACTACATTGCCTTGAATGAACACTTTTGAGTCACTGCTTTTAGAGCAATGTAGCCCATTCTCTCTGTTCTGCTTTTCATACAAATTTGATTTTTTGAAAATTTAACAGGGGTTTGTGTCCTTTTTACATTCCTTAGGACCCACAGACAATTAGAACATTAACTCTCATCTCAAAAACCATTCAAACTCTGGGAAGCTGGGGTAGTTTGTCCAAAAGCAAGGTAAGTCTTTACATCTCTTGCTTTGTATTCACACTTACTCTGTCATTCCTTCTCCCTTACTTCTTTCCAAATTAAAAACAAAGCAAAACCAAACTACATAGTATGTACAATGCAGTAGCTGTCTTTTAGATAGATGTTGTGTCTTAGTCACCTGACAAAGAAGACAGATTCTAAGTTAATATATCTACAAGGGGGAGAGAGTCTGGTAAACTGATGGCTAGCGCCACCTGTTTATCTCTCTGTACCTTAATCACCTAACAGCTGTTGAGGAAATCTTTAGCTCCAAGCCATATAACTCTCTTAAAATATATAATTGAATCCTTTTAGGTCTTAGTCCTCAGCTTTATTAAAAATATAGTCCACTGTATTCTTAGTTCTCTACTTAATATATATAAATCGTGTGGTTTTTTTTTTTTCCTTAGTCAAGTTTCAAGGAGACATTCATGTGTGAGTTTTTCAAGATGTTTCAAGAAGAAGGATATATTATAGCAGTTAAGAAGGTATGATTGCTTTGCACTGGAAGTGTTAACATTTCTTATCATATAGCATTGGGGAAATAATACTTCATAATATTCCTACGAGTTAATCTTCAGTTTTAAAAAATAATGTAAAATTATCCATCAACTATAACAAAGCTTCCCGTTTCCCCCTTTCTCCTCCTGTTCAAAACTATGGTGTTTTTAGCTATGAAAATACCTAAATGACTTTTAGCAATGGCTACGATTGCCAGTGTCTTAATAACACAAGTTACAAGTATCTAGAGCTATGGTTTCTCAACAGCGCCACTATTGGCTATTTAGTCAAGTAATTCTAGATTGTGAGGAGCTGTCTTGTCCATTGTAGGACGTTCAGCAGCATCTCTGGCCTCCACCAATTAGATATTAGTAGCATGTTTCTATGTAGTCTAGAGGTAACAACCTACTAAATGTGCCTTATGTATAGTAGGCACTTAATTGCTATAGTAAAAAATATATGAATTATTGAACATTTTATAAACAATATAGACTTATGGTAGTAACTCAAGGAAAGTTACTAAAATTAAAATGGACAAAAGCCTACAGTATATAATATCCTAACATAAGGCTTACAATATATAAAAATTGCTATACTTAGAAATAGAAAATGTTTTGAAAGGATCTATAATTTCTTGAGTTTTTAGTTCTGAATAATTCTAAACAAAATGTAGCATTATTGTAATACTCTAAAAATTTGTTAAGAGAAGTTGTTTTGAAGTATATCTAAACTTGGCTTTAAGAAAGTACTGTTATTTTATTTATCACAGTTCTAACTTAATAAAGTCAAATTAGCAAAGCCAAATTTCAGAGATTTCATTCATTTCTACAACATGATTCACAGTTGATTGCCAAGAGTATATTTTGTGGAAGTGTGTTTGTACTTTTAAAATTCTTACAGGGATTCAGTAAATGAAAATGATGATTAAAAATATTAAAGCCAGTTGGAATCTTTTCATCTAGAATAGTGCAACTTCAACCAAAAATATTTTAAACAACCATTGAAGACTTTTGAGGAGAAACTTTTTCAAAAGAATAAACAAAGAAAAAGCTGCCCTTTTATTTATAGGACATTGTTGAAACATTTGTGGGACAGTGAAGGCAGACTTCTGTTGGCAACATTATGATGTACTATCTTTTGTTTTAAGGTTGTTTTCCCATTTTTTATGACCTAGGCCATAGTAGCATCTGATTTTTTTTTCCCTGATGTAATCAGAATGTGTAGAGTTGATAAGGTCAGTGGAGAAAGTATGTAAGGGGCGCCAGGAGGTTAGTCTGTTCCTGATCCGCCCAGAGTCACCCACTCACATTCTCATGAACTGTTACCATGGTATGTCTCCTGTCTCAAATTTCATTGTAGACTCCTAAACTAGCATAGGCTATTTTGCCCTAATATAAGAGTTTTCTTTGTTATTCACTAGCTAAGTCTGGATATGTGCAGTGCCATAAAGTGCAAAAGCTTACGAAGTCCAGCTTCTCATTTCGTATTGTTCTCACTAGTGCCATTGACCACCACTGCTCCAGAAGAAAATAGGTTATAGCTCTGAATCCTATACTGTTCCCACAGTGTTTAGGAAATGTAGTCTGGACAGGTCTATAAACAGAATGACCATATAATTTAGTGTTCAATACTTCTAAGAATAAAAAGGAGTTCTTTTGATTATGTTGGGACCACAGCTGTAGACAAGGACAGCCTGAGCACAGTGGGGCTTATATTCACCCTGCCTGTAGTCTATCTTAATTATTGTGTTTTTTTTTTTTTTTCACTTTGCCTAACTGTATTTACCCCTTACTTGCTTATAAATACAGCAGATAAATAGTAAATGTACTAATTATCATAAATAAATATTTGTCAAATCAGTGCCTTCAGGCAAAACTAAGAAATAAAACATTCAAATAAATCTGTTACACTCCATTAGCAGGTGGTCCCTAGTGAGAATTAAAGATGTGATAGGAAACTTTAGTTCCCTTAGATACTTGTTCTGTATCACCCACATAAATATAATGCAAAAGAAAGTCTGCTATTGTTCCTTCACTTGCCAAGATTTCCTTCCAGGAAACTAGAAGTAAACATTCCATTGGAAACCCCTCAATGGTGGGTTCTGGTGGGTAATTCACAGCCAGTCTTAGGAGAAAATGGCTGTGCCCACAAATTCTATTTACATCAGTCACTGGTGCCTCAACGTCATTCTTATTGGAATGTAAATTTTTTTTTTTAAGTCCTAAGTGGGAAAACATAGAAAAATATAAAGGAAAAAGCAAAGACTAAACATATAATTCTTTTATTGGACAACATAGAATTCCTCTCTGGGAACAAGAATTGTTCCTTGAACTGATTTCCCTTTCCCAGGAAAGCCACATGCCAGGAAGCTCTTGACAAATCAAGGTAGCATATTTATGAATGCTCTTCACTGGTGGCTTGCCATTGCTGGGGATGGGTACTTTAAATTTTCTTAAGCTGTCATATTTCTATAATTTCCGTAGGAAGTTTATAAATTGTGATTAGATTCCAGGTTATTTCAGAGAACCCAGTTATACTTCAGTCATTCCTGTGAAATACTGTCTCTCAGGGCTAAAGTCAATTTATAGCAGAAGTCAGCAAACCCTTCTCTCTCAAGGGCTAGTGAGTAAATATTTTAGGCTCAGTTGGCCACCTACGGGCTCTGCCACATATTCTTTTTTGTTTGTTTTTATAGCTCTTTAAAAATGTAAAATAATTTCTTAACTCATGGCCTTCCAAAAACAGGCTGCAGGTTGGTTGAATCTGGCCTGCTGAGCCATAGTTTGGTGATCCCTTATAGTACAGGTTTACAATTCTATATCTAAAATCACTGGAGCCAGAAGTATTTCAGAATTCAGTTTTCAAAGTTTGGTTCACAAGCTGGCACTCAATCCGCTGAGCCACTTCAGCCAGGACCAATTTTCAGAGTTTTGAAAGGTATATGAAATATTTTATGTAATACCCACACTGGGTCCTGGGGTTGCACCCCATAATCAAACACATTAATGTTTATGTAGCACAAAGAATAATCACACTAAGTAGATAAATACAAACTATAAATAGCATTACACCAGTTCAGGTTACGTTATATCCCAAAATGAGTTACTGTAATTCAGAAATAAAGTGAAAAATCTCTTTGTATTCAGAACTTTCGAGATTTCAGAGCTATAGTTAAGGGATTATACACTAAATTCTTTCTACAAGGAAATATATTTTGGGTTTTAAGTAATTTAAGAATACCTGTCATTTTTAAATTAAGGACTTCCTCTACAATTAAATAATATGTTTTGCTTTATACATTACAATTACGTGTATTCTTTAATAACAAAGAACTTTACCTTGTTATCTTTGCCATTAAAATAAGCTGAATTTATGATGTATCTTATCACAAAGTATAATACTTGCCTATTTCCCCATCTAGTTCTTGGATGAAATTTCATCTACTGAAACTAAAGAATCCAGTGGTACAAGTGAGCCTGTGCACCTGAAAGAAGGGTAATTTGATGAAATTAGACATTAAGGTCACGTTTTAGTGTAGATGTTAAGGAAGTACAAAGAGCATTGGTCTGGGAGTGAGGAAATCTAGGTTTTTGTTCTGTGCTAGAACTGCCTGCATAGCATCAACCAGGTGAGTCACTCTCGCTGTCCTGTCAGCTTTGTCAGATGAGCATGGCTCCTTGTCCATACAGCCCTAGAGGGCTTATAACGAGATTGTGGGTATTAGACTAATTAGAGCTACTGTTTTGAAAAAGTAACAGTACTGTTCAGTCTGAAAGTAGTATTATCATTGGAAATTAAGGGGGAAGTCACTCATTTGGCCCTTTTAGTTCTGGGTGACACAGTTAATTAAAGGCTTTAGTCCCATAGTGTGACCAAAATAAATGCAAAAGTATAAATGGCAAAAGCATTTTTATGTTCTTAATGTAATCTTACACTTTTTTATGCCATTTAAAATGATAATTTTTTTGTTTTGGCTTAACTATTTTAATATTTGTAACTAAATATTTACATCTGTTGTTTTGGCAGCGAGATGTATAAAAGAGCTCAGGGAAGAACTCGGATTGGAAAAAAGAACTTCAAGAAACGGTGGTTCTGCTTAACAAGCAGAGAGCTCACCTACCACAAACAGCCAGGTAGTTGTGTGTATGCTTCATTGTGGGGTCTTTTCCTGATTCTCAGTGAAGATTTCTTTTTGCTGCTTAACGTGACTTATAGGGAACCTTTTCACTAATATTACTGTAGTTTATAGTTTCTCACAGTGATACACACACTCTAAGAATGCAATCAATATTTGACAAGTGACACCGTGTGAATTACATTTTTCTCACACATGCTCTGTTTTTTGAAAATCCCTGCTATTATAATCAGTAAGAAACAATATTAAGGCCTCTTAGAACTTGGAAGTTTCTTTAACTCTCAGAGCCAAATTGGTAGGAATCAGTATTTAATAAATGAGAGTATTTTGTCATGCCTATAGATAATGATTCCTATAAAATTACCAGATTCATTCTAGACTGTTGGCCATACAAACTCCAAGATGGAAATTTTCATTATTTGCCTTCTGAGAAAGTACACATAGGCTATATGTTTGGGTAAACAAAGCCATCTTTTTACAGTATGATTTGAGGGCTTCAGAGAGGCAGTTTGTCCCACAGCGGACTGACACAATGCTTAAATCTTCACCTTTTAAGTTTATTCCTTGGGGTAAAGTATTATCCACAGAAGGCCATTAGCTTCTTCTGATATCTTGGCAAGAACTTAGTACCTAGGTCATAGATCACATACAGTACAATCCCTTTTATTCAAAGTGATCAGGATCCAAAGATGTTCACTTAACCAAAAAAGTCAGTTAAAGCAAAAATCACTGAAAAACAAACAAAAAGATGTATGCATAGCTTAAATATTTATGTAATTGTTTACCAGTCTTTTGATAGTGAGCCAACATCTTTTCTTTGAATGTGGCTCTATAGGTTGGTTTTCCCCTTTGTGTTTCTTGTGCATATATACCACAAATGCATCAGTTTTCAGGTTGATTTCTCCAAAGTGAAGCTAGAACTTAAATACTTGAAAAGTAATCAAAATACAGAATCCTTTTAGGTTTTCAGGATGGTCACCCTAATCTTTAAAGCTGTCTCACCCCCATATAAATCAACCTTATTTGTGTAGATGTAGGCTCCTGTTTTGAAGCTTTTGAAAGCACTTGCCTGATTTTCATATAAATAGTAAATCTCTTAACAGGGGGCAATTGTCACTTTATATATATTTCAGTAAATTATAATTACAACATGGAATATGACATAAGTAAGATTAGGGACAAACTCAGTGGACTTGGTAAGCAAAAAAACCCCAAAAACCTACCCAATGGAACAGAAAGATCTAGGCTTAATAGGTAATAGCCTAGCAACCACAAGCATTCAGCATCCCATGAACATCATTCATTTTGTTTTACAGAGGAAACGAGGAGTCTTAGTCAATCCATAGATATGTTAGGTTAAGTAAGAGAGCTTCTATAAATTCTGAAATGATAAAACAAACACCAGACATGGGCTACTTTTAATGTAGAGTGCTAAGTAAGGTGCTTCTTGAAGAGTAGAGTGATAAGAAAAATGTTTTGTTTTATAATTTTTTTGACTGGCCTAGGCAGAATAATTATATATGTCCACATATGTTAGACACAAGAAAGGAAATTCATGTTTTTATTTAGGCACCCAGATAATTTGTTATGGCAGACAAACATTCAAATGACTAAAGATCAATAGGCTACATACTTGCCGTTCCAGACAGCATTTTTTATGCTAAGCATATTTTGAGGGATTTAGAAGTTACAGCTTATGTTGAATACTATATAAATGTTCTCACATATATAGTAGCATTTTAAAAAGAGCTGTCATAGTGTGCTAATTATGTTTAAGTTATGTGTATATTAACTATATTAAAATGAAACTTAAGGTGAGTTAGTCATTCTCCATGAATAAGTAAGCTATTTTTTCCTTATTTAAAATATTTTCTAATCTAAGCAAATATTCTAAAGTCTTTTATGGTTTTAGACTTTAAGAATCAGATGATGGCTTTGGACCCTTTCCTCTAGAAAAATGCATGTACAAACTAGACACAAAATTTTGCATGTAATTTCAGGGAGTTCATAGACCCAAAGTCCAATCACAGTTCTCGAGAACCTTTGTTCTATCCAATGATCTTATGAGGATAAAATTTTGTGAAATTCTGTGGTATTTTATACCTAGGCTGCTCTAGGTATAAAATAGACACATTAGAAATTACATTGTTTTCAAGCCTGAAGAAATTTAACATGTTGGAATGACTAGAGGAGTGAGCTCTATTATATGAAGTTATGAGATTGTTTACCAAAGCCTACAGTTTTAAGCATCATCCATGTCTGTCGCTTTAACTATTTTGATGGATTTTTCCAAAATGTATTACATGCTTCCCTGCCTTCTAAAAAAGAGTTCATTGAACGTAAGTTAACATTTTCTAGACGACTTGAATCTGTCATTGATAATATTAATTATTATATAGTGCTCTTAGTGATGTTCTCAGGGATGTTTATGGGTATGTGCGGCTGTTTACTCCCCAGCTAAATGCTTTGGACTGCTGTGCTTTTTGTGTTCCTGTCTTCGTTTTTCTCTGTCCCTTTTATGTTTAGACTGACATCTTGATTTCTTGTGCTGTCAGTGAACTATAACATCTCACTTTCACCTCCATCACCCACCTCCATTTTTTACTGCTAATATACTAGGGATGAAGATATGGTTCTGTGTTTGTTAAAACTATACATAAAAGTCCTTGATTCAAGACTTAAGGAATTTCTTCTTATGAATAAAATATGTGGGCTTTGGATTCTCTGTTTGGTTGTTAAGCAGATGTTTTGTTTACTGCCTCTCTTCTTGCTGCTTTCTGGATAGCCAGGGCTGTAGTTAAGTCTCTTGCTACACTTACTATGTGACTTTGGTGTCTGAAAGAGAGCCTCCCAAAGTTTCTGTAACATAGTTCTGAATCATTGAGTCTTGTTCTGTCCTCTTGCTGGGCACTAGTATCTTGAAGTTTTCTACCAGTTAAAATCAAACAATATGGTCTTTTTCCAAATTACTGGAAAAGGAATTAATTTTTTTTAATTTTAAGGGTTTGTCTCAAATAAGTTGTTAAATTTTTGGTTCCTGCTTAAGTAATTACGAGGAATAGTAAGCAACAAATCTTCAATACAACTAAGTTAACATGTCGCAAATGAATATTATAGGACACTCAACCAGTCATCAGTCATGATTACATTAACAGTTTTTTATGGACCTGTGTGCTTGTGATTATGGTTTTATTGCTATATTGTAATGTAGTCATCTTCCACAAGTAGAAGTTCTTTCCTAGTTGTATGCTGGAACCAAATGCATTGTTGACGTTCCTGCTTCTTCCTGTCTCATGCAGCCTCATCTTCTGCATTCTCCATCTGTCGCTTCACCAGACTACTCTTGCAGTTTCTTTAACTTGTATTCTTTCATGTTCCTGCTTTTGCATAGGCTTTTACCTAGAAATACCTTTCCTTCCTTTTTCACCTTTAAGACTCAAATCAAGTATTAGGTCTTTACAGAAGTCATTTATAAGTAGAGATAACTCCTGTCACATTGTCTGGTCCTTACTTCTCTGTCTCTGTGCCCCCGGTCTTTAAAATACTCAGTGGTAGGGATGATGTTTTTACTGCCTTCACTAAGGCATTACATTAAGTAACTCTTTTTAATAAATGGTGTTCTTCAAGGAAGACCATGTCTTTTAGATATGTTATCATCTGAATTATTTTAAGAACTATAGCTCTAAGCTTCTAAACTGTTCACCAAGCATGCTAATAATAGATTATTAATAAATTCATCTCTGAAATTCCATCCTGTGTTCTCCAGACTTGATTAGGTATTGTCTGCTTTGGGAGACCTGACATACCAGAAACATACAGCCTGCACAGCTTCCATGTGATAGCCAGTGTTCTAGCTTATATAGCTGGCGGACCATAGAAAAGAAATTACATGATGTTTTAAACAGACATTTTAACACATTTCAATTGACTTGGTTTTTACCTGCTCATATTTTCACACACAGGGCTGTATAGTATTTTTTCTTTGATAATCAAAGAGTATCATTGATTCAATCATGCATTCATTCACCAAATATTTTATTGAGTGCCAACTTTGTGCCAGACACTGTTGTAGATTCTGGAGAAAACAGTAGTGAAAAAACATACCAAAATCCTTGCCCTTGTGGATCTTATAGTTTAATGATAATAGACAATACACACACAAAAAATGTATAGTATATTGGATGATTATAAATGAGATGGACAAAAAAAAAGCACAGAAGGGCATAGAGAATGATGGGCTCATTGAGGAGAGTTGTGATATTAAAAATTCTAGACAGGGTTGGCTTCATTAAGAAAGTGACATTTGAGCAAAGACCTAAAGATGACAAAGGATTGTGCCATGTTGATACTTGGAGTAGTAATAACACAGACATAACTAACAGCAGCCAGTATAAAGGCCTTAAGAAGAAGCATGCTTAGAGTAGTCAAGAAACAAGAGAAAGCTCCTGTGGCTAGGGAAAAAAAAAAAAATGAGTAAGGGGGTGATTATAGAAACTGAGGCCAAAGATCATGGAGAAATTAGACATTATAGGGCTTTATGGACCATTGGAAGTCTTTTACTCTTGAGTAAGATGGAAAGGCATTGGAGAGTTTTAAGCAGAGGAATAACATTGTTTTAATAAGATGAATTGCTCATGCCAGAATGCAGTGGGCAAGGAAACAAGTTAAGGCACTTTTACAGTAACCCAGGAGAGAGAGGATAATGGTTTGGACCAGTTGGTACCCATGGAGGTGGTAAAAATGGATCATATTCTGTATCTCTTCGTGAAGATAGTACTCACAGGATTTGCTAGAGCAGGGGTCCCCAACCCCTGGGCCACAGACTGGACCAGTACCAGGCTGCACAGCGCCACACAGAAGGGGGTGAGTGGTGGGTAGGTGAGCGAAGCTGCATCTGTATTTACAGCCACACCCTGTTGCTCGCATTACAGCCTGAGCTCTGTCTCCTGTCAGATAGGTAGCAGCATTAGGTTCTCATAGGAGAATCTATGCACTTGAATCATCCCAAAACCATTCCCTGCCGCCACTGTCCACCCTCCGTCCATGGAAAACTTGTCTTCCACGAGATTGGTCCCTGGTGCCAAAAGGGTTGGGGACCACTGTGCTAGAGGATCAGATATCAAGAGCGAGGGAAAGGCAGGACCCCCTCCTCCCCATCCTGCCCAGCCCTATTTCTTATATAACATATTTGTTTTTCCTGGATTTATTTTTTATTTTGCAGGAATACTTCCTCAAGGAATTACTTCATATAGGCTTTATGGCTGATAAATTGTCTGAGTCCTTGCATACTTTTTTAAAACTCTTTATTTTTACCCTTATTCTTGAATGATAGACTGAATTTAAAATTATTTTCCCTCAGAACTTTGAAGATATTACCCCATGGTTTGCTAGTTTTATTGTTGCTGGTGAGAATTTTGATGTCAGTCTTCTGATTCTGTCTTGATTCTTCTTCCTAGAAATCCTTAAGACTTCCTTTAGCCTTCAAGTTCTAATATTTTACAGCAAAATGTATAGGTATTTGTCTTTAATTTGCTCAGCACTTGATGGATCCTTTCAATCTGGAGATTTCTACCTTTATCTCTGGGACGTTTTCATTGGTAATTTTCTCCTGAACATATTTCTATTCTGTTTCTAGAATTCCACTTAGACAGACACTGAAACTTCTAAAGCCATCCACCGTGGCATTCCAGTTAACACTATTTACTATGAAATTAATTCTGATGACATGACAGTATATGTGCCTGGGAGCAATGTGCTTTCTGTACGTATGCAACATTACAATTTGTCTAGAAATGAACAAATATGGTAATTTTAGGATATGTGCAAGCTTTGTATATTCAACAAATCTAAAACACAGAAATTTCCTGCAAAACTTTTAAATTCTCTCTAATCTCTGTGGTCCCCCCCGCCCCCAATAGCTTGGTACCCAAAGACATGTCTTCTTTGCCTGTAATTTATTATACCTGATTTCCTCAGATGTTACTCTCTTTGTTGTACTATGTGTGTCTCTCCTTTAGAGTTTGGTAGTTCCCTCATCTGTTTGGTAATTTTTTTTGGTGATTTGTCATATTTATGTTTTTATAGTTCTGTCGCCTGCTTGAGTGTTCAGTAACTTTACTGCCAGTGATTATGCGGGAGGGGCAAGGGTGCCAGTGCTTGTCTTCTGCTGTGGGTGCTCTCCCTCCCTCCTGAGGGCCAGCAGCTACCTTTGACATGGCACTGCTCTACAGCACAGTACGCATCCTTGCTGCTTTAGCCTGGGACATATGCTTCTGTTAACTGATGCTTAGCACAGGCAGGGGCATTGTGGGGGTGGGCAGGTGATGGCCTAATTGGCCCAGCTGTTCCAGATGTAGCTCACTGACTAATCATCCTGATGTGTGTCTGAGACTGTCCGTTGACTGTGGCTTAAAGCTCTCTTCTAATCATCCTACTTTTGCAGATGTCTTCTGTAGCTTTCTTCAGTTTACTCCCTGCACCCCCCACCCCACCATAAATTTGACCTTCTCTGCTTCCAGGAGGCTATTGATGGTTTTTTCTAATTTTCCCATGCATTTATAATTTGTATTTGTTAAAATTAAGTGTTTCCTCAGAGAAGTTTTCCCTAACCACTCAATTAAAGTAACTTCCCAATTACTTTCTATCACATCTCCTCAGGTTATTTTCACTTTAGCATTCATTTCTACCTAATATTTATTTGTTTTTTGTCAGTCTTTCCAGACCTAATTGTAAACTTTTTATATGTTCTATTTACTGCTGTATCCCAAGTGAGATACAGCGTCTGGTAGGTATGTAGGTAGACATTCAATATGATAGTTGAGATAAGTGACTTTGTTTTAAAAAATAAAAATCACATTTGCTTGAATTAAATTTTATATTTTATTATAGAAACCAGGTTTAGCAAGTAGTCTATGTTAACCTCTCTGTTCAAGACAGAAAACCTTTAATAACCAAATAATTTTTTTGACCAGAAAGCTATATACATTAATCCATAGACTAATATAAAATGTAAAGGTCTTAATCTCCAGCACTTTAATCCACATGTCATTAAAACAAAGTTTGGTGGGAAAGAAAGCAAAGCTTTGATTTCCTAAGAACAGTATTACGAAATGACCAGAAAGAGTTGTAATTCTGTTTGACTATATGAGAGCAAGTCTGTTCTCAGGTAACTTGTAAGTTGAAGTGCTTCATCAAATCTTTTATGCCATATTTATGGAGTTCCTTTAGCAAACTCAGATTTTCAAATTCTTAAATTGGTAGGTTAAAGATTTACTCTACAAAGTAAAATTTTTACTTTTGTTTCCTGTGTCTCTTAGAATAAGTTTGTTAGCTCTAGTCAGCTGACCAGCCAACATATGATAGTAATGAACAATTTTTCAATTTCAAGTCATTATTTCGCCCTGACTGGTGTGGCTCAGTTGGTTCGGCTTCATCCTGCAAAGTGAAAGGTTGCCAGTTCAGTTCCTGAACGGGGCACATGCCTAGGTTGCGGATTTGATCCCCCCAGTTGGAGCACATACAAGAGGCAACCAATCAATGTTTCTCTCCCTCTCTTTCTCCCTCCCTTCTCCTCTCTCTTAAAAATAAATAACTAGATAGATATTTTGAGGGTTAATCCCTTAATTAAATATTAGATTGAAAAACCAGAAAACTCTACTTCTGTATAATCAGATTTACTGCTTGTGTAATAATTTCATGACTGAAAATTCCATGTCTCCTCAAATTTTGAGTAGGTCTTTGTTGCTAAGTATATATTTTTTTCAGTCCCCACATAATGTTACAAAATAATACAACATTTTACAAAATAATACTGATGTTAAAAAAGATTAATGAGAATTTGTCCTAATAAACTAAAGAATGCTTTTTGAATATGGTTTCATAGCAAAGTAAAAATAATGGTAAATATAAAAATATTATAACATTCTTATTTTCTGCAAAGAGATTAAATGTATTTCCACATTTTCATATAATGTTTTAATTTTTTTAAAAAGTAAAGAGAAAGTCACTTTATAGAACACAATCAAAATTTATCTGTTCCATAAAACCAAGACTATATATGTGCAGTTTGGAAATCTGTAGTTACTTATAACATCAAGAGGAAGAACAAATCTTACGTCATTAGCCTCTTATCTTTCTTTATAATACTGAGCAAGTTATTTTAATTTTGTTGTACTTCTTTTATTATTAGGCAAAGATGCAATTTATACAATTCCAGTGAAAAACATTCTTGCTGTGGAAAAACTGGAAGATAGTTCTTTCAACAAGAAAAATGTAAGTTGCAGATATAAGTGAAGCTTTTTAAATTGCGTATAATTACTTATACAAAAATTTTCAAGAGGTTGGTCATTTTAGTATTTGCCATTAATCATTAATACTTTATAATTGCTGGTTAGGATTCTATCTTAAAATTGTCCGTTATTGTTGATGCCTTGTATAGCCTGCCTAGCCTATTAAGTTAAAGATACTTTTCTCAATATTACTCTATTAAACTTCTCAGCTTACCATTCAAGTCTTGTAGTAATATAGTCAACCAATCTGTACAGTTTTATCTTCTGCTACCACTCAATACATATTATACTCAAACCAACCAGGAGATTCCCTTGTTTTTCTATATTTTCCCATTGCTTTGCCTTTAGTTATAGTATTTTCTCTACTGAAATCCCCTCCCTTAATTCCTATTTTATGATAGTCTGTTCTTTGGGCATGTGTGGCTTCTAAAAATTATATAATAATGTACTGTTTAGTATCATGTGACTCACATTGCCCTTAGGACTAACTTGCTTGAAATGTAACAGTTCCTGAGATATCTGAGCAGCAGTTATCTAGCCAAGCAAAATATATTTCTCTTATATACTTTTTTCTGTTTTGTATTGTGTGTTGATTTTGAGATTGTCACTAACTTTTTATCTCAATTGCCTATAAAGATGTTCCAAGTAATACATACGGAGAAACCACTCTATGTCCAGGCAAATAATTGTGTAGAAGCTAATGAATGGATAGATGTACTCTGCAGGGTGAGCCGATGCAATCAGAACAGGCTCAGTTCTTATCATCCCTCTGCATATCTAAATGGCAGCTGGCTCTGCTGTCAGGAGACCAGTGAAAACACTCCAGGCTGCAAGCCGTGTACTGCGTAAGTTCCTTCTGATTAAAAAAGCAATGCTTCACGTGTAGTCTATCTATACAATGAAATATTTACTCAGTCATGACGTGGGATGGAGTACTGATACAGGCTACAACACACATGAACCTAAAAAACATGCTAAGTGAAAGCAGCCAGACACAAAGATTATATACTGTACGTTAACATTTATATAGTGTCCAAAATAGGTAAATTCATGAAGATGGAAAGTAGATTAGCAGTTGTGAGGAGAGTGGGGGAGGCAGGAATGGAGAGTGCTAATGGATATAGTTTCTTTTGTGGGGGTGCGATGAAAATGTTCCCAAGTAAATAGTGGCTGACACTAGTCAGAAAAAAAGGGCAATGTTTATAAAGATGTGTGAATTTGAGCAAAATAATCAAGAAGGGCTTAACATTCCCTTTTAATTGTATAAAACAGCTATTGTCTCCCTATAGACTTAAGAAGTAACATATTGTGGTGAAGCATAGGTTATGAAAATGATTTCACTTTCAAATTCCTCTCCTTTTGATTAGAGTCACATAATAACCAAATTTCTGTTGGCCCTGTTTAATTTGATTAGCAAATGAGTCTAGATTTCTGAGGTTCCTTCTACAAAATCCTGTGGTTTTGCTTTTTAGTCTCAAACCTTCAAAATCTTTGACATGTCAACAAAGTGAAATTTTTTCCAATGTCTTTAATTTCATTTTTACCATAGAGGTGTCCCTGCAGACATCCAAATAGATATTGATGAAGACAGAGAAACAGAAAGAATTTATTCCCTTTTTACTCTCAGTTTACTTAAGCTACAGAAAATGGAAGGTATGATTAAAATATTTTTATGTAACCATGATCCTTAATTACCCGTTCCTGAAGTATTACTTTGGCATTATTGTAACATTGAAAATACTCACAGATTTACCAAAATGTTACTTTTATGAAAGTTGACAAACTCGGAAAGGGGGGCATTTTTCATAGATATTCATGAAGTAAAAATACTATTTTTACATAAATGTGATGATTGTAATTAATAAAATGAATGTATTTTGGTTATCTGCATTTCTAGGGGAAATCGCCCCAGCTTAAGACACTTGAAAAGTTCTTATTTCTATTACTAATTACATTTATGAAATATAGATGTCTGATCCGAGATTTTGCTACCCCTTGTAGAGGCGTGTGGAACTATAGCAGTGTATCAAGGACCACAGAAAGAGCCAGATGATTATTCCAACTTTGTAATCGAGGATTCTGTAACAACCTTTAAGACAATTCAGCAAATAAAAAGCATCGTAGAGAAGCTAGATGAACCTCATGAAAAGTATAGGAAGAAAAGATCAAGTAGTGCAAAATATGGGAGCAAGTAAGTATTTTTAAGAAACTTGAAACATATTTTTAAACATAGTTTGAGATTGACTCCCCTGCTGTGTGTTTACACGTGGAATGCAGGCCTCCTGCTTACCTTTGTCTGTCAAGACCCAGCTCAGAAGCTCTGTCTTGTGTAGGAGTTTCCCTGGCCACTCACCCAGTGCTCTTTGTCTCTTCAGTCCTGGCACTGTTTCCTAACCTTGTGCTGTCCTTCATCACCACTTGTAATGTTACATTCCAGTGTCACATTCCTTAAGTTGAATACTCTAGCCTGCTGGGGTTTCTGTTTGTTTGTTTGTTTTTTACTGATACTCTTCCTTCTTAATTTCTCCCACAGTGCCTTATACATAGTAAGTACTTAAAAAAAAAATTTGATAGTATTTTTGGATTCACCTCAGCTGTACATGGATACTACAGTGGCTAACAACACAGCTCACATTTATTAGGCGCTTACTCTAGCACCAAGTACTATGACTAGTACTTCACACCAATCATGTCATTTAGATTGTTTTTAGCCCAAATAACAGAAAACCCCAGTTGATGGCTTAGCCAATAAGAAATCTTGTATTCTTTTAATTAAGTTCAAATTTCTACAGTTGTTTAGTTCACCAGCTCAACACTGTCATCCAGCCACTCAGCTGTCCTCAATAGGACTTCTGTCTTCCTCATGCTGTCACTTTATGGTCACAGTTGGGCTATAGCAGTTCAAAGCCTCACATTTTTATATAATAGTGTCCAGAGGCAGAATGCTGTTTTCTTCTCACCAAGAGAAAATAACCTTATCTAAAGTTAATTTCCCTAGACCACAGGGCCGCCCAGGACTAGCACTAGAATCTGGTTTCTGTTTACACAGAAGTAAATAGGTAGTGGATGGTTCTTAGACCAACAAATAAGTTATTGCCACAGTGTACACTCTCTCCCGTTGACCCTCACATCAGCCCAACATTGTTATATTCCCATTCACAGCTAGAGGAACTGAGGCTCAGGCAAGATAAGTGCCATGCCCAAAGTCACATATCTGATGAGTGAGGGGACTTTGAATCCTGGCCCCACCATTTTAGGTATTATTTTTAATTGTGTAGATTAATAATTAAATTCGTGGTGTATGAACAATAAAAATCAGTTTGACAGGTATAAATGTTTGTGTTCTCCCTGGATAGAAGGCCCAGTACATTAGAAGGGTTATTATAAACCTCCCTCTCCTTTTTCCTAGGTTAGTGTAATCAGTTCTCTTCCAAACGTAGTTGTGCAGCTTTGGAGCCCAGGAGGTTTCTCCGTGAGGTCCTAGCCAGTGCTGGCCCAGCCTTAAATAGCAGGCCCCCCTCGTATACGTACACTGTACCCCTTCCCAGCTTTATTTTTCTCTATTTAAAAATACCAATCTCTCTTGTACTAAATATTTTACTTGTTCACTTTATTTTCCCTGTACCAGAATATAAGCTCCATGAGGTCACAGGGTTTTGTCAGGTTTGTTCACTATTGCATCTGTATCTTCTGAAATAGTGTCTGACATTTAATAGTAGTCAGTAAATACTTGTAGAGTTAATGAAATAAGACTTGGCATCAGAGAATATCAAGGGAAGATTATAAATACATAGTGGATCGTATGAGGTATTTGTCACTTTTTAAAATGTTATATTCTTTAACTTTTGAAAATGATTTTCTTTTATTTTTTTCCTAGGGAAAATCCAATTGTTGGGAAAACGTCTTAGAGTTTGACCAATTGATTCAGAAGAACTGGAAAATACTATTTTTGTTGGAGTTTTTCAATTCATCAGATATTCTGTTCATAGTATTTAAGAATGAACATTGGCTTCAGTTTCACCTGCATTCACATTGTATTTAATATTTAATAATTGAAAGTAACTGTTTGGGAATCCTCGTGTTGATGTATTACTAGAGAATTTGAAACCTAAGATTCCCTTCATATCTATGTGTCGAAAGCCATGTTTCTGCAACTTCTTTTTAATAGAAAGAATTTTCCTACAGAAGCTTTGTAAAAAAAGGAGCTCCTTCATAGCAGGAAACCACCTCTTGTAACACTCTGTGTTCTGTGGACTTCTCACTACCATTAGTGCCTGCTCTATACTGCCAATGTTGTGTTCTTTTTCTAGAAAATCCCAACCGATGACAACTCAGAGCTTTCCATTTAGTTCACCTAGACCCTCCATCTTCAAAAGAGAAAAAAAAAGAAAAGGCTTTCCTTTGGTCCATTAGTCATTACAGATTACATTAAGGGCAATGACAGAAACTTTAGAAAACTGCCAGAGCATCTTTGAAAGTTGATAGATCCTTTTGCCTATTTAAAGATGTAAACAGAACTCAGGAGGAATCAGGGAACATGTGCTATTGTGTGCATCTTGTTTACATTTGGGATGAGTGGTGGCAAATGAAATAAAATGAGACCACTAAATTTTTTTCATTGTTTTAAATATCAGGTACTCATTCTTTTGATTTGAGAGTTCAGGTTAATGTGACTTCATGGACATTTTTTCTGAAAAAGAAGAGAAAGTAAACAGTGAAAGAAGGTGATGTGGGGAAATCACCTGGCTTCACCTGTGACTCCATGTTGATATAAAGGGCCACCATAAAGACGCCCTCCTCCTAGTGCGGCTGTTACCGAGTTGAGAGCTAACTCAGGAACAGTCACTTGGCGCACTTTAATAATCGGGGCTCTCAGCCCCAGATTATGCTTTAGATACTCCATGGTATCTAATCTTTATGATCAGTTCAATGATCAGTGTTTAAGTCTAGAAATAGTGCTTTTCTGAAAACGTTTCTATTTCATTGCTGTTTCCTTACTGTGTGCTAGCCAAATGGAATTTGGACAAGCAACTGTTTGATCTTGTTTTACCGTAATAATTTACTTTTATCCTAAAAACCATAATTGTAAATAAGCAGTCGAAGCAAGTTGCTATCTTGAAGTCGAGAGGGACGCACTTTGCTTCATCAGTATTAAAAACCACGGTACTCATATTTTGTCTTTTTTAATTCAAACATTTTCTAAATGTGGTACTTTGAACCTTGGAGTATTTACACATTTCTGTTTAAAACTGTGACTTATTAATGTAAGTCTAGCTAGTAGTGCTTTTTTTGTTTGTTTCCTTGAGCATAAGCTATATTTTAAGGTAAATCTTACCAGTTATGTTATTGATGAGTAATTGTTTTTAAATTATATTGTTACTAGGTAGGTATTTTTAAAGACCATTGGCACATAATCAGAGTTGTTCCATAAATGATTCTAATTGAGCAATGTATTTCTCTAAATGACTTGTCAAAATCAATTGGTTTTATTAAGAAGCAGTTCTAGTCTGCATTATGGTAGGTTATTCCTGGCCCATGTTAAAGAGAAGTTTGAAAGAGTTCTTTGAATTTTTTGAGCTTGTAGATTCCACAAAGTACAGCGATTTATAAATATGAAGGAATTCAACCTTTTAATAAATTTCTTACTGTTGAATTTCATTTAAGTTGAAATTTCCTTTTAAGAGTCACTGAATTAATTGTCTACCTGAAAAGAACATGTGAGCATTGTCAGATATCACTTATTACTCTGTAGTGGTTTTTTAGTCTCCTGCTGTTCTTTTCCAAAGTTAAAGAAATATTCTTCTAGTATTTTGTAATGTCATATCCCCAATTACGAGTGTTTTTAAAGATCAAAGCATTACCAAGGGGACCAAGGCTGTGTGAATACATACCTCTGAATTTGAAGGAAAGAGTTCAGTCATCTAGTTATCTTCTCCATGTGACACTTTTAAACAACCGCTTTGACTGGAATTATCCAGGTTGGCACAGCCTAAAAAGGAGTAATGTGAAATTAAATTAATTTTCTTTGAAAATCTTCTGAAATAAGAAACTATATTAGTAGGACCCTAGGTAAGCAAGGTACGTTTGATTTTTACTACCTGATCTGTTTCTCTGCCTTTTCCACACTTGAAAAAATACATAGCAGCTCCCTTCGCCCTAAAAACCTATAAACCCCAAGAAGGAAAGAGAAGAATGATATAGAGAAACTCTTGCCGTAAATGCCAGTTCTGGTTCTTAGCTTAGCCATTTCCATCAGCTGAAATTGTGGCGTTCTGTTGCTTGTTTTGTTGTTATTGTTTGTTTTGTTTTTTGTTCAGCTTTGTTCTTTTTAATACTCATTTAAGAAGACAATGGGCAATAGCAAAGTTTTTTACTCCCAAGAATATAATTTATCAAAATGAATCATTTTATTTGCCAAAGAAATACATTTATAATGTCACGGGTAATGGTTAAGTGTCAAACTAGGCTTTCCTTATGATACAAAAAAAAGTGATGAATGCTGTGGCTTTTGTTTCTGTTGAAGCCTAACTTCATTTATTTATCAGAAAGACTCATTCATGCCAGTTAGAAAACAGACTTTTCAAAATGTAAAAGCACCTTTGATTTGCTCTAACGGTACGTTCTGTAAAGACAGAAATGCAACAAAGCTTTCTAGGTGTCCTTACAGTATGTGAAAAATACAGGACTCATTCTAGAGTTAAATTACCAGCCTTGATTGATATTATTTGCTTCCATTTTTATAGCTTGGTGATTAATATGTTGCTAGTAAATACTGGTTTTTACAGTGTCCAGTTCTAAAATGTAAGTTATCAAAACTTAATGTAGTGAATTTGTGTAACCATGTTATATTGTTGAGAACGTATTTTTATTTAAATTTTATTTTCTTATCAAGAGTATTATAAAAATTAAAAACTTTTGTAACTGTTCCTTGGAAATAACTCAAATAAATTACAAGAAGCCTGTCCATTCTTTGTGAGACCATACTTTCTTACTGATGTAGGAATTCTTATTTAAAATTATTATACCTTATTAGTAAGGAAATAGCAGAAGTGAGAAATCCCCAATTACAAAAAAGAATGAAGCAGTCTAGAAAGAGCTTAGTATTCTTGCATTTATTTAGGCTGATTTTTAATATACTGTGGTCATTATTTATTCAAAGAATAAATAGACTAGTTTTGGGGACCTACAGTGTGCCATTCAGGGTCCCGTCATTCCTTAGAGCCGTGCATGTCCGACATTCAGGGATGTATCTGCTTCTGTCTGGGTAAACAATATAGAGCTGAGTTTTCAGCCTGTGTTAGACTTTTTGAAGGATCACACGTTCTACTCTTCTCGAAAAGGTCAACGTCATAGCCTCTGGTTACTCAGGTCCTGCACGGACTCTGCAGGTGAGCCTGCCCCATAGCTCGGCGTTCGGTGCATTTTTCTGGGTGTTGGAATTGGATCATGTGCCATTTTGCTGAGTTGTCTAGAAAATGTAAAGGGACAGTACCAAAAACCAGTTAGTAACTTGTGCCCCGAATGAGAAAAGCAAGAATCCTTCCCAGTAGGACCTCAGCAGCCCTCCTAACATCTCTAAATCCTCATAAAACAGCCCCTGCTACTCCAGAAGGGGTAAGGTTAATAAAGAGGAAGAAATAAGATTCTGAATCGCTAAGGATCTTATTTTTATTGAAATACCAGTTCCTCCACTCACACTAGCCCATGTATTAGAAAAGAACTTGTCAGAAACATTAAAGAATTAGGGTTGTATTCCATAATGTAAACAAGCTAGTTTTGGGGTTTGTTTTTTTTTTTTTAAGAGAAAGAGGGTCATACCTTACTTGGGTTTCCAGGTTGCATGATTCCAAAATGAGAGACACCTGAGGCTACGCAGGGTCCTTTTATGTGTCCACCAGAATAAAAAGTAAGGCATAGCTTAGCACTGCTGCGTTTGGGTCTCTTCTATATTTCTCTTCTACTGTAGGTTAATGGCCAGTGCTGACCCTTCAGAACAGACATGACACGCTTCAAAATAAACTGACTAGTATTCGGAGGGTCTTTATTTCTCATACACATCTGCACCTGAGGTTTGATCTTCTCTGGCCAAAAGGTTCACTCTTTGCCTTGCCATCCTGCCATTTGACTTCTTAGTTGATGACACCATTTGCTACCATATTTGAAGCTTATATGTATATTTTATATTAATAGCAGGGAAGGTGTAACCTGTTTAATTACACTAAAGTCCTGTTAAGGTTTGTTTAGATTTCTGCCTTACAGTTCACATCCTCTTGGTTTCATACTATTAAAACCTTTGTACTTTGTGTTGGTCTACTTTTGTCTGGAGCAAACAACATTCTTTTCAAATTTAACATGTCTCAACTCCTCTCACAACTGAGAAGGCCACACTGCCTGGACTGTTAAAGAAACACCCATCATTTTAGACAGATTCTCAGTGCAAGATGGGTAAGGGACCCCTGGAGAGCCATTTCAGAACCTCCCTGAGAGGACAGCAGGCTTGGGTGTGAGGTATACAGTCTGAAAAGCCTGTAACTCAACAGAAGAAGCTCGAAACAATCTTGACTGATACAAATGCATATGTGAGCCTGTGATTCTCAGCTAGAGGCCTTTTCCAACATAGAGCCTGAGATGTTTGTGTTAATGTTGGACATTCATTTTTGAAATTTGGGAAATACTGGAATATAGGCTAAAGTAAATTCCCAATCCTGACCCCCAAGTCTCAGTCCTAAACTCTACATGAAATTATATGTCAGTAGTAAGGATACAGCTAAAATTGCTGCATCCTTGCAGCTTACATTCTCGGGAGAGAAGGAGAACAAAATGAACACATAAATTATGTCAGGTGGCAATAAGTACGTTGAAGCAAAGTTGAGCAGAGAACGGAGACTGGGAGAGGTGGGGATGGAATTTGTAACCAGGGAAGGCCTCACCAGGTAGGAGATATTGAAACAAAAATCTGAAGAATTGAGGAAAGAGGGTCATAAGGATAGGTAGGGGGAAATCCTTTCAGGCAGAAGAAATAAAATGCATGATGTGCTCAAAACAGCAAGATTGGCGTGGCCAGAACAAAATGAGTGAGTGAAGGGACAAGGTAGGAGACTAGGGGAAAAGCTTGGAGCAGCGGAGTGACATGATCGACCTACCTCCTGTGTTGTCCTGACTGCTGTGTGAGACATCCCAGAGGGCAGACTGTAAGACTGGTGGGCTGGCACCCTAAGGCTGTGCGAGAGGGGCTGGGTGGCGGGGTGATCGCACAGCAGGGAATGAGGCTGGTTACACGCCGGTCATATTTGAGGGTAGAACCAACAGGACTTGTTGACAAATGGGATGTGGGAAAAAGAAAGAGTCTAGGAAGATCCAATGGCCTAAGCAACTGGAAGGAAGGGACATTTACTCAACTAAGAGGCTGTAGAAGATGTATATGTGTCTGTGTCCATGTTAGTGACACCTGGAAACCAGGTTCATTTAAATCACTTAGAAAGTACCAGCACATATTTTATCTAGTTTTATGCACTCAGCATATCTTCCATAACTAGATTGTAAATGATTCCAAGAATAGGGAGGGACTTTACCCAGAGCCCCTTGCCCTTAGATGAGGAAGACAATACTATTCCATGAATTAATGGCATACTACAGCTAATGATGGAACAGCAAGGGCCTTGGTTGAAAGTCATCCCAGAAATTACCTTTATAATCTTGGTCAAGTCACCCCTTTGGGTTTTGGTTTCCCTACACAGGTAAAAATTACAAGTTTCTCTCTTCAAGATATTGGGCCCTTGCTATTCACTGAGCACTCTGCTAATCCCAGGAGCCCTAAGATGCTGCCCTCAAGTTGGTCACCGTCATACTAGAGACTGGGCCAGAGTGACCTGAGGATTCTACAACTGCAATACCCAGACAACCGCTAGGGTCCTTCCCACCCATCCTCCACACCAACTTGTTTGCAGATCATTTAATACCTTCGGTGGACCCTTCCTGGCAGCATGTTCCCCAGCTTTCCTCAAGCTCCACAACCACAGGCCAGTTTAGAAGCACTGACCCTGATAGGCCCTGTAAAATTGTATTATCATCCTCCTATAACCCTCAGATAAAATAATTGGATGGACACAGAAAGCATTATGCTAAGTGAAATAAGCCATTCAGAGAAACACAAATACTGTATGATTCCACTCATACATAGAATCTAATGAACAAAATGAACTAACAAGCAAAAGAGAGACAGACTTATAGAGAGCAGGCTGACGGCTGTGGGTGGGGGTAGGGTTGGGTTGAGGGTAGGGTGGAGGGATAGAGCAAACAAGAAACTCATGGACATGGACAAGAGTGTGGTGACTGCAGGTGGGAAGAGGGTGTAGGGGGGATAAATGATAATGGACAGAGACTTAACTTGGGGTGGAGAACACACAATACAGTGTACGGCTGATGTGTTGTAGAATTGTGCACCTGAAACCTGTATAAATTCGTTAAACAGTGTCACCCCAAAAAATTCAATAACAAAGGAAAAAAATGGATTGGAAAAAATTTTTTTAATTCTTAAAGAAATTAATAAAATAGAGTCCTTTTCATTAATGAAATAACTGATAAATGAAAGCCTAGTGTAGTCCAACACCTGTTCTGCCAAGATGTTGTTAAATTAATTGAACCAGGAGCCCATCAGACTGAGGTGACTAATGCCGTGGTGGTCTGCATATGCAAACCAAAATCTAAGACTGTCTCAAGGTTATGAAATCAAACGCTAAGGACCACCAGTCACAAACAGCCACCTAGACTTTAAGCTACGACCAACCAATTTCCTTTCTTTGCTTCTGCACCTTCTCTCTATAAGTCTTCCCCCTGGCTTGTTTGGGTGGAGAGCTCCTATATTCCCTTCTGGTTTGACACTGCTCGAATCCAGATGGTTTCTGCTGAGATCAACTCTTAAAGTGTTTAATATGCCTCAGTTTATCTTTTAACAGTTCATAGACAAAAAAGCTTCCTTAAAACAGCAAAGCTGGCATTGACTTTTGAAGGTGATTTTTATTTGGACCCAAGAAAGACACTGACAGTTGCATTCTCATGTCAGAGAGGGCGTTTGGAGTGATAATTGTCCCTTTCAGTGATCAAAGATAAGGCACAGATCCAGGTGTGTTTCCCTCCTGTGACTGCCTTTATTTTTTTATAGGATGCCCCCATTATTTACAGGGGACATGAGGGAAATTAAAACCTGTAACCAGTACAGCGTAATGATCACTTGTGTGTGTGTGTGTGTATGTGAGATAGCTCAAAATAATCTGCATACCCATGAGGTACCTTTTGGGGTGCTATTCTACCCTCAAGGTTCTTTTGGCTGGTCTCATAACCAAATAGACATGAGACAGATTAGCAAAAGAGAACGACCAAATTTAATCACATACATATGTATGTGAACCCTGCATACACGAGAGCTGGAGACCGCACATACGTGAGAGGTTCAGAGATGGAAAGGGAAACAGGTATATAAGACATTCTGAGCTCTAGGGATAAGGTTAGGCACCTTGGGGCTTCTAAAGCCAAGCAAAGAAAGCACATGTTCAGTACTTACTAGTTTGCCCTGACATATAGATAAGAAGTCATTGCTGGAGATAACTCTCATGGACTCAGCTCCTAATTAAAATTTTCTAGATAGTTTAAGGGGGTAGGGAGCAGAGGTTTCTCTTAAGCCCACAGGGTCTCGGTTGCCTTAGGCTCAAAATAATCTGCATACCCCTGAGGTACCTCTTGGGGTGGCTTGTTCTGAACTACATTATCATTATGACCATGAGGCCTGAGACCGAGCTCCCTGGTCTCAGGAGAGGAACCCAAAACACTGGTGGGACCTCCTTTAGCTTCTTGACACTAACTCAACCTGGGAGGTTCTCTCTGAAGGGGGTTCGCTCTGCCTGAGCTACAGAGACGTCATGGCCCCCAGGATCTCAGGTCCTCCCATTGGCTCTGGCTGTGACCTCTCCTCTCTAGTACCTTTGGTCAGTTTGGTCAGTGGTCTTAGGCATAAAACCTGGGTTCTGGGAATCCAGGTCTGGTTTTGGCAAGCCCCCACAGCAACTGCTGGTGTCAGGGACTGCCTGTATCCTTCAAAGGCATCCTTATTTACAAACAGGAACTTAGCAACTTCTCTGTTCTCAGAATCAACCCCAGCTCCCCCACCAGAGCCATATGCAGGGGGTCCAGCCAACTCTGGCTCCTAAACAACTCGCACTCCTTGCTCCCCTTTAAAGAGCCCTGCCTTGCTGTTGTTGCTCAAGGCTGACATCGCCACTCAGGTCTCAGCCCACCTGTTGCAGCTGGCCAAATAAATCTTTTAAACTCATGGCCTGTTCTCCCGTCATTCCTCCTGTCACTCTGTTGAACCTAACAAATGGTAGGGATAGTCATGCAAGGACATGAAGGGGAGACTGTTAAGGATGAGAAGTACATGCAGAAATCTCCACCATGCGGAGCAGAACCATGTCGGCAGCATCTGAAAGCCACAGAGAAACCCTCTTTTCTCCAGAGCTGCTTCTGTTACCAGAAAGGCACCAGCTTAGCGCTGGTCTGCCTCGGGCTGGCCTGTAGTGTGTGGGTTCTTGACTTCGGGCAGGAAAGATTTCAAAACACAAGTCCAGGTGATTTTGAGAGGATGTTTATTAAACTGGGGAGAGTGAAACAAGGAAGGGCCTAGGATAGAAGCAATAGAAGAGAGAAGGCGGAGCTGCTTCAGCTCACTGAGAAGTCAGAGAAAAGGGGGCCACTGCTCCCCTGGTTGCAAGTCTCGTGGGGACCCTTAGAGCTCAGGAGAGGCACACCTGTGGGGGAAGGAGACGGGGAGGGAAAAGTGCAGGCAAGACAGGAGAGCAGGAGGGAGAGTGAGCCAGGGGAGTTAAGGGAGGTCTTAGGAGGAGGATCTTACTAGAATATTCATCATCTTTCCCAGGTGTGCCCTTTTAGGGTCATGGTCTCTCCTGACTGGTCAGCTCTAGGGCAGGGCACCATTAGTCATTGCAGCTGGTCCTGGAGCCATACAGCTGAGGCCTAGATGTTATCTCTAGCCGGGGAGGGAGGCCAGGGACCATGACCATCAGTGCTAAGGGAGGAAAGGCCACCCTGGCGGCAAGCTTCCTGCACCAGTTTTGCCTGCTGCTAGGCACCCAGAACTTTATACCCTGGTGACCTTCTGTATCTGGCTATAAATTGCTTGGCGAGTCTTTTCAGCTCTCTGTCTCAGTTTCCCCATTCCACTCGCCAAGGAATTTTTCTAGCTTCTTACTACCCTTCCTCATCAGGGCAAAAGTGACTTTCTGGGACTCTGCTGGTTGGAGCTGTGCTGGTCACGGAGTAGGAGGGCTGAGGCCCTGACAGTGTGGCTGCAGGAACATGAGACCCTCACACCACACCAGGAAGAACATGGGCAGCTGCTGGGCCTGGGGACAGAATGCCACAGGGATCCTGAAGAAGAGGGATCTACCCTGGGTGAGGCCCTGGTGGCACTCGGAGGGAGAGGCATGCCGTGACAGTGGCCCAAGGCCAGGAGCAAATTGTTTGCTGTGCTGAACCAAAAACTGTCTCAGGCAAGCCCTTTCTGCCTCAACTTCTCCCTCTGTCCTCCCAGCCCTATGCCCAGACCCTGCTTCCACAAGCCAGTCCCACTTGGTTGTGGGGTCAACAGGAAAAAATGACCCTGTGTTAGGTGTGGTCACTATTCTCTGGGTCCCTAAATCTAAGTTCCTGTAAGGGACCGCCCGGTCTTGCTATCTGCTCTTCCCCATTAGAAATAGGTAAAGGATGGCACTGTGTAAGGTGCCAGATTCGCTGAGGGGAGAGGCTTCAGGGCCCCTTTCCATTCTTCTGGCAGAAGAGGTTGTCTGCCTGGGGTACACCAGAATCAGTCCCAACTCAGAGCAGGAAAATAGCCCTCTCAGTCCCTTCCAGTCCCGGGACCCTTGCTCTTGAATCTTTTCACATTCCAAGAATCACCTTTTCAGAGTATCTTCTACCCTTTTTCAAATCCCCATGTCATATGAACCTCCATGATTCCCCGAAGGGGCTGGGGGCACAGACCACCCTTGTAGCCGCCCCTGTTCTGCATTGAGGCACTGCGTTGAATGCCCCCAGAATTCAGCCCAAGCTCCAGATCTCCAGCTGGAGGGCAAGGTTCTGCTGCTAGGCACTGGGGTCAGAGTGGACCGCAGTTTGGGGTGTGGGGGGGCCGTGCTGAAGGGACACATTAATATGATTTTATGAGCATTATCTTAACATGATCTTCGCAACAGTCCTGGCACTAAGGGAGAATCTGCTGCCCACGGAGGCTAAGTAACCTTCCCCAGGAGGAGAGTGGAGCCCCAGACCTGCCCCACTTGTCAGGCCGGTGGGTGGAAATCAGAGTGTGAAGCTTGAGAGAGCTTGAAAGGCTGGAAAGCAGGCTGGGGAGCGCCTCAGTGCCAGGGAGTCCCAGCTCTCACCAACAAGCCGAGGGAGAGGGGGGCGGACTGCCGCCAGGCTCACTGAGGAGCCTCCAAGTAGGAGGGGCCCAGAGGGGCATCAGGGACCAGAAATAGGGAAACTGGACGAGGAAACAGGAAGCAGTGTGGACCAGGTCCCTGGGAGGTCTGACACCAAACAGTCCAGGAATGTGTTCAAATGGGATCTGAATGGGCCCCCGGGGACGTGGGGGTGTGGAAGATAACCACGGGAAGGTGCATCAGACGCCACAGCCAGGGGCCCAGGCGAGAAACCAGGGAGACAGGAGGCCAAAGGGCAGCACCCGGCGCGGGGGCCCTTGGGTCTCCCCCACGAGTGCCCCGAGCAGCCCCGTGCCTCACTTGCGGGGCCGGGACACAGGGCACCGAGCCGGACAGCAGGAGTCACCCTGCCCTCAAGCCCTCTCCACCGCGTTTCCCCACACTGTCTGCTCAGCAACCCCCGGGGGCCCCTGACAGGTGCGGCTCCTCCAGGCGCAGGTCTCGGGCTCCCTGGACTCGCCCAGGAGTCACTGGCACCTAATGCCGGGCTCACTGACAGAGCTTGGGCCCAGCCTGTGGACACCCTCTCAGGAAGCCCGTACAGACTGCGGTCCGAGGCTCAGGCCGCAGGCTCCCCCTTCTCTGGCTCTGTCCCAAGAACTGGGCTCAGACACCCTGAACTTCAGACAGCCACAGAGAATCCAGGAAGCATCTCTCTCCGCACTGCCGTCCTCGGGGAGCGAACAAGTCTAGGTCCCTTCCAGAAGGTTGTCAGATACCAGGCAGACTCTGAGCCCTTGAGGCTTAACCCAGGCCTGGGAACCAGCAAAGTGGCCTTTCTTACCCACCCACCCACCCTCCCCCGACTACCCCATATTTCAGTGCCAACCTCCCCCGCCCCACCCCCCCACGTAGGGAGAGTCTCCTCAGGCATGGCTGGCAGTTCCTGAGCCAGGAGTTAACATATTAGGCAGCTTTGGAAAAAAAGAGAAGCTTTAGGTCAGTGTTTCTCAAAGTGGGGTCCCAGGACCAGCAGTGGCAGCATCGCCTGGCAACTTGATAGAAACGCAAATGCCCAGGCCCCAGCCCAGTCCTACTGAGTGCCAGCTCTGGGGGTGGCACCTAGCCTGCTGGTCCACATGCTTCTCAGGGGACCCTGCCAGTTAGTCACTCACGTTGGAGAGCCCCTGCTTTTATCCTTGGTGAGCAGGTCTGCAAAGGTCTGTGTGCTGCACAGCCTGGGTGTCCCCCCAACACTGCTGAAGAGCAGAAACCAGCCACCAGGTCTGGGGGGAGCACCAGATCATCTCACAAAACGCTTCTCACTTACCCTCGATATTAACATTGGGCGGGGGTGGGGGGGCTGAAGCTGAATCAAACCGGCATGGAACCATCAGAGATTAAAAAGAAAAAAATTAAAGTTTCCAAAATATTATTGTTGGGAGTACTTAGGAATGCTCTAGTGTGGTGCCTTTTACACAAATATTGTGAGTCACAATAACTGTGTTTATCTTCTTTTTCCTTCAGCAAATAAGGAGACATCTGTGGGGTGCTGATATTTATTTATTTTGGGGTGAACTTCATGATAGTGGAAATATTTCATACATGATTATAGAACCCTGGGAGGGAAGCATCACCCTTGAGGAGGAACAAGGAGTTAATTGGTAAATAATGTAGACATTCCCTTACAGTTAAGAAGACCCCAAGGTGTCAATCCTTGTTTGCAGGTGACGTCACTCCAGGCAGCTTGTGTCTTAATAAAAGGCAAGGTCAGGCCAGTGGGAAAGGGGAGGCAGAGGCCCAACAATCTCAAGTGATACAGCTTTTTCTGTGCCTCAGTTTTCCCTTGTTTCTCTGCCTCATGGGGGAGCGGAGACGCTGGGAACTGCTGCAGACTCAGGGTCCCATCTTCGGAGCCACGCCCTTGGGAGGGATCCTGAACTGCAGATCCCTACAGCGAGTGCCATACACATCCAGGTGAAAAATCCTGCTGACCTAAGGGACTCGATGAGAGAGAAAAAGGGATATTTTCTGTTCTGTGATGACAGACTACAGAGAACAGCCCTGTTAAAAACTGAACAGACAAGAATGTGGCCCAAATGCAGGGTGCCTTCCCTGACTCTACATTCTTGAGAAAAAGGCTGGACATGACCAGCATCTGAAGCAAATACTGTTTTCTAAAATTAGATTGGGAGAAACAAAAACATCTCCACACAAAGACTTGTACAGGAGGGTTATAGCAACCTTACTTGTCATAGCTAAAAAATGGAAATAACCCATAAGTCCACTAACAAGTAAAGGGATCATCAAATTGGGGTACATCCCAACAATGGGATGCTCACTGCTGAGCAATCTGAAGAGATGAACTCCTAACGTGCCCAACAACAAAGGTAGTCTCAAAGTCACTATTCTGAGTGAGAAAAACTGAGCAAGAAAAGAGAGCATGCTATGTGATCCATTTGTATAAAATTCTAGCAAGTGCCATCTATAGTGATGAAAGCAGGTCAGTGGGTGTCTGTGGGGAGGGGTTACAGGGCACAAGAAAATGTTGGGGGTTCTGGATATGCTTGCTCTTGATTGTGGTGATGGTTTCATAACTGATTACATATGTCAAAACTCGTCAAATTACTCACTTAAAGATGCACAATTTATTTTTGTGATGTCAATAATATACTGTTAAAGTTTTGCTTGTTTATTTTTTTAAATAGGGATTGGCAATTCTGTTTCTTGGAGAAGCTGGTCACATTCCTGCTAGAGCCCTTACTCTTCCTAGCTGAATTGGATATGTATAGATTTTTGTGGAGGACTGTTACCACTCAGAAAGAGTTAGAGGATATTCCAGGGCAAACAATGCGTGAGTTTACAGGGTTCAGAGCAAGGAATAGTGACAGTGATATTAATAATCAACAAGCTGAGCATTTGTTATCCACCAGGCTCAGCGTGTTACAAACATACTCTTACTTCATGTGCACACAACCTTGTGAACAGATGTTATTGGACCCATTTTACAGAACAGAAAGCTAAGACTGAGGGTAATGAAGTGACCTCCTAAGGAGTGGCAGGCAGATCCAGGACTGAAAATGGTCTGTAGCACTGCACTCCAAGATTGTAAACTGTGGTCATGTCTGGCTGATAGGACTATGGCTGAATCTTGTATTTTTAAAATTTCACCTACTTCTCAAGCTTTCTAGAATGAACATGTACTATTATTAACTCGAAGTACTTTTATATCTTTAAAGTTATTATAATTGCTTTGTAACAATGCTTTAAATAGCCTTCTCCCATAAGAATTATTCCTACTGCTTTTTTTGGAAAAATCCTCACCCAAGGATTTGTTTATTGATTTCAGAGAGAGGAGGGGAAAGAGAGAGAAACATTGATGTGAGAATCATTGATCTGCATGTGTCCCGACCGGGGATCAAACCCGCAACCTTGTGATGTATGGGACGATGCTCCAACCAACTAAGCCACATAGCCAGGGCCATACTGCTTTTTGAGCCTATCAAGTGCAACATGTTCAGCTCTTATTTTAATCAACAAATTGAAAGTGAGAAGTGGAGACTCAGAGTAGGTGAGCTATGTACCCCAAAATGACAGGATTTGAACTCAGAACACTCTGGGTCTAGAATACTTTTCCTTTTCACACCATGAATCCCACCACATCCCCAAATGCATCCACAGCTGCTTTAACTTCTCGGAGGTCCCCTCCAGCTCAACCATGTGTGCACATTTAGAGCATAGCTGAAGTCACTGTGTTAATCTGCCACCGTTCTGTTTTTCCTTCTTCAGACCATTTCAGCAATATTTTCCACGTTAGTACATACACATCTCGTTCATTCTCTTAAAGGGCCATATAGTGTTTCATGCAGGTGATGTATTGTAATCATGTGCTCAGCCATTCTTCTGCATTTGATCTGCAAAGAGCTTTCTATAGAGAACAATGCTATCACCAAGGAGCCAAAAAGGCACTCAATAACTTACACTTGTCTCCAAAAATAACAGAGAGAGAACCAGAAGGCAAAGATGTTCTGACGATTAGAGGGAAGCTATTCACACTCAAATCATGAAAGGGAAAGTTTCAGCAAAATAAACTTTTTCATTCTCAAGAAGGAAGGCAAATTGGTTTTAAAAAAAGCTCAAAAGTATTTCCCCATGTTGATGTTTGTGGAGCTCTTGTCAAAGTTTATTTTTACTTTTCAATAAAATAGCACTTTTTTCTTTCACTCAAAGTGAAACAAAGATTACCCACCAAAGCTCTTCCTTGGGGACTGCATTGCTTCATTATGTTGCCATGTGGAATTTCTGGCCATTTCTGAATCAGAGAGGATTGGATGTGCTAATATAATACAATCCTATAGGGCAACTTTGGTCCAGGGGCCAAGTGTGGCCCACCACTTGTTGTTGTAGTCCATGAGCTAAGAATGGTTTTTATATTAAAAAAAATTGTGTTAAAGTACAAATAACATATTTACCAGTTGTAACCATTTTTTGGGGGGGAGGTGTCATAAAGTAGTTCCAGTTTTAATTTTTTTAGGAACCTCTACAGTGTCTTCACCAATTTGCAGTCCCATCAACAATGAATGAGGGTTTGCTTTTCTCAACATCCTTGCCAACACTTTTTTGTGGATTTATTGGTGATGGCCATTCTGACAGTTGTGAGGTGATATACCTTAATGGTTTTACTTTGCATCTCTCTGGCAATCAGTGATGTTGAGCGTCTTTTCATATGTCTATTGAACAAGTGTATGTCCTCTGTGGAGAAATGTTTATTCAGGTCCTCCGTCAGTTTTTAACTGATTTGTGTGTGTGTGTGTGTGTGTGTGTGTGTGTGTGTGTGTGTGTTGAGTTGTATGAGTTCTTTATTTTGGATATTAAATCCTTATTTGAGGAGACTTCCGGCCAAGATGGAGGCGTAGACAGACATGCTGCATCTCGCTCCACAACTAAGAAGAAATACAACTACCTCAAAACTAGAAACAACCAGAAGTTCCAGAAAACCAAACTGCATGGAAGTCCAGCAAACAAAGATATAAAGAAGAAATACTCATCCAGACAGGTAGGAGGGGCGGAGAGGATGAGGTGTGGTGGTGGCAGCAGCGGCAGGATGGCAGAAAGCGCAGTCACATGTTTTAAAGTCAGGAGGGACACCTGGGGAGCATTCCAAGCTCCTCACCAGACCTCACAGCTCACAGTTCCAGCACTGGGTAAAACCAAGCCTCATTGCTTCTGACTGTGCAGACCAGTGGGGGTTGGGGTGGAGGCAGAAACTGCCGGTCTCAGAAGAGTCTGCTTGTTTAAAGGGTCTCCATGGACCTAGAACATCCGCAGAACCACCCACTCTGGGAACGATGGCCAGGGCAGCACCTAGAGGGGTGCCAGTCTGGTGTGGAAGTGGGAGAGGTGCCTGGAAAAGGGGCGAGTGCTGGGCAGGCAGCATTGTTCCTCCTCGGACCCCTCCCCCACATGCAGCACCACAACGTGGTGAAACAGGTCTCCCTGGACTGACAAATCCTTAAGACTCTGCCCCTTATAACGTAACAGGAGCGACAGCTCTACCTGGGATGCGGAGGCAAACAAACACAGGAGCCTGTCAGAATGAGGAGACAGAGAAGTATGGCCCAAAAGGGGGAACGGATCAAGGTTCCAGTGGGAGAACTAAGCGACGGGGAGATAGCCAAACTCACATATGAGGAGATAGACAACCTAAAAGATGCAGAATTCAAAACACTGGTGATAAAGATGCTCACAGGCTTGACAGATAAGCTTGAGTATGGCAAACACATAAGAGAAGAAGCAAAGGCTATGCTAAGTGAAACGAAGGAAAATCCACACAAAACCAGTGGGGAAGGGAAGGAAACCGGGGTTCAAATCAATGATTTGGAACATAAGGAAGAAAGAAACAGTCAACCAGTGCAGAATGAGGAAGTAAGAATTGAAAAAAATGATGAAAACTTCCAAAATTTTGCGATGGAGATGGACGTACAGGTCCAGGAAGCACAGAGGGTCCCCGGTGAGATGGACCCAGAAGGGACCACACCAGGACGCATCATGATTGAGATGTCAAAGCAGAAAGATAAAGAGAGAGTCCTGGGGGCAGCAAGAGAGAGACAGAGAGTTGCCTACAGGGGGGTGCCTATAGGACTATGAGCTGATTTCTCAGAGGACACTTTACAGACAGGAAGGGACTAGCAAGCAGTATTCAATGTGATGAAAGGCAACCTGCAACCAGGATTACTCTATCCAGCAAGGCTATCATTTAGAATGGAAGGGCAGATGAAGTACTTTCCAGACAAGGTAAAGATAAAGGAGTTCATCATCACCAAGCCATTATTATATGAAATGTCAAAGGGACTTATTTAAGAAAAAGAAGATCAAAATTATGAACACTAAAATGACAACAAAGTCACAAGTATCAACAAATGAATCTAAGAAATAAGAACAAAATCCAACTAAGCAAATCAGAATAGGAACAGAATCATAGGTATGGGGATTATTTGGAGGGTTATCACCCGGGAGGGAGAGGGGGAGAAATGGGGAAATGGTGCAGGGATTAAGAAGCATAACTGTTGGTACAAAACAGACAGGGGGGAGTTAAGAATCATATAGAAAAGGGTGAAGCCAAATAACTTATATGCACAACCCATGGACATGAACTAACGGGGGTGGGACTGTTGGAGGGAAAGGGGGTACTGGGCAGAGAGGAGTGAAGGGAAAAAAAAATGCAAGTACTGTAACAACATAATCAATAAAATATACTTTAAAAATAAATAAATAAATAAATCCTTATTTGATGTATTACTGGCAAATATCTTCTCCCAATCAGTAGGTAATCTTTTCATTTTGTTTATGGTTTCCTTTGCTGTGCAAAAAATTTTTAGTTTGATATAGTCCCCAATTTTTATTTGTTTTGTTTTCTTTGCTTAAGGAGATATAATGCCCATGTGTTTTTTTCTAGGAGTGTTATGTCTGGTCTTACACTGAAGTCATTAATTTATTTTGACTTTATTCTCATATATGGTTCAAGAAGGTGGTCCAGTTTCATTATCTTGCATGTATGTGTCCAATTTTGCCAATACCATTTATTGAATGTACTCGCCATAACCATGTTTAAGTGAATAGTTCAAAGACATTAGGTCACACTGTTGTACGACCATCACCACCATCCATTTTCAAAAAACTGAAACTCTATACTCATTAAACAACAACTCACTTCCTCTGCCCTCAGCCCCTGGCAACTGCCATCTGACTTTCTGTCTCCACGAATTTGACTACTCAGTATAACTGGAATCATACAGTATTTGTCTTTTTGTGACTGGCTTATTTCACTTAGCATAATGACCTCAAGTTCCATCCATGTATTAGCACGTGTCAGAATTTCATTCCTGTTTAAAGCTGACTAATATTCCACTGTGTAGATCACATTTTCTTTACCCATCCTGTGTTGATGGACACTTGGGTTGTTCCCATCTTTTGACTGTTGTGAATAATGCTTATATGCATATGGGTGTACAAAATACTCTTTGAGATCCTGTTTCTAATTCTTTTGAATATATACCCAAAAGTTCAATTGCTGGATCATACATGGTAGCTTTATTTATTTATTTATTTATTTATTTATTTATTTATTTATTTATTTATTCATTGCCTCACCCAAGGACATATTTATTGATCTTAGAGAGAGGGGAAGGGAGGGAGAGAGATAGTGAGAGAAACATTGATGTGAGAAAGAAACATCAATTGTTGCTTCTCACACGTGCCCTGACCGGAGATCAAACCTGCAACCAGACATTTCTCTGACTGAGAATCAAACCATGACCTTTCGGTTTATGGGGCGATGCTCCACCCAACTGAGTCACACCAGCCAGGGCCATTTTTCATTTTTTGAGGAACCACCATACTGCTTTCCAAAAGTGCTGCACCACTTTATTTCTTTTAATTGCAATATAATTAACATATAACGTTACCTTAGTTTCAGGTGTACCACATTTTGTATATACTGGGAAATGATCATCACAATGAGTCTAGTTACATCAGTAACCATACATAGTCACAATATTTTTCTTGTGATAAGAACTTTCAAGACTTTCTCTCTTAGCATCTTTCAAATATGAAATACAGTGTTATCAATTGTAGTCACCATGCTTTACATTGTATCCCCCTGATTTATTTATTTTATGACTAGACATTTGTACCTTTCACATCCTTCACTTGTGCCCATCTCTCACCACCCTGTCACCCCTGTTCTCTGGCAACCATCAATCTTTTCTCTGTATCTACAAGCTCAGGGTTTTACAATTTTGTTTGTCTTTGTTGTTTAAATTCCACATGGAATTGAGATAATACAGTATTTATCTTTCTCTACCTCATTTCACTTAGCATAATGTTCTCAAGGTCCATCCATGTTGTCACAAATGTCAAGATTTCATTCCTTTTTACTGGGGGGACCTCTGCTCAGTAACAATTTCCCCCTCTCAGACTTAAGACCCTTTATAATCTTATAAAGGACAATGGGCAAAGGTCTTGTGCTCCCCTAGCTGCTTCAAGCTGGACATGGTTGTCATCCTATCTACCCTTGGGTCCAGAAATCCCTAATAAGAGTAAGTGTGTGAAGGGGAGGGTGGTCTTCTCACATGGGGAAGGATCTTGCAGACTCCAGGTGAGTTGGCTGTCCCCGGACAATGGCGTGCTTGGTTTAACAGGCTGGCATCCTTGTTGTATTCTGGGGGCAACAGATTTGGCAACAGGGTTAAAGGCATCATTCAATCCATAACCACTAGATGACAAAAGGCAGGGATTAATTTTTCACTGTCCCACATTAGGGAAAAAAAGGCTTCTTTGGAGGAAGGTGTGCAAGGCATGTCACACCTGTCCAAAGCTCTTTTGTCCACTATACTTAGTTTGGGCTGAGGGGAATATTTTAGGTCCCCCCCACCCCCACCCTCTGACCTCTGGGCCCTTTCTGTCCAAGCCATTAGGATAGAAAAGAGAAACCAGTTGTAAAGTGAAGCCCTTGGACCACCCCAATACTTCACCAACACAACCACTTAGTTCAGCCAAACTGTTGAGTCTCAGGAGGCAGCGATGCAGACAGGATTAAGTGAGGCCTATACGTACAATCACTCAGGTAATGATATCATAGGCTTATGCCCTATGAAAACAGAACACACACATTAATTTACACAACATAACCCACAAACCAGTCTCTAAATCTGCAAGACTGTCTTATTGGGAAGACAGCCAGATGCAAGACATTTGTCATTCTTCTTGCCTGTAAATTAAGCATCTTTGATGATGTGACAGACCTAGTTTAACTTTCAAATGAAAACAAACTTTAAATGGAAATAAACTTAAAAGATTATTAGCTGCACAAGTTTACAGTCTACCATTAAGCATTGTGATTTTCCTTGAATTGCAATTTTTCTCCTTAAGATTACCCTCCTTATCACTAAAGGGACTGCATTAAGTCCAGTTTTAATTTATCCTGTTCATTTGCATAAACACAACAAGAGCAGCAGATGATCACGTATGATTTTTATGTCTGTTTTGCTGGAACTTACACAAGGAATCTTTAGGGTGACTTTCAGTTTGCCCTTCAGGGCACAGAAGCTGAGCCACATACCTGCCATTCAGCCTGGCCTGTAAACACCTGTATTTTCCAAGTCCTTCAGGTTTCCATTGTGACTTAAGGTTACTTCTAGCCATCTTTCAGGAAAGCAACCTTTGTTCCTTCCCTGGAAAGATTGCCATGAACTGCACAACCAATCAAGGTACCAGGCCTTTTTTCTCATGGGCTTTTATTACCTTCGAAAGTCAATCCAAGTTCCTCAGGGCTTTTTTGTAACAACCAGAGCCCAAGCATGTCTCCTTTAGCATAATATACCAGTCAAAGTCTTGGTTAACAAAACCTCTTTTAACAACTGGTCTTATTAGTTTTATGTGAAGAACTTTATGTCATTACTTACTTCTTCAGAATGCCAAATTCTGGAGGGATCAGGTAGGGAAAAAAATATACAGTGTGAAGGAAAATCCTTGTCCTTCTAATACTCACTAAAATGTCATTTCCATACTTTACATTTTCTTTTGTTCACTTCCCTACATGTGAGGGGTTTTTTTGGGGGGGAGGGGGGATTTGCTGGCTCATTTATTAATTTATTTTGCTTTCATTTTCTTCCCCCACTAAAAATTTTTGTTTGTTTGTTTTTCTATTACAGTTGTCCCACTTTTTTCCTCATTACTTCCTTGCACCCTGCCCACCCCTTCTCCCACAGTCAGTCCCCACTCCATTGTCCATGTCCATGGGCTATTTATTCATGTTCTTTGACTGGACACTTCCTCTTCTTACACCCCTTCTCTCCCTCCCCCCTCCCCCCTTGTCACTGTTAGTCTACTCCTTGTTTACATGCCTCTGGTTCAATTTTTCTTGTTTGTTTGTGTTGTTCATTAGTCTCCTGTATTAGGCGATATCATATAGTATTTGTCTTTCATTGCCTGGCTTATTTCGCTGAAGATACTTCTCTTTAGTTCCATCCATGTTTAAGACTTCTCTCCAGCTAGTTTTCAGTTGGTTATTCTGCATGAAATACTTTTTTTATCCATTCACTCATGGATGGACGCTTAGGTTGTTTCCATATCTTGGCAACTGTAAATAAATAATGCTGCAGTGAACATGGTAATGCACATTTGTTTTCAAATACTGTTTTTGTTTTTATCAGATAAACACTCAGAAGTGAAATTGCTAGATCATAGGTAGTTCTACTTTTAATTTTTGAGGAACCTCCATACTGTTTTCCACAGTGGCTGCACTAACTTACAATCTCCCTGACAGTGCACGAGGGTCCCCTTTTGGCCACATCCTTGCCAACACTTACTTTCTGTTTTTGTTGATAGTGACCATCCTCTACATTTTAAGTGATTAAAAAAAAATAAAATAAAATAACACTTTATGGCATATGACAATTATGTGACATTTGAATTTCAGTGTCCATAAACAAAGTTTTCTTGGAACACACCCATATGCATTCATTTACATACTATCCACAGCTGATGCTTTCACACTACAATAGCAGAGTTGAATAGTTTCAACAGAGTCCATATGGCCAGCAAGCCTGAAATATTTACTCTCCGGCTTTTTATAGAAAAAGTTTGCCAGTTCTGACTATAGGGCCTGGACCTTCCCTTTTCTAGATAAGGTGCTGAGTCAACTTGGACTGAAGCTCAAAAGCCTCATACTAACACATCAATGGCCACACACCCACATCGATGAAACCTGTGAGTTCATGTGCCTCCCGCCTGCCTTGGGGGCCCGCAGTTGTTGACTCAGTGAAGACTCACAGCCATGCCCTGGTCACCTCTCGCCACCCTCCCCAGCATGCAGGCTGTGCTTTGGCCTGGCCTCATTCACGTCCATGTCCACAATGCCAGAACCCACTGAGACTCTGCACCTGAGAGTCTGAGACCCACTTCCCCAGGCTACCTTGAGAGCCAGGTGGCAAAACCTGAAAGTGCAAGAGAGTTCCAATGAACCCAGGAGAGATAGGAGGGAGCTAACACTTAATTCTTCTTGCTTCCTCCCTGACTGTTCTGAGCACAGTGGTCTGGCATAAACAACAGGATGACTGTGGCCAGCTCAGAAAGGCACAACTTTCATTTGCCTTTCATCCCTATAGGCCTTCTCCCTTGGCTACCCTGGCTTTGCTTTCTAGGGAACCCTGTCAATGACACCCATAAAAGTCCTTTGTCATAGTAGCTTCCCTGAGTCACAAAATTTTACTGTGACACAGCCTCAAACACATGACTCTATGCCTATGAAATATGCGTTTTATGAAATACTCAAGAATGATGGATTTGCTCAGTGGTATCTTTTAGATTTTCCTAAAAAGTACCATTTTATTCACTTTGTAGAGAGAAAAATAAAACATGGCACACATTATATTTGATTACAATCAATATAGTTAATATACCAGGGTGTTCTGTGAAAACTTGCTGATCAAAAATTACAAGGAGCTCACCCGTAATCAAAGAAAAAAGCTGTTAGGTTTATTGTGCTGCAGCAGGAGCTGATAGCCCAAGAGGCTCAGAAAGAGGAAGCTGGGAGGGGCTTCCTACAGGATGTGCCTGGTTTGGGTGATTCTCACAGGGATGAGGAAAGTTAGATTGGATGTGTAAAGAGGAGCAGAGCGATTGGGTATCGGACACCTAGAAGGCCAGAGCACTAGAGCTGATTGTAATGGTGAAGGAGTAGCAGTCACTGCGATTCATCAGAAGGGGCTGTTCAGTCATTTTGGTGTTAAGGGAATGGTCTTGTTCTGCACACGTTGAGGGTGGGGGCAGAGGGCTTGTCTGGGCACTGTTGTGTGCAGGTGGGAAAGCATGGTCTGGTTGCCAGCAGAGCCGGTTTTCACATTTTTAGTTAAAAACCAGTGTTCTTGAGAACCCAAAGAAATGGCATCTTCATTTCTTACCTCTATAATCCCTGTTCTCTTCACAAGAGTTACTTCAGAGACAGATCAACAATATAAATTTTAAACAATCTGAAACAAAAATATGAAACCTGCACATTGCATACTTTTTAAATTTTGGAATTGAATGTTTGCCCACTTTCTGTGATGCATCAGTCAAGCAGTTCATATTTCCATAAACCCCCATTCTACAGTGGGTACAGAAACCTGAATAGCTTTGCCTGAAGTAAAGCAGGTGTTCTTTTCCTAGTGTAAAAAGAACCCAGAGGAAAGCACCCCGGCCGGGTCCAGCGGTCCCATGATGCCGTCAGAGACCCCAGCTCCTTCCATCCAGCCAGGCCATGTTTGATGTCCTGTGTGCACATATCTGGCAGCAGCTTCACTGTCACTCAGCACAATGACTATACTCCAAGTGAGAAGAAATGAAGAACAAAAGACAAAAATTTCATCCCCTCTGGGTCTTCGCCTTTTAAAGAGCTTTCTGGGCAGTCTCATCCACCAACTTCTGCTTGCGTCTCACTGGCCAATGCTGTGTTACATGGTTATCCCATGTGCAAGGAAGGCTGGGGAAGGTTGTTCTGGGCTGGCTCACTGACCCACAGGCCAGCGAAGTAGAAGGGGAGAATGGCTTTTGGAAAGACCACCGGCAGCTGAGCCGTGTACCCTTAGGTCCCTGTAAATCTTCCATTATTGAGAAAGAAATTCTTAGGTCTGTCAGTTATATATTAGTGGTGGTACAACTTACTTCAAAACATAAAGGCTTCATACTACAAACGGACTTAGCATCTCACATAATTTCTGAGAAATGAGCTTCTGGGAGCAGCTTAGCTGGGTGGTTCTGGCCCAGACTGTCAGCTGTAGTGATTTGAAGGTTTGATTGGGCCTGAAGGATCCACTTCCAAGATGTCTAACTCACAGAACTGGAGGTCTCTTGCATAGTGAGTGATCGAGAGAGAGAGAGAGAGAGAGAGAGAGAGAGAGAGAGAGAGAGAGAGAGACAGAGACAGAGACAGAGACAGAGAGAGAGAACAACATCTTGATGCCTTTTCACATGAGCCATAGTTTCCACCATATTTTACTCGTTAGAAATGAGTTGGGAAGTCCAGCGACACCTG
The DNA here is from genome assembly GCF_987537825.1 of Furipterus horrens. Lineage (NCBI taxonomy): Eukaryota > Metazoa > Chordata > Mammalia > Chiroptera > Furipteridae > Furipterus > Furipterus horrens. The sequence continues at coordinate 107,560,254 of NW_028327177.1, read as the reverse complement.
AGGAAAGAGGAATTAGGCTCTGCCTTTTGAAGGGAAAAGCAGATCTATTTGTGGAGACATCTTTAAACCACCGTGTGGGGGGTGCAGGGGGTGGACTGCCCCTGAGCTATTCCTCTTCTGACCTTACATCCTTTGTATCTCTTCCCTCCTATTTTCACTTTCCCTCTTTCTTTCCCTCTTCCTTTTCTTTTCTTGTCCCTCAAGCTCTGGTGTGTGATTTCTTGTGCATCTAGTAGCAGAACAGCATGCACCGCCCCCCATCCCGACCCCCCCAAGCCAAATTCACCTCAAATCCCTCCTAAAAGTTCTGGTGGCTGGAGTCAGCAGAGTGCAAAGGCAGGCGGGTGGGGTGGCCGGTGGGGCTCTGAGAACCAAGACCACGGCACTCCCACCCCTTTCTACGCATAAATCAAAAACGAACACAACACTACTGCAAAATACAGATAATGAAGTCCAGCAAAGTTCTGACTTTTTCCCAAAACTACTTTGCTAGAGGCTTTTGTGAAATGTGAAATATCAAATACTTTCCCTATATTTGTTACTTTTGTCTCCCAGCTTTGCAGGAGCTCAAAACACACGGTTAGCCTCTCTGGTAGTTAGCTCATCCCTGGTGAGTCCCACCCAAAAGGGGAACAACTGGGACATGAGTTCCAGGCTGCTCCTGACTTACAGATGCTCAGTGAACATGAAACCCACACAGTCAGCACCTGTCTCCCCCAGTGCACCTGCCATCCCTGTGGTCCTGGCAGCTGGTAGCTGCTGTGGCTCTGATCGTTAGTTATCCCCCAGTATCCATCTTTCCCTTTTTCTGTAGGTAACAGAAGCTCCCTTTTTTTTTTTATGCTGGGCAAAAATAAAGGCCTGAAATAAAGATTATTTTCCAGCCTCTTTTTTAGGTAGGTATGATCATGTCCATAAGGCTGACCAATGAAATGTAAGCAGAAGTGTCCCATGTGATTTCTGGGAAACGTCCTTAATGAGAGAAAATGTGCCTTTCTTTGTTCAGTTATCCTTCTTTCTATCTGAAATGGGAGCAAAATGGCTGGAGTTCAGTAACCATCTTGGGCCACGAGGATGGCAGAGTCATAAAGCAGAAGGATTTCTCATGAGCTTGGACCTTCTAGCAGCTCTGGATTGCTTACCCCTGCGCTTCATTTACATGAAAGGGAAATAAACTTCCATATTGTTTTCACCAGTGTTAACAGGTTTCTGTCGCTCAAAGCTGAACCTAATCCTAGTGTTACATTTCATCTCTAATGGTCCATCTGGTTTCTGACCCTCACTCTGTCCCTGTCGTCTTGGGCCCTGGCCTTCCTGATCATCCTCTGTCCTCTGAGTATCTGCTTGGAGCACCAGTCAGTGACCTGTAAGTGCCCCCTCTCAATCTGCCCCACCTTCTCCTCCCTCGCTGCCTTTCTGGCTCTGTCTTAGAAAGGCTGGACTAGGGCCCAGCAGCAGAAGGGGAGGCTGCACAAAACTGAAGTATGCCAGGGGCCGACTCATAGGGCCTGATCACTGGAAAGGTGTGTCTGTCCAAACACAGGATCCCTCATTGCCCTCCTCAACCTTCCTCACCTGCTCACCTTGTTACAGTCAAATGAGTAGCAGAGGGAGACATGTCTCACCCGCTAACCCAGCAGTCCTGGGCCTGGTCCCATAATATTGCCAGGTGTTCCAACATCACAGGGAACACTGTGTTAACACGGGAGGAGGAAAGTCCTTGAAATCTATGTGTCCTTTCCATTGTCTGGGAAGGAAAGCCTTTGAAACTGTTTATATCTGAAGGCGCAAAAACAGGAAAGGGCCCATAGTGCCTAAAGGAAGAAGCTCATTAGCACCTTTAGGTATCCATGCCCCTGTCTTAGAAAACTGGCACCACCTTTATCTGTCAATCAAAATGTAACTCCCTCAACCCTACCCGCCAACTATATAAGTCCTCAGAACAAAGGACTTGTCCTCTTGGCCCTCATGGTGCTCTTGGGTCTCTGGGCCTTCTGGACGCAGGACCTCTGGCCACCCAAGGGCTAGCTTGCCACCTGGGCCTTTGGCCACCCCTGCTTTTGCTCTCCCATTCACTAATAAATTTTGTGTGCAGGTTAGTAGGCATGCTGATCTATAATTCTTTTCTGTTTTGGCGAGAAGAACCAAGGTTTCTTCACTCTGTACCCCAAAGCCTGTCCATTAGAGTCATCTGGGTTTCTAATGTACACTAGAAAACTGTAGCCAGACCTGAAGGAGTTAGGGGACTATTTTTCATTTACAGCTGACTGTGAATTAGTTTAATCCAATTCCCTTTTTTAAATTCATTCTTTCTTTGAACATTCATTAAGAGCCTATTCTATATGTAATTTATTATCCAACAGTTCTGGAGGTCAGTAACCCACACAAGACTCAGTGGACTAAAATCAAGGTGTCAGAAGGGCTGGGTTTCTTCACAGAGATCTGGTTCATCCCCACACATCTTCCTGCCTCAAGGGGCTGCCTGTGTTGCTTGGCTCATGCCCCCTTCCTCCACCCTGTGGTCAGTCCCAGCAGCTCTGACCTTTGCCCTCTGTTCTCCTCTCTCTCTGACCCACAGCAGGGAAAGTTTCCCAGCTTCATGTTTTTAGACTCAGGTGGTTAGATTGGTCTCGTCTCAAGATCTGTAACTTTTAATCACATCTGCAAAGTCTTTTTTGCCATGTAAGGTAACACACTCATAGGTTCCCAGGATTAGAGCATGGATGGGGGGGGTCTTTATTTGGCCCCCAAATCTTTAAATTTACAAGTCCCGAAGCCACTGCCCATGGCAAGGTTTTTTTAAAATCACCATCCCCATCCACTTAGTCCTAAGCTGCAACTGCTTTTGCGCCTCTCTCCTTTATATTCCCCCAAAAAACTTCTTCACAGGCCCAGCCCCTGAGGTGCCCCCTTTCTCCTGGGATTGTGGCAGAGGAGCAAAAAACAAAACCTCTCTAGTGGACAGAATAGTCCTCTAACACGGCCTTCCGCCTGTTTTTGTGGGATGTAATCACTATTCATAAGTTATTTCCCCATGGGAACCGAGTTAGGGGCTCTGTTGGGTAACAACTAAGGAACCCATCTTTTGGAGACCTCTGTTGCCCCAAAGCCCCACCCGTGACCAGGGACATGGGTCCCCAACTTATATCCCTTCCTAGATGACGTTTTAAATTTTTTCAATTACAGCTGACAGTCGATATTATTTTATATTAGTTTCAGGTGTACAGGTGATTAGACAATCATGTAAAGTGACCCCCTTGATATTTAAGGTACCCACCTGGCACCATACTTAGTTATTACAATATTATAGACTATATTCCCTATGCTGTATTTTGTAACTGCCAATCTGTACTTTCTAATCCCTTCACCTTTTGCACCCAACCCAAACCCTCTGGCAACCATCAGTTTATTTTCTGTATCTATGAGTCTGTTTCTGTTTTGTTTATTCATTTATTTTATTCAATAGATTCCGCATATACGTGAAATCACATGGTATTGGCCTTTGTCTGACTGGCAGAGAGGACAGCAGGAGTTCTCGAAGTCCCAGCCCCAGCCCGGAGGAACCCTGGAAGGACATTTCCTGCAGCTGCCCCAGCCTGCTCAAGCCTCTTTTATCTCCGGCGCCGGCCCCTCCCGGGTCACTGGCCCTGCTGGCCCCCACACCTCGCTGTGACCGCTCCTGGCGCTCCACGGCGCTGGACCCACGCGGGAACGCGGCTGGGCGAGGGACAGAGTGCCCTGGGATAAGTGCCAGGCGCCGGCCGGGGGTGGGGAGAGCGCCCCCAAACTGTGTAGCCCCTGATTCGCTGCTTGAGACAGAGCTGGGGATCTGAGCTCCACGCAGGCTGTGTACACCCGCGCCTCCCCATTCCCCACCCCGGTAACCCTCACCCCCCGCCGGCTCCCACCCCGACCTGCCCCGGGCACAGCAGCTAGGGGCGTCCCAGCCTCGGGTGGGTAGTCAGGCTCCTCTCCGGAATACATGGAAATTGTTGGGAGCCCTGGAGAGGGGAGCAGCATGCAGCCCCTTCTTGCCCTTCCTCTCCTTGTGCACCACTCCGAGGTGCGCCAGCAGGGGTCGGAGCTGGACAAGCAGGGGACTCACTCAGGGCTCTTCTCCCCCTCCTCCTCCCTGAGACAGCCAGCCAGCAGGAGCCTTCTGCCCCTCTTCTTCATCTCCCCCCACCCTAAGGCCCCACCACCGTCCCATCTTCAGGAGAGTCTCAGTCAGAAGAGAGAAGAAAACCTAGCATAGATAAATATTCGTTAATGAATCAGCCAATCAGTGCTGGCCTTGAGAACCTAGGTAGTTGCTAACCAGGGCCACACATGATGGGTATAGGGAAATGACATACAGAAATGCTCCTGATTAAATATTAAGTGAAAAAAAAATCAAGATTTAAGAGAGTCTTAGAGTATTTATAGAAGGTATGTGTGTATACTTTGTACTTCTGTAAATACCTAGAAAAGGCTGGTGAGAAATATTTTATATTGTGAACAGTAATATTGTAAATAGCATCTGTCTTAGTCAACTTTGACCCTCATAACAAAATAATGTAGGCTGGGTGGCCTAAACAACAATCATGTATTTCTCACAGTTCTGGAGACTAGAAATCCAAGATCAAGATGCCAGTAAGGTGGGTTTCATTCTGAAGCCTTTTCTCTTGGCTTTTGATGGTGGTCATCTCAACGACTTAGAGAAGGAAAAGGAAGAAGGAGGAGGAAGAGGGGGGAGAAGGAGAGGGGTAGAGAAGAGCGAAGGAGTGGGCTCTGTGGTGTCTTTTCGTATAAAGGCATTACAGTATTCCCTCACTTACCGCGGGTATTACATTCTAGACCCCTCCGTGATAGGTGAAAATCCGCGAAGTAAGGACCTTACATTTATTTTAGTACTTATATATATTTTAAGGCTTTATAAACCCTTCCCACACACTTATAAACCATTCCCAGTCCCTTATTAACCTTTCCCACTCCCTTATTAACTTTTTCCACACTTTTATAAGCACTACTTAAGTTCTTAAACATATTCTACATTCTTAAACCTACATAACTTTAATAACATATGTATACAGTACCGCAAAATCCTGCGATATAGTGAAAAATCCGCGATATATAATTAAATATAATATTTTTTAAAATCCCGCGATACAGTGAGGCCGAGATAAGTGAACCACGATATAGAGAGGGACTACTGTAACCCTAACATGAGGCTCCCCCACCCATGACTTCATTCAATCCTAATGACTTCCCACAGGCCCCTTCTCCAAATACCACCACAGTGGGGGGTTAGGGCTTCGATACAAGAGGTTGGGTGGATGCAAACATTCAGTTCATAACTGTACTTTACGGTGGTACCTAAGAATGGTTAAGAATTTGAGTTCTGGAGCGAGATTGGCTGGATTTGAATCCCAGCTGCATCTCAGGTTTCCCACCCAAGTGTTTACTATTTACTACATGCCAAGCTCTGTTCTGAGCATCTGTCATGCACTAACTCATTATTGCTCATATTGATTCTTTATCATCATCACCCCCATGTTCCCGATGAAAAAGCTTTACACATGGTATTTTATTTAATCCTCACAAATGCCAAAGAGGTAATATTCCCACCCTTTTTACAGATGAAGAAAATGGTTTGGGGGAGTGAATTTGATTACCCCCCCAGACCCAAAGCCTGGCCAGCCCCCACCAACCGGCATAGTCTCCCATGATGCCTTTCCAGTGTTTGCCACTTGCCTGATGATCAGCATCACCTGGGATGCTTGCCAAAAACAGGCATGGGAGTCAGCAGGCCCAGTTCTGCTCTCAGCCAGAGTGAGTCCTTCCTTTTCTTTCCAGGGGCTCATTTTTTTAATATGTAAAAGAAGAAGTTAGACAAGGCCTGAGACGCCCGGTAGCTGCCCAATTTGGTTGCTCTGCAGCAGCTTCCTGGAGCAAAGCCAAGAGCAGAACTCTGAGGCTACAGCCGGGTGATGGCCATGGGTAGGGGGAGTGACAGGGTAAATAACCATCCTGGGTTGCCCACTTCTTTCCTAGTTTTAGCACTCAAAGTCCTGGGACAGTTGGCTCTCCTAGTGATGGCTTCCCTGGATGAGACCATCTGTCAAGTCTCAACCAGAGCTATAATTTTGTGATTTTTCCCTTGCCCCAGTACCTGAGAGTCTTCATCCTGCTAGGTTCATTCCCTCTTTCCAAAATGTTTTTCATGCATGTTAGGGTAATTAGTTATGTAGCAGTAGGATACCGACACAAGTGTGATCTAATTTGAAAACATGAAATAACCTCATGTAGCTCACATGGCATCTAACAGACATTGCTGAGTTTCCCTCGAAAATGTCAAATATCCCGAAGTGTTCTGTAAGTTTGCAGCACCTCCAGGCACCTCAGTACAATTTGGGAGCTGTGGCTCTAAGGCACGAAGCATTTCTAGAGGTAGAGAAGAATGTTAAAGAACAACAAAAAGGTAGGTTCCCCCAGAAAGATTTATCAGTTCTAAATTTGTAGGCAACTAATAACATAGCTTCAAAATATATAAAATAAAAATTTACATAATTAATAGCAGAAGTAGGCAAACTCACATTTCTATACCTCCCTCAATAACTGATAGTTAAGTGTATATAAAATTCCATAAAGATAAATGTCATAGGAGACCATTGTAGAGATTTAAGCAGAAGACTCACATGACCTGCTTTACATTTGAAATATGTCACTCTGGCAACTGGAGAACAAACCTAAGGTGCAGGTGGAGAAGTGATGGTAGTGGTAGCAAAGGAGGGGTGCTTTTAAAAAAAGATTTTATGTGTTTAATTTAGAGAGAGGGGAAGGTAGGGAGAAAGAGAAGTAGAAAAACATCAATGTGAGAGGGAAACATTGATTGCTTGCCTTTACCACATGTCATGTCTGAATCCGTAACCTAAGCACGTGCCCCAACGGGGAATCGACTGGGTGACCTTTTATTTTGTGGAAGAATGCCCAACCAACTGAGCCACATCGGTTGGGGCAGAAATTCGTTTTTTCCCCATAAACATTTGCTTTATTAAAATATTTTAAAATATGAAAAAAAGTTAAAAATAAAATAAAATATGCCTTCTTGTTGGTAGCAATGAGCCTACTTAGTCCTTGCAACTTGGATTCTAAATATCATTTTCCACTAAAAGGGATCAGAGCTCATTAAAAAAAAAAAAAGACTGATTCTAGGGCTGAAGGAATGAAAGCCCAAGGTGACCTGTGAGCCTGTGCACTCTTTTTTTTTTTTGATTGATTATGTTGTTACAATAGTTCCAATTTTTCCCCCTTTGCTCCCCTCCCCCCAGTACCCCCCCTTCCCCCAGCAATCTCACCCTTCTTACCCCTTAGTTCATGTCCATGGGTCATGCATACAAGCTCCTTGGATTCACCCTTTCCTATATTATTCTTTTTTAAAATAATTAATTAATTTTTTATAACAATAACAAATAACAATTTCCCCCCCTCAGACTTAAGGCACTTTATAATCTTATAAAGGACAATGGTCAAAGGTCTTGTGCTCTTCTAGCTGCTTCAAGCTGGACATGGTCATCATCCTACCAACCCTTGGGTCCAGAAATCCCTAATAAGAGTGGGGGTTGGGGGGAGAGTGGCCTTCCCACATGGGGAAGGATCTTGCAGACTCTAGGTGAGTTGGCTGTCCTCGGACCACGCATGCTTGGTTTAACAGGCTGGCATCCTTGTTGTATTCTGGGGGCAACAGATTTAGCAACAGGGTTAAAAGGCATCATTCAATCCATAACCGCTAAATGACAAAAGGCAGGGATTAATTTTTCACTGTCCCACATTAGGAAAAAAAAGGCTTCTTTGGAGGAAGGTGTGCAAGGCACGTCACACCTGCCCAAAGCCCTTTTGCCCACTAAGTTTGGGCTGAGAGGACTATTTTAGGTTTCCCCCCTCTCAGACCTCTAGGCCCTTTCTGTCCAAGCCTTTAGAATAGAAAAGAGAAACCAGTTTTAAAGTGAAGCCCTCGGACCACCCCATACTTCACCAACCCAGCCACTTAGTTCAGCCAAACTGTTGAGTCTCAGGAGGCATAGATGCAGACAGGATTAAGTGAGGCTTATGCGTACAGACAATCACTTAGGTAATGAGATCATAGGCCTATGCCCTATGAAAACAGAACACACACGTTAATTTACACAGCATAACCCACAAACCAGTCTCTAAGTCTGCGAGACTGTCTTATTGGGAAGACATCCAGTTGCAAGGCATTTAACATTTTTCTTGCCTGTAAATTAAGCATCTTTGATGATGTGACAGACCTAGTTTAACTTTCAAATGAAAACAAACTTTTATTTTGTGGAAGGATGCCCAACCAACTGAGCCACAACGGTCAGGGAAGAAATGATATTCTTTCTGATGTTTGCTTTTCTTAACAGCCCCTGTCTCTTTCTAGTTTCTTTGAGATGGGTCACGAGACCTAGATTTAACAAGGAGAGCACCCGCCTCGCCTTTTTTAAATTTTTCTTTCTTTATTTTAATTTTTTATCCTCACCCAAGAACATTTTTAAAAATTGCTTTTAGGGAGAGATGAAGGGGAAGACAGACAAATGGGAACATCAATGTGAGAGAGAAACATCGATCGGTTGCCTCCTGGTTGCGACCCAACCAGCGATTGAACTTGCAACCTAGGTGTGTGCCCTGACTGGGAATCGAACACACAAGCTTTCAGTGTACAGGACAACACTCTAACCAACTGAGTCACACCAGCCAGAGCCAAGGAGAGCCCTTTTGATGTAAGATAATAAATACATTTTTAGATAATTTCTAGCTGGATACTTTTTCCTATGGCAAAACTCCAATAATTCCTGTAAACATTTGTGTCTATCAATCCAGTTCAGAGACCCAATCATTACCTTAAGTTATCACATGGAGGGACCCGTCAGGACTGTGTTAATTTAAAGGACAAAATCAGTACTAATTGGGTAACTTCCTGTAGCCAGCAGAACAATAATAACATCAATAATAACAATAAAGTTTATTGAGGATTTCCACTCTGTGCCAGGCATTGTGCTGAGTGCTTTATAAAATTTTCTCACTTAATCCTTATGGTAATCAAAATCTGTTTTACTGATGGTGAAACAGAGACTTGAAGAGGCTTTATAACTTATATAAGGCCCACCCAGTGAGTGGTGGAGACAAGACTAAAATTCAGGTTTGCTGCCCTCCAAAGCCTGTTCTTAACCACTATGATATACTGCCTGGCGAGAGTTATGTCTATAAAGAGAATTATGCCATATCTAAATGAATATGTACTTGGTAATATTTAGAACCCACTATTAACATTAATTACATTCATTTATAATTGAGTTGTATGGGTATTGCCCTCATGTTAAAGAATCTAAAAGAAAGAACATTTATCCATGAATATAGAAACTGGAAATTGAAAAATTCCACTTAACAATCCTATCTTAATTCCCTATTCCCATTTTAAGATAAATGAAGCAATTAAAAATTTTCAGAGAGGTGTGTTCAGCAATATTTTCCAATTTGGAGGGTGCAATCTGCTCCTTAAAAAGATATCTATGTGTTGGGTTTCAGGGCCAGTTACTGTTTTCAGGATCCAAGTGGAATCTAACACTATAAAACAATGTCAAGAGAAAAGGAAGGAAAACAGAAAAGTAAAGGAGCACACCTGCCCATCGTTCCCATTCTTCAAAATTTCCTGAAGACATACAAGAAGCATTGTGCACAGAGGCAGATGCGTGTGTGTCCTGCCATCCAAAGGGACTTGCAAGCCAGCCTCAACAATGAGCAGATTCTCAGGAAGGTGAATGGATGTTGTCCTTTCCTCATCTTTCTCTGAAATGAACTGACTAGGGGTTACTCCCAAGGAACATGGGTCCTCAGCCCTCTCAAGCCCAGAGCTGCTGGTGTTGCCCCCTCTGTGTTCCTACCTGAAGTCCAAAGCCTGGCTCTGGCACCAATGGCCTGCTCAACACTTTTCCTACTGCTGAGTATTCCCATCCCGGTCCTCCAGCAGACCTGCCTTTTCTCACATCACTTTACATCTGTGGGGGCCAACCTGTCCCTCCTCCAACTCTACACCTGGAAAGCCCAGCCCAGGGGCACCACTGTGTCCTCATTGCAGGAACTCCTGCCCCAGCTCTCCAGCTACCTGACTTGATTCCTCCAAGTGAATGTCTCTTTCCCTTGACAGCTGCTGTCTCCTTGTCATCAGGCCACACCTGCATCACCCGTGCCTCCCATCCCACTTGGAGTGAGGTCAGCAAGCACATAATTCTAACTCCAAAAGCATTGGGTTTCCAAAAAATCCAATATCATATTTTTTCTGAGATTATATGCAGGGATCGGATGTGAAGGGAGAAGAAGAGAACCCAGCACTGAAACCAAATGGTCAACTCTTGGGAAGGGGCCTTGATAGACCAGTATAGGGAGCCTAGCCCCCAAAGAAAGACTGGCCAACTTTACAACTTTTCTATCACCTGTGCAGAAAGACAGTCTATGTTTGCTGAACAAGGCAACAAATTAAACAAAATTAGATTGGGGCGGGTACTTAAGGAAAATTAAAAAGTTCATTATTATAGGTAACTTTGACCCAAATCCATCCCACACATAATTTTCCTGACTGTTTTTTGGGGGATGAAGGGTGACAATATTGCACACACCCCCAACCCACACACAACAAAGAAAGAAAACTACAGGCCAATATTGCTGATGAATATAGATGCTAAAATCCTCAACACAATATTGGCAAACCGGATCCAGCAACACATTAGAAAGATCATACTCCATGATCAAGTGGGATCCATCCCAGGGATGCAAGGATGGTTTAATATTCGCAAATCAATAAACTTAATACACCACATAAACAAAATGAAAGACAAAAACCACATGATCAAATCAAAAGATGCAGAAAAAGCACTTGATAAAGTACAACACCCACTAATGATGAAAACTCTCAAAAAAAAAAATTGCACCCCCCTCAAAAAGAACCACCTGAAGTTCCTCTCTAACTATCCCTCTCTTTCACCTAAGCATCCACCTCCCCGAGCAGCTGTCTCTCCAGTCCCTCCCTCTCTCCTCCTCTACTCTCCTCCTCCCCATCCACCCTCCTAGGTCTTTCTAAGTCCTTTCTTTCACATTTGCTTTTCTGGGCTTCCTCACACATCTCCCTGCTCATCCCAAGAAAGGAGCTTCACAGAGCCTTCTTTCTTGTGGTAAAATAATTACCAATTTTTTTCCATTGTAGTTCTTATCATTAGCATCCGTCGCTAAATCATAAGAGTTAATCATAAACATTTTTCAAATTTATAGTCCCTTCAGCCATGTTTTCCATATATTTTAAATTACAATCACCATCAGAAATACAATAGCATCATGACCCAGTGTATAAGGACTGGTGGGTTGCTTTGGTTGGGTTCCAGTTTGGTTCTGAATATCATTAACATAAGTTTCAATTATTTTTTATAGCTTAGAATACACTCAGGTAATTTCTTTTCTTTCCTATTTTATTAAAGAAAAACACCTGGTTGCAACAAAATTGATTTCCTGACCCAATAATGGATAGTGACCCTCTGGAAAAATCTCTATGGATGTCAGGAACTTCATACATTTGTGTTGAGTGTGCACCAATGCACACCTATTCCAAACTTAATAGTTTTTGAAACTGTTCTTCTAATGTTGTCTAATGACAAGTCTTTCACCACATATTCAGATACATGATTGTTTCTTTATGATGTCCACCTACAGTTTTTCTTTTACACTCCACTGTTATACTTATAAGACCTGATGACTCCCTGCCAAGCATCCTACCAATTTCCTTGGAATCTTTGCTCATGACAAGTCGAGATGGATGTTACACGCTGGGGAAACAGATCTGCATCTGGGGCCTTCATCTGAGCAACTCAGAGATTGCCAGACTCGTGAGTCATGCACTTAAAAAATGTTTATTCAATTAATCTTATAATTGAATATGAGCATATTGTATCATGTGTTCTAGCTATAATTCATTTGATATGCTCCAAGGTTTTCTTTTTTTAAAAAATGGCCTTGGCTGTTGTGGCTTGTTTGGTTGGTTGGAGCATCATCCTGTATACCAAAAGGTCACAGGTTTGGTTCTTGGTCAGGGCACATGACTAGGTTGCGGGTTCGATGCCCTGTCAGGGCTCATTTGGTGGGAAACCGATCAATGTTTCTCTCTCACCTCACTGTCTTCCTTCCTCTCTCTCTTAAATCAATAAGTATATCCTTGGGTGATGATTTTAAAAAGTAATTTTTTTAAATGTACTTTTAATGAAACATTTCAAATAGATAACAATGCAAAAAATAGGCATTCATGTATATTTCATGAAATATACTTTTTCAAGGAATAAAAAATTGCAGATTTTACAAATACAATAGCTAAAACTTTATCTCACTTCTTTTCCCTCATCTACTTCCCAGAGGTACCACTAGCTTAGAGTTGATGTGTAGCCATCTACTGCTTTAGTGATGCTCTCAAAAGGAGGCTGGCATCAGTGCCCTGCATACTCCTCCAGGCTCCCACCTTGTCTCAGTCAGTGACCTTTGGGTGTTCTTCATTAACCTGCTGCTCAAGCAATGCATTTTTAAAATTTGTGTATTTTTAACACTCTTAGAAGAAAGCACAGAGGAAAAGTTTTATGATGTTGGGTTTGGCAATGATTCCTTGGCCGTAACACTAAAAGAACAGGCAACAACCACACGACAACAAAAAAACTAGATGAATTGACTACATCCAAATTAAACACCTCTGTGCATCAGACGACACAATCGACCGAGTGAAAAGGTAATATCTGGTAAGGGGTTGATATTCAGGATGTACAAAGAACTCCTACCATTCAACAACAACAACAACAAGCCTGATTTAAAAAATGGGCAAAGACTTGAATAGACATTCTCCAAAGGAGATATACAAATGACCAAATGCAAATCAAAACCAGAATGAGATACCACTTCATGTCAACTAAAATGGTTACTATAAAAAATAAACAACAGAAAATAACATGTTGGTGAGGATGTGGAGAAACTGGAACTCTTGTGCACTGTCAGTGGGAACATAAAATGGTTCAGCCACTGTGGAAAACACTATGGAGGTTCCATAAAAAATTAAAAATAGAAGTGCTGTATAATCCAAACATTCCATTTCTGGGTATATGCCCAAAAAAGTTGAAAGCAGTGTCTCAAAGATATTTTTGTACACCTCTGTTCATAGCAGCAACGTTCACATAGCCAAAGGTGGAAACAACCCAAGGTGACAAGCAAATGAATAAACGGGATGTGGTATATACATACGATAGAATATTATTCAGCTTAAAAAAAAATCTGACACATGCTACAACATGGATGGACCTTGAAGAACTTATTCTAAGTTAAATAAGTCAGTCATAAAAGGACAAATACTGTGTGACTCCACTTATATGGGGTCCCAGAGGAGTCAAATTCAGGGAGACAGAAAGAATAACAGTTGCTAAGGCTGGGGGGCAGGGAGAATGTGTTTAATGGGCACAGAGTTTCAGTTTTACATGATGAAAAAGCTCTGGAGCTGGATGGTGGTGGTGGTCGCACAATGATGTGAATGCACTTGATGCCACAGAACTGCACGCCTACAAATAGTTAAGATGGTACGTTTTATGTCATGTGTATTTGACCAAAACATAAAAATAATTAAAAACAACATTTAAAATATATAACCAGAATTTTTAGTTGTTTGTATCCAGAGTCAGGGTAGTTAGTCCATTCAAGCTGGAAGCAGAGTGCTGTCTCTGCGTGTGAGAAGTTATCCTCAGCACTTCCTTAAAAGTCCTCCGGGTGGTGTGGAGGCTGCTGAGAGTCTATCACAGATGTCTGGGGTCTTGCCCGCCTGCAGCAGTGCTTGTGCCACAGGGAGTGACGCTGCAAACCACGGGTTCAGCCCTGTAGGACCTGGCAGAGCCCGCTCTGCACCGACCGACATGAACAGAGCCAGTGCCGTGCCACGTGGGCTCCTCGGCCAGAAGCACAGCTTGAGAAATCCGTCCAGCACTCAGCCTCACGTTCTCTCCTCAGAGAGGCCCCAGGCCCTAGCTCTATAGTTTAGGTTGCAAGTGCTTTTTTATTTTCAGCCAAGGTATCATTTGGAATCCTATCTCTGACCAACGTGTCATTACCTCCAAAAGCCCTAAATTCCCCAAACCTCGCCAAAGCCTCCTTTAGGCTTAAATTCGGAACTGAAGGAATCCTCGGGTTGTGGTGACTCTTAACTGCTAAAAGGCAGCCTTCGTGATTTGTAATTTCAAATACCCTTTCCTGTCCGTGAGGTAGGGATTTAACAGTGACTGGGATCATTCGTTACCACCGCAATGACCTTGGCCTTGACCCCTCCACTCAGGAACCAAGAGAACTTGAGTCGGCTCCAAATGCTTATGTGTTGCCACCAGTCCAGCTGCTTCAATGTGAGAGGTTCCCAGTTGCTGAGTTTGTACACTCTAGCTCTGAGCAGACCTCTACATTCTGATAATATCTATAACTATGAAAATAAGTCATTTGTGAGATCATTTTGCTTTTATAATTTTTATCGAATGGTAAGATTGGCATGGCAACACTTTTCTACCAAAAAGAACACAACCATGAGAGGATAACAATTAGTTGGTTAGAATATCAACACCTGTGTTAGTTTGCTAGGGCTGCCATAACAAAGGACCACAGATTGCACAGCTTGAACAACAGAAATATGCTTTCAGTTCTGGAGGCTGGAAGTCAGAGCTCAAGGTGTCAGCAGGGTTGGTTTCTTCTGAGGTCTCTCTCCTTGGCTTATAAATGGTCATTTTCTTCCTGTGTCTTCACATGGCCTTCCCTCTGCACTTATCTGTAACCAAATTTCCTCTTCTTGTAAGGACACCAGTCAGATTCATTTAGGGCTTACCCTAATGATCTCATTTTCAACTTCATTACTCTTTTAAAGGCCCTATTTACCGATACAGTTACATTTAGAGATATTAGGGATTAGGACTTCAACATATGAAATGGGGAGGGGGGGCATAATTCATCCCATAATAACCGATCTTATCTCATTTTAAAGCTTGGTGTTTCCCGTATAGTTCTTCAACGAGTCTTCATTTTTAAGAGAAATAATTTAATTTCATGCCATTTTCTCTTTGGGTAATTAGAAAGTTATCTTATAGGCAAAAATGTTGAGGTAAGTGCTGGCAGGGTAGCTCAGTTGGTTAGAGCATTGTCCCGATATGTCAAGGTTATGGGTTCAATCCCCAGTCAGGGACATACAAGAAACACAATGAATGCATAAATAAGTGGAACAACAGATTGCTGTTTCTTTCTCTCTCTAAAGTAAATTTTTAAAAAATCAAATTCATTTTTAAAATGTTGAGTTAGTTAAGGTAATTGACTTTTAAGTAACAATAAAACACAAAGCATTAGTTTTTATTGTGTAAGCACCTTTGTACTTTGCATTCTTAGGCTTTGTTTCTGGAATCGAAGGGTCATACCACCTGCCCACTGACCACCCTAGAACTCATTGATTGCAAGATGGATCCGTGGTCTCTGGGGAGACTCAGACAGGCTCTGCAGTTCAGCAGTTTGCATTCTCTGGTCCTCAATTTCTGCAAGTAAGGCTGGAATGTGACCCCCTTCAAGGCTCTTACTGTGTCAGCGGGGTGGGGGGCAAAGGCAGGGGAGGGCAGTGTCCCATTTCCTTCTATCTCATCAAGTCACCACTGAAAGGAGATACTTAAAAAACCCTCCCCTCCTTAGAGTTAATGTTCCTGAGTAAATGTTACGATTCTCAAAAAGAGTCTAGTCATTCATTTATTCTTGCAACAAATATTTGTCCAAGTCCAGACTGTGCAAGACACTGTGCTCATTGCTAAGGAAAATGCCAATATACATAAGGTGATGCTGCTGCCTAAGAGAGGCCTCAGGACCGTGGAGGAGAGGAGACATGCTCTTCTTGATTATGCAGAATGTAAGGTTAAAATCTGAATACCACTGATGACGTCCATATACACTTTAGCAGTAGTTTGGATAAGGGAAACCACAGTTCTCGAGGTGATGGGACCACCAGGAGAGGAGGTAGGAGGAAAGAAACGGTGCCAGGGGAGAGCAGCGCAAGTCCTTCAGAGGGCTAGGCACCA
This sequence comes from Furipterus horrens, assembly GCF_987537825.1. NCBI lineage: Eukaryota > Metazoa > Chordata > Mammalia > Chiroptera > Furipteridae > Furipterus > Furipterus horrens. The sequence continues at coordinate 107,544,118 of NW_028327177.1, read as the reverse complement.
AGCATGTCAGGGGAGGGTCGGGAGCTAATAATTAATAATAATAACAATGCCAGCTAATGGTGCTTGAATGCTTCCTCTGTGCCAAGTACAGTGCATGACTTATCTCATTTATTCTCTTAATGATAGATATGTATCATTACATATAGACATGTGACAACTAATGGTCGGTATGTACCATTTCCATCCCTTGATTATAGATGAGGGAAGACTCAAGGGGTTAATTCAACCCTTAAGGATGGAGCCTCGATGTGAATCCAGCTGTCTGAACCAGAGCCCACCTCTCACCCATGATCCTAGTTTGCAGGGGGTCTATAATTTACACCCATAACTAATTTCAAAATGCTTGTGTGATCTGGAGTAGGTCATACCACTTCTGTAATCAATAATGCGATGATCTCTTCTGCTTCACAAGTCTGTGATACTGTGACTCTTCCGTGGAGCCAGGTGGTGGCTTGCACTCAACAAGCCAGTGGGCTGTGAAGTGGAAGAGAGGATTCATGCCTGAGAAACGGTGCCGGAGCAACACAAAGGCCCCATTAAAGAACAAAGGCCCTGGGGGCAACAGTGGACAAGTCTATCAACAAAAGGTGGGGAAACAGGGTATTCTGTGGGGGTTCTCCAGATTTCTGAAGTGCTGGAGGCGCCTCAGTCAGGGTCTCCTGACACAGAGCAACAAAAGGCAGGGTCCTGGGATGCCATGCAGTGGCCACGGGCTCAGCTTGGGAGTGTCCCCAGCTTCCCACATGGCCCCCAGTACAACCAGCCCCATGACTGAGAGACTCCCCCCACTTCCCCCAAGACCCCAGCTCCTGCACTGGACCCAGAGACCAGCACTGGTGGGAAGAGAGGAGGAAAGAAGGAATTCCCATTTGCGGGGAACAGCTTGTTTTAACTGACAGTTGAAATCCTACTGCTGCTAAGATACCTAGAATCATCAGGATTGGGTAGTTGGGAATCACCACTGAGACCTCATCCCTGGTACACTGGTAGGTGACTGGCCTCTGGGGATGGGAGTTCTGTCCTCACTGACTTCCTTGATGGGCAGGGAAGGCCACCAGCAGGAGGCCCTTCTTCCTCATGCATGGCTGCATCCCCGCCCCCACCATGGGAGCTGGCCCTCAATGATGACTTGTTGAATAAATAAATACATTTTAAAATTACTTCTGTCACTGCTACTCACCTCATTTTAAAGTTCAAGCCTTGGCATTCCACGTCCCCTGAAGCTGTCCCTTTACCTCACTAACCCTCAGTTTCTTGACCTCAGAGCCGCCCTCAGAGGCTGTTGCCGGTATGAACAAGACTCTGAGTGCCATTCCACCTTGCAGCCTCTGGGGACTGTGCACTATGAGGTGAGGAGCAGGGCAGAGCCGTGAAAGGAGGGCAAGAGGCTGAGCTTCCCTGAAACCACTGTGGACATCCTTTAGAAGGGCCCTCCTTACAGAGTCCTGGGACCTTTGAGTCTTCCCAGACCCCATTATCCCTGCCAGCAGGCCATCTCTGCTGACTGCAGGACTCAGATCTTTCTCTCCATCTGCTCCCCTGAATGGGTTCTTCAAACCACCCGCCGCTCTCGGCTCACAAGGCCAACTCCAAGTCCCCCTTCCTTTACATGCAGGCTGCCCCCTCTGTCCATCAGCCAGACCCAGAGTCAGGCCTGGCCCTGGAAAAGCGCCAAAATGCTTCTAACTGCCCTAGGGGTGCCTGAAAATTAATAATTCAGTGGATGATATAGGTTTTAAAAGTCACTAATTTGTTCCTGTCATTTCTTTTTAGATTTGAAAATGAAGAAACTGAGAGCATTTTCTTAGGCCTGGAGAATAACCAAAGGCCTGTGCTACTGGGGTCTGGGGCCACAGACCAGGGCAATCCTGGGCTTGGCCATACGCCAGAGTGCCATCTGGTGAGAGGCGTCCCCTGCTGCCCTGCCTGCAGCTTGGCACTGTTCTGTATAAGCCGCTTACAGAGCCTACCAGCCCTTGAGTTCTCCTGATTCATTCTGTTTCTGATCATCTTTTTCTCTCTTCTAGTTGTTTTTGTTTTCTTTTTTTCTTAATTCTAAGAGCAAGATTCTGTACTTACATATGAGAATCAGGGGTGTCATGTTAAATGCATGTCTCTAGCCAGCTAACATGGTCACTAGCTCTATTTTTTAATGACATGGTTATTCACTGGGGAACAATTTTTAACATAATTCCTGCTGAGTTTGATTTTTCAGCTGTTTTAGACTTAAATAAGCATGCTGATTTCAAAACTGCAGTTAGTTTCTTCTATCACATCAAGTTTTTTATATACAGCTTATCTCAATGCAACCACTCTAGGCTGGATGGAGCCTGGATCATGGGAAGCACTAGTGCCCTCCTATTGGCTGAGAGCAAACCTCCCTTGAGTGGGGAGGGGTGGGGGATGACCTTGGAGATCAGTGACAGGTTCATACTTGTCTAGGCTATTCAGTTACACATGAGACAGTGTGGTGAGAGGTTGTGTGCTGCTCTATATAGTGAATCATATTCCAAAGTGTAGTCCAAGTTCTTGTCTATATACAAGGAGTTAGCAGAATTTATTAGTTTATTTACATATGTACTTATTTCCTTTCCTTCAGATCATGTCTACCTCAGCTATTTCTCATCGTAAGTGCCTAAACAACCCTAATTCATTTTATTCTATGTGTGGCAGTTTCACCATTCCCAGTCAAAGGACAAACACCAGCGCATTTGTCAGGCAAGCCTATTTTTCATATTTTAAAGTAAAAGTTGGTGATCAAGATAAGTCTTGGGCTCCTCACAAAGTGTGCAAGCAGTGTGTCGAGAGCTTACTGATGTGGGCGAAGGGAACATGTGATAAATTGCCATTTGGTATACCTATGGTTTGACGAGAGCCCAGAGATCATTCAAGTGACTGTTACTTTTGTATAGTAGAAACATCAGGATATAACTAAAAGAATAAATGTACAATAGAGTATCCTAGTCTACCATCAGCTATACGCCCAGTGCCTCATTCAGCTGAAACCCTAGTGTCAGTTTTCATTGAACTGCCCTCTTTCAAAAAACAGGAGTATGGTGAAGAACTAAGTGACAGCAACATATGAAGATTTTGAAATTGAGGATGACTCAGTTCATAAGGGATTTGATCAGCATGAACTGAATGATTTGGCATGAGATTTGGGAGTATCTCAAAAGGCTTCAGAACTCCTAGCATCAAGACTGCATGAGAAAAACTTGCTTGGAAAAGGAGCAAAGGCATCCTACTTTCAGTCAAAAGAAAGTGCATTTCTGCTGTACTTTTGAAGTGACGGTGGCTTTGTGTATTGTCATAACATACATGGTTTAATGGAGGAATTGGAAATTCCAATCTATAACGCAACTGAATGGCAACTGTTCATTGACAGTTCAAAGCAGAGCTTGAAGTGTGTCCTCCACCATGGCAATTTATTTTGTGCAGTCCCTGTTGGCCATTCAGTTTGTTTTTGTGAAGAATATGAAGACATAAAGAGAGTCATTGATCTGTTGCAATATCACAAGCACAATTGGATCACCCGTGTTGACCTTCAAATGGTCTGCTTCCTTCTTGGTCAGCAACATGGATATACCGAGTATCCCTGTTTTCTGTGTATGTGAGACAGCAGAGCTTGTGGGAAGCATTGGGTGGAGTTGAATTGGCCTCCAAGATCTGACCTCAAACCTGGTGATCCAAACATTCTACATGAGCCACTTGTTGACAGAAAGAACATTATATTCCCACCTCTGCATATAAAACTGGGTCTCATGAAGCAATTTGTTAAAGCTTTGCCAACTGAAGGAGACTGTTTCAAGTATCTCATTTTGGCATTTCCTAGCCTGTTGTTTGAAAAGATAAAGGCCACTGTGTTTGATGGTCCACAGACTTGGAAGCTCATTAAAGATGAACATTTCATCAGGACAATGTCAGAACTTCAAAAGAATGCTTGGTTGTCATTCAAAAATCTTGTCAAGGACTTTCTTGGAAATACACGAGCACAGAATTACACCGAAATTGTCCAGAAACTCTTGGAGAGCTTCAAAATGCTTGGTTGTAACGTGAACATCAAGGTGCATTTTCTGCATAGACATCTTGCTGACTTCCCAAAAAACCTTGGTGCAGTCAGTGATGAGCAAGGTGAATGATTCCACCAAGATTTGAAGGTCATGGAGGCATGGTATCAGGGTAGATGGGATGTACATATGATGGCTGACTATTGTTGGAGCATCAGGGGGGATTGTCCACACATTGAACACTACAGGAAAAGCTATCAGTGTAAATTTTTACCTTAATATGTATGTTTGGTAGCATAACTTTACTACTTGTACACAATTTGACTTATAGTAACAATATATATCCTTTATATGAATAAAATAACTCTAAATAACCAGTATATTCAGGTAATTTTTCTTTATTTTCCTTTGTATGTACATTTTGTATGATTTTTGGGACAAAGGGAGGGTATCTTTCACCTTAAAAAGTTAATGTGATAGAGAAAAACTGGGGTCATTTTTGGATTCAGATACCAAAAGTTAGTCAAAAGCAGGAGTCAGATCTAACTCAACGAAAATTATATTTCCCAGAGTTATTTATTGATTATTTATTATTTTATAACTAAGTCTAATATAATCATTTTTATTGTATGAGGTGAAAACCTCAAATCCAAATTTGAGGAAATGGAAACAACATCAAATGAACCATGTGCTTGTCCCTTTCCCCAGTGAGCTGCACCTTGATGGTGATGACCTGCAATGCCCCGGAGCTCTGGCTCTCCCCAGACCTATTGCGGAGGACGCAGAGACACAGGGGAGAGGCCTGCTGGCCACAGCCTCGCCACACTCCAGGAACCTGCCTCAAGCACTCCAACATAAGTGCTGGAGAACTGGACCCTAAACTCTGCTGGGACCACCTCAAAGAAGGGAACGGCTCTGCAATCAAAAATGACCTTCCCCGAATGGGGATTGAATAAGGGAGGGCAGAGCAACGGGGGAATAAATGGGATAACTGTAACAGAAAAACAATAAAAAAAAAAGAAAAAAAGACCTTCCCAGTGGTCAGTTGAGATCCTTCTTCCCGAGTGCACATGAGACCAGAATAATGGACTCCCAAAACTATTCTTGACCTATCTGCAGGATCTGTGACTATGTTACACACATGGCACAAGGGGCTTTGTAGACATGATTGAATTAAGGATCTTGCTATGGAGGGATTATCCTGAGTTGTTCAGGTGGGTGCAGTGTAATCATAAGAATCTTTCTAAGAAGGAGGCAGGAGGGTCAGACTCAGAGAGAAGGAGAGGCGACAACAGAAGTAGAGATTGGAGTGATGTGAGGAAGGAGCCAGGAATGTAGGTGCCCTCTCTATACCTGCTGAAAACATTGAGGACTCAAATTCTTGCCCAGAGCCTCCAGAAGGAACGCAGCTCTGCTGATGCCTTGACTTGTGCCTTGAAGACCCATTTCAGATCTCTGACCTCCAAAACTGTATAATAAACCTGTATTGTTTTAAGCCACTACGTTTGTGGTCAATTGTCACAGCAGCATGTTAATCAGAAATCTTTCAGTTAAAAGGAAAGGCAACCCAAACAAAATTAAATAGGGTTTTATTGGCTTACATAACTGGAGTGTCGATAGGTGACATTGTCTTCAGAGACAGCTGAAGTCAGGCGCTCAAACCGTGTCATCAGGAGAACCTGAGTTTGCTGCTCTTAACTCTTCTTCCCTTGAGAGGGTCGGTCTTCTTTCCCAGGAAGCAGCCATTGATGCACCTGCCAGCAGTCCTGAGCTAGATCATCATGATCTGTGATCAACCAGAAAGTGTGAGCTTTTCTTCCAGTGACTGTGGGTCAAATCGCATAGGAAAGCTCTCATTGGCCTTCCTTGGATCACATACTTACGTCTTGGACCAATCACGGTAAACCACGATAAGTCAGGACTGATCACACACCCCTTGGGGGAGGGGTGGAGGACGTTGCCGGGCAGTCCTACCAAAATCACAAGATCTGCAGTGAGGAAGAGGCAGTCCCCAAAAGAAGTAGACAGCGTGGAATTAGCAGTCCCCCTAAAGAAGCAGACAGATGAGAAGGACAGATGCAAGACAGATGAGAATAAACAGCTGCTTCCTCTTCTATAAAAGGCTTATCATTTGTTTCAACAGATCCCAATACACATACTCATGGCACACTTTGAAGCTAACTACTTTTAATCATCAGCAACAAATATAGCAGGTGGTTAATAATAGCACAGACTTAGAGTCAGACCTGGGTTCAAATCCTACTCCAGTTATGCATGACTTATGACAAATCTTCAAATTGATCTATTTTTATCTTCTTCCACTGCAAAATAAACATAATCATAACTACCCCATAGCAGGTAGTAAGGATTAAGTGATATAATGTAAAACAGCATGATGCCTTACATATAGTAAGTACTGAAGGATGTTAATTATCACCATCACCATCATCATTATAGCAACAACAACTGTTTCCTAGGAGAGTAAAATCTTGAAGCAGGTTGATGAACAAAACCACTCTACTTGCTGGAAAGAAATGATGATTAAGAGCTGAAGTCTAACATGTAGTGTGATGACTATAGTTCACAATACTTTACTGCACATTTGAAAGTTATTAAGAGACTAGTTCTTAAAAGTTCCCATCACAAGAAAAAAATTGTGACTGCGTACAGTTATGGTATTAACTAGACTTATTGTGCTGATCAGTTCACCATATATATATCGTCGGCAGCCGTCCGTCTCGAGAGACGATGGTGTAGCTTCTCAAGTGTCTATCTGCACCGCCGAGAATGGCTGTGCAGTCCGACTCGGGAGTGACATGGCATCTGTCTCCTCCCGTGTTGAATTGACATCTTGCGATGACGCTGGAGTGTCCTCTCCAGTGGAGCTGAAGCTACAGAGCCTGGGCAGGGTGATATGGAGGGTCTGCTGTTGCCCATGCAGCAGACCCCCCCTCTCTTCGCAGCTGAAGGGTCCAAGGGAAAGACGGAGTCGATACAGCTTGGCTTCAGGTGCGCCGCAGGAGTTGCCGGTGTTGACTACAACGTCAAACCGCCTTAGGGACTCCGGCTCCGGATTTTCTGTCGGGGTTTACTCCCTTAGCCTTTCCCCAGAAGAGGTATGCCGCAAGGCAGCGGAGGTTTTATATATATATAATTATTATGTTGTACACCTGAAACTAATATGTTATATGTCAATTATATCTCAGTTTCAAAAAACATTATTCACTGATTGCCCTATCAAAAAAAAGAGCTAATGTCAAGGCTACTTTGTGGAAATGAGCTCAAAGAAGTTATAATTACCACAGAATAGTTAAATACAATGGTTATTTCTCATTTAGGAACTTTCATGGTATCAAAATCATACATGTTATTTGTTGAATTTGATAATTTAGTCAACCCAATAAATATACAAGAGGAAGCTGGAAAACAATGTTTGCTATCAAATATACTTTCCCTCTGCTATTTTTTACCAATGTTTCTGTAAAAAGCCATGGTCCTGTTTACGAAGTCCTGTATTGTAACTTTAGGATGTAAAGAACTAAGTGAATCCGTGATTTTTAAAGGAAATCATTGGAGATATAAAAGCACCATCTTCAGGGATTGTTGTGTGACAGGCAAGGAGAGGTGTGAGAGGGGTGGGATTGGAAAAGTAAATAAGTGACAAGGATGCGGGGAAGAAACATGAAGATCACCTATTCTGGTTGTTCCAACTGATTTCTGCTGAAAGGGGCATTCAGGCTTAATCTTAAGGGTTCTGAGTTTGCTTTCCCTGAGAGCCAAAAAAGCCAGGGTCAGTGCCAACCGCAGAGAGCGCCTGCCCTGTCATTCTTCATCGCAAACTTTGGACAGGGTGCAAACTGCTCCCGCTGAGCTGTGTCCCGCTGTCAGTCGTCAGCATACAGAACCTCTTTTAAGTTCCTCTCATTACTCAGGATCTTAGCAACAATAACAACAAAACCCACAACAAGTACGTGGCTAGGTTCTTCTCTTCTTCTAAGACCAACTATGACAGGCTGTAACAGTTATAGTTACTTGAACGTTCACTTTTGTTTAGTTCACTGGTGCATTTTAGCTATTCTGCATTCTTTTGGGTAACTATATTAGTCTGCTTGGGCTGCCATAACAAAGTACCACAGGTTGAGTGGTTTAAGCAATAAATTTAGTTTTTCACAGTTCTGGAGGCTGGAAGTCCCAGATCAAAGTGCTAGCTGATTCGGTTCCTATTACGAGTTCTCTTCCTGGCTGACGGACGGCCGCCCTCTTGCTGTGCCCTCACGTGGCCTTTCCTAGGTGTACACACACACACACACACACACACACACACACACATGGAATGCTCTCCGGTGTCTCTCTAATAAGGACACTAATTCTAGGGACCCACCTTTATGACCTCATTTAAACCTTAATTACTTCCTAAGAGGACTTGTAGGGGCTCAGAACAAGTCACTGCAAGACGTATCTCTGGTATGTGAATTATTTTGAGCTAAAGGCAACCAAGACCTTGTGGGCTCAAGAGAAACTTCACCCACCTTAACTCCCTAGAAGAACTTGAACTGGGGCTTTGCTCATAATAAGAGATTATTAGATTGTTTGACCTATCTCTAGGGCAGGGAAAACTACGAATTACTGAACATCTGCTCTTCTGATTGTTCTGCAATGATCTTCTTCACCTCCTCAAAGTGACTCTTAGCTCAGCATGTTGTACAGACCTCATTTTGCCTTTCTCTTTGAACCTCTCATGTATGTGAAGCTCTTATACTTGTGTATGTGATTAAATTTGGTTATTTTCTATTGTTAATGTCTCATGTCTATTTGATCAATTAAACCAGCCAAAATAACCTGAGAGGAGAGGAAAGTTTTTGCCTTCCCCATAAGCTCCATCTCCAAATACAGCCACACGGGGGTTCAACATATGAATTTTGAGGGCACACAAGCATTCGGTCCATAGCAGTAATGTATATACCAATATGGAGTAAAAGTGCCTTCTACCTTGGAGCTGGATTACTAGACCTCTGCTCAGGCAAATAAATCTGCCCTTCTTGATTTTATGTCTTTGCCACTGGATTAGCCATAAGTTAAAAAAAAGGAGGCGGGGAATATGAGGCAAGAAAAATAATTATGGTATATTATCAGCCCTGTCTCCTGACCATAGTGAGTATGGGACCCGAGCCCCACCAGCTGGACTTTGCCATCTTAAAATGTGATTCTTGAGCCAAACAACCAGGCACCTCACCCCCAGCAACCTGTGCTTTCGTTCCCCGTGCCAGACCCTGGGCCGCCCTGGCTCTTGTTCCTCACAGCCTTTGTCTTGAAACAAAAGCGTGTCCCCTCAAAATTTCTATGTTGAAATGCTAATCCCCAAGAAGAGTGTTAGGAGGTGGGGCTTTGGGGAGGTGACTAGGTCATGAGAGCAGAGCCCCCTGAATGGGAGGAGCGCCCTCTTTAAAAGAGGCCTCCGTGGGCTGCCCGCCCCTTCTGCCTTCTGCCAGGTGGTCTGACAGCAGGAAGACAGCTGTCCGTGGGCCAGGAAGCCGACTCTCACTAGACACAGCGTCTGCGTGGGCTTGGATCTGGGACATCAGAACTGTGAGGAAGAAATGGTGGTTGTTTCTAAGCCTCCAGTCCAGTCTACGGGGTTTTGCTACAGCACCCCAAATGCCCTGAGACACGGAGTACATGGAAACTTTCAACTGGGTTCATTTGAGAGGGTTGATTTTCAAGAAATGTCCAGATTCTCAGCTTCCACAGGACCTGATACTTGTGGTTCATTTCCTTGATCACAATCTCCATTTCACTTTGCCAAAAAAAGGCACATTTCTCTTCCAGCCAGCACCTGAGCAGAGTGTCTTCCCTAGAATGAAAACACAGAGACAATTCAAAATATTAATGTAAGTGTTAGAAAGTGAGTGACTCTAATAAATCAGCGACAAACCATTATATTTTACACATCAGGTAGCTTCCAATTTTCACTTTTAATGTAATTTGAGGAGGGCATGATCAAGTTATCAACTGACAGGTTATTTTTTAAAAATTGAACAGATGTAATTTTTAGCCATATAACACAAGAGTTTACAGAATTGAATAACACTGTTATGATAAAAGTCCTTCTAGGATTCCCCCGTTAAATTTCAATTGTAGATTAAAAAATCAAATAATCTATTATAAGTATATTTCATGCAATGTTTGGGAAATAATGGCTAAAATAATTATTCTTTGTTTATCTGACATTTAATTTGAACAGGTTGGCCTGTATCTGTTGGGTAAGGGAGATTACATCTGACAACCCTATTCCAGTCCCATCTGTATGAACATGTCCCAGCATTTAAAGTGATTACAATAACAATGATGTATCTTCATCATTTTAACAGTAATATTCTTTAATGACTACGTGAATTAATTATAGAAACAAATAAATAAAACAGCACTATATGATAAATTTTTATTTTAAAAATTGATTAATAACTGCAGAAGACATTTTTAATACTTTAGAGCCTTATGATCCTAGAAGTTTTTAAGATTTAAATATTTGTAAATGTAGCATTTTTATTATGGAGCAGTATTACAGAATGAGCTATAAAACTTTCAAATATAACATTCTGCAAAGTAAGTAGAATGAAAACACAAGTAAAAGCACAAGAAGAAAAGAGAGTAATGTAAAATTTTCAATCACTAAAGAAGAATTTGTTCATGCTTTGGGTTGTTTGGGATATTTTAATGGAGGATGGTAGATATTAAATTGCTTGGAATTTAAATTCCATTTGATACACTTAAGAGAAAGATATGACATATTTTATTTTTAAAGGCCACATTTGCCATATTTGCTAGAAATATCATTCGCCGATATATCTGATAAGGAGTTAATATCCAAAATTTATAAAGAACTTACAAAACTCAACACCAGAAAAACAACCCAGTTAAAGAATGAGCAAAGGATCTAAATAGATACTTCTCCAAAGAGGACATACAAATGGCCAATAGACATATGCAAGGATGCTCAACATCACTAATCATCAGAGAGATGCGAATTAAAACCACAATGAGATATTATCTCACACTTCTCAGAATGGTTATCATCAATAAACTAACAAACAACAAATACACTGTTGGTGGGAATGCAGACTGGTGCAGCCACTGTAGAAAGCGGTATGGAGACACAGTATTCCCTCACTTATCATGGGTATTACGTTCTAGACTCCCCCGCGATAGGTGAAAACCCACGAAGTAGGAACCGTATGTTTATTTCAGTATTTTTATATTTTTTAAGGCTTTATAAACCCTTCCCACACACTTATAAACCGTTCCCAGTCCCTTATTAACTTTTCCCACTCCCTTATTAACCTTTTCCACACTTTTATAAACACTACTTATGTTCTTAAACAAAGTCTACACTCTTAAACCTACGTAACTTTAACAACATATTTATACAGTACAGCAAAAATCCCGCGATATAGTGAAAAATCCACGATAAATAATTAAATATAATATTTTTTAAAATCCTGCAATATAGTGAGGCCACAATATGTAATCTGTGATAGGGACTATTATACCTCAAAAAATTTAAAATGGATCTGCCCTTTGACATAGCTGTCCCACTTCTGGGAATATATCTGAAGTAACCTAAAACACTAATTTGAAAGACCAGAAGTACCCCTATGTTCATTGCAGCATTATTTACAATTGCCAAGATATGAAAGCAGCCCAAGGGTCCAACAGTAGATGAAAGGATAAAACTATGGGACATTTACACAATGGAATACTACTTGGCCATAAAAAAGAAAAATTTTACCCTTTGTGGAAGTGTGAATGGACCTGGAGGCGGCTGGGAGTGCAGTGTGAGCATGCATGTGGATGCGTGGGGCAGACTCGGACAGTCTTTAAAAGGCATAACAAACATATGCATGCTATAGTTTGTTAGAAGGTGATAACTGCTATGGAAAAACAAAAAGTCAAGCAAGATAGGCAAGTTCGGGAATCTGGGGAAGGAAGATGGGTGGGGTGTGATTTAAAACAAATGGTTGAGTGTAGGCCTCCTAGAACGGGTAGCTTTTGTGTACAGACACTAGAGGTGAGGGAGTGAGCCTGCAGATACGTGGGGAGAGCATTCCAGGTGGAAGAGATGGCCAGCACCGAGGCCCCAAGGAGCAGCAAGGAGCAAGCAGGGTGATATCAGGGACCAGGGGTCAAGGGTCTTGTTAGCTAGGAGGGAACAGAGGAGTTAGGACTTAGGTTTGAGGAAGAGCCCTCAATGTGTGGCAAACTGCCTGGGTGGGGGCAGGGCGGCCTGTTGGGAGGCTGTTGTCATCCAAGAGAGACTAGGGGAACAGAGAGGAGGTCAGGCTCTGCATCTACACCATATCCTCATGGACCGGACATGGGGTGCTAGAGGAAAAAAAAAGGGTCCAGAATGACTCCAGAATGATAATATACTAATATATTTTTAAAAACATGCTAAAAGTATGTTCCTCTATGCTACATTTTTACAAATCCCAGAGATTTGGAGCTATTTTACAGAGGGCAGCTGTGGAATGTAAAGAATTTATGGGAGACCTTGCAAGGTAATTTTGGGGCCTTGTTTGGTTGTTTACTACCCTCGAGTCTTTGAGGAAAGAGCCCTGTAGTGTGGCTGAGTGGATTGAGCACTGGCCTGCAAACTGAAAGGTCACCAGTTCAATTCCCAGTCGGGGCATAAGCCTGGGTTTCTGGCCAGGTTTCCAGTTGGGGACGTGTAAAAGGTATGAGATATGTCTCTTGCAAGTTGCTCTTTCTCTCCCTCTCCTCTCCCCCTCCCCTGACTCTCCCTCTTTAAAAAAAAAGAAAGAAAAAGCCCTGGCTAGTGTGGTTCAGTGGATTGAGCAATGATCTGAGAACTGAAAGGTCACCGGTTGTGGGCCAGGCCCCCAGTTGGGGGCATGTGAGAGGCAACCACACATTGATGTTTCTTTCCCTCTCTTTTTCTTCTCTTCCCCTCCCTTCCCCTTTCTTTAAAAATATATAAATAAAATTTTTCAAAAAAATGAATGAGAATAAGATAGAATAAAATCTTTTAAAAAAGTCTTTGAGGAAAGAAACATGAAAAAGGCAGGTCTGAACTGAAGTGAATGCAATTTTGACAATGGGTCAGATAATTCTTCTGAGAAATATCCTTGCCCAAATTGTATATAAAATAAAGGTAATAGCCAATATCAAAGTGTACAAATAACCCATTCATGTAACTATGAACAGGTTTTTTTAATCTTTTTTTTTCATACTGCCAGACAGAGAGGAAGTTCAACTTTGAACAAGATGACAGTCATCTGGAACTGGAACTGTGAAAACTAGTTCCCGGAAGAAGAGAAAAAAAGATATTTTTGTTGTTTCAATATTCTTCTCACTTCCTTCATCATGTATCATAAATCACTTCCTTCTTTCCTGTGCTATGTGTGTCCACTACTAACATAATTACCCCAAATAGAAAAATTCAAGTGGAGAAAAAAGCTCAGTGTCTTATGACTTCATACAAATCTGAACGCAGTCTTTGGCTCACTCAACAAGGCTGTTTTGGGAATGAGTCTGCCATAAACAGCTGGCAGGACATAATAAACTCAGCTTGGAGACTTCTCTCCTATGCTCGCTACTTAGCATCAGAAACTGAGTTGTTGCAAGGAAGTTTTTAAGAAATCATCAGCTCCACAACCTCTGAGCAGGATTACAGTAAATGAGAGGCCACCCAGGTACTGAAGGTCCGCAGCTAAGCGTTAGGGAGCAAGGGCTTTCTCCATTCACATCATGAGTCCTATGTCTCAGTGTCTTACTCAGCAAATCAAGGAATTTGTGCTCATGCTTCCTCAATTCCACTCCAGCTTTGACACTGGAAAGTTATAAAGAGCATAAGATGACCACTGGGGGTGTTGAGAGCACAGCTTTTGGAAACTCTTTGTGGAGGCTGACCTAAATGTGTGTTCCTTTGTTTTCACCCATTTCACTCCCCGCACCCACCACTCCCCACCCCTTAGAGTTAGTATGTGGAAGGCCACAGACCCCTGTAAAGAAGCTCTTTCCCCTTGGGCTTTCTCTTCCTCAATTTTAACCTGCTCTCGTGTGGCCTTTTTCCTGTCCTTGGATTATCCTTACATCTCCTCTGTGAAATCTCACTAAATTAGAAACATACAAATTCTTATGATCTAAAAAGCCAAATGAAAATGTAAGATCAGAAAATTTAGCAGACCCTGTCTCTGTTGTCTGTTGTAAATATAGTCTTTCCGCTGGATAGTGCTTGTAGATTTTTAAAAATTGACTAAAAGGAAAAAGAAAAAGAAGAACCATGCCTGATTTTTATTTGTTTTAGACAGTTACCATTTGGGGACTATTTTCAACCAAAATTCTTTCAGGAGAGTTGCTTGGGGCTCCTGAAAGGGGGATGAGGATGATCAGTTGTCTCCAAGACTGTCCTATGGAGGACAGTCTTTAACTGGGCCAGATGACACCTGAGGGGAGAGGACTGCTGAGTCACTGATAGCAACTCTGCATCTAGACCTAACAGAACGTGGTAACAAGGACAAGGACTTAGAGTCTGCATCATGCTGTGCAGTCAGCCTGGCCATGCAGAGAGAGCAAAAGGCCAAAATCTGCACGTGACTTTTAAGGCTTCTCAAGGCTGGAGAGAGGCTCTGACTTCTTCCATTTATTGAGACTTCCTGATTTAAAAAAAAAAAATCTAAATTAATAGCAAAGAAGATTTTTAAAATTGCATCATATTTAAAATCTTTATGGTTAACAAGTGTACTCTCCTAACACACATAAACTCAGAGAAAGCACGTCTAACCTCATGAGGAGATGACACTGGACTGTGAATTCGAGGCCCTCCGTGGATATGACTCCTACTGTGCTCACTCCCCACCCAAGGCCCGCCTGTAGGCCCTGGGGATATTAAACCCCCATGGAAGGTGGATAATTTGAAGGACAAGTCAAAAAGAGCAATACAATTATTCAACATTCAGCTTTTAAATAATAGTTATGTTGCGGCCCAGGTAACAATAACACCTAACTACTAACACCTGGTACAAAAGTACCAGACTTGCTTCTTTGACATTTGTTAGCCATATCTACTGTCCCACCAGGCCCCAGGGCTGGGGGCTGGGGGTGGGGATGCGGTCCAGCATCTTACAGTTTTCCAGGGAAGACCTTAGAGGCCTTGAAGAACTGCAGGCTGCCTACCGTCATTCTCCTCTTTTTTTAAAAGTATATTTTATCAATTATGCTGTTACATTAGTCCCAACTTTCTCCCTTTGCTCTCCTCCACCCAGTATCCCCCATCCCTCCAGCAATCCCACCCACCTTAGTTCATGTCCATGAGTTGTGCATATAAGTTCTTTGGCTTCACCCTTTCCTATATTATTCTTAACTCCCCCCTGTCTACTTTGTACCACCAGTTATGCTTCTTAATCCCTGCACCATTTCCCCATTTCTCCCCCTTGCCCCTCCCAGCTGATAACCCTCCAAATGATCCCCATATCTATGATTCTGTTCCTGTTCCGGTTTGCTTAGTTGGATTTTGTTCTTATTTTTTAGATTCAGTTATTGATAGTTGTGAGTTTGTTGTAATTTTAATGTTCATAGTTTTGATCTTCTTTTTCTTAATTAAGTCCCTTTGACATTTCATATAATAATAGCTTGGTCATGATGAACTCCTTTAGCTTTACCTTGTCTGGGAAACACTTTATCTGCCCTTCCGTTATAAATGCTAGCTTTGCTGGATAGAGTAATCTTGGTTGTAGGTCCTTGCTTTTCATCACATTGGATACTTCTTGCCAGTCATTTCTTGCCCTCAAAGTTTCTTCTGAGAAGACAGCTGGTAGTCTTATAGGTACCCGTTTGTAGGCAACTCTCTTCTTTCCTCTTGCTGCTTTTAAGATTCTCTCTTTACCTTGAAACTTCGACATTTTAATTTTGATGTGTCTTGGTGTGGTCCTTTTTGGGTCTAGCTTGTTTGGGACTCTCTGTGCTTCCTTGACTCATATGTCTATTTCCTTTGCCAAATTTGGGAAGTTTTCCTCCATTATTTTTTCATATAAGGTTTTGATTTCTTGCTCTTCCTCTTCTCCTTCTGGCACCCCTATGATTCAGATGTTGGCACGTTTAAAGTTGTCCCAGAGGTTCCTAAGCCTCTGCTCATTTTTTTAAATTCTTGTTTCCTCATTCTGTACTGGTTGACTGTTTTGTCTTCCTATGTTCCAAATCATTGATTTGAACGCTGGTTTCCTTCCCTTCCTCATTGGTTTTGTGTGGATTTTTCTTTGTTTCATTAAGCATACCTTCACTGCTTCCCTTATGTGTTTGCCATACTTAAGCATATCAGCAGTGTTTTGAACTCTGCATCTGTTAGGTTGGCTATCTCCTCATTGCTTAGTTCTTCCACTAGAACCTTGATCCGTTCCCTCTTTTGGGCCATACTTCTCTGTCTCCCCATCTTGACAGGTTCCTCTGTTTATTTGCCTCTCTTAGGTAGAGCTGTCGCACCTCTTACATTGTAAGGGACGGAGCCTTAGGGATTCACCAGTACAGGGTGACTCGTTTCACCACATTGTGGTGCTGTATGTTGGGAAGGGGTCTGAGAGGGAACAATGCCACTTACTCAGCACTTGCCCCTTTTCCGAAGACTTCTCCCACTTCTGTATGGGACTGGTGCCTCTCTACCTGTTGCCCTGACCATGGCTCCCAGACTGGGCAGGCCTATGGTGAGAGCCCTCTAAACAAGCAGACTCTACTGAGAGACCGGTAGTTTCTTCCTCCGCCCCAACTCCCACTGGTTTTCATAGTCAGAAGCAATGAGGCTTTATTTTCCCCTGCACTGGAACAGGAAGCTACACAGTCTGGTTTGGTGCTGGGAGCGTTCCCCAGGTGTCCCTCCCTACTTTTTAAAATGTGTGACTGCACTTTCCACTGGCCTGCCACTGCTGCTGCTGCTGCTACCACCAAACTGTGTCCTCTCCGCCCCTCCTACCTGTCTCGATGAGTATTTCTTCTTTTTATCTTTGTTTGTTGGACTTCCATGCAGCTCGATTTTCTGGAATTTCTGGTTGTCTCTAGTTTTGAGGTAGTTGTATTCCTTCTTAGTTGTGGAGGGAAACGCAGCATGTCTGTCTATGCCTCCATCTTGGCTGGAGGTCTGCCTACCATCATTCTTTCAGTAAAACTGATGAAATTAAATTGTCCTCAGGGCCATTTTGGGCTGGTGTGTGAGGGATGTAGTGAGGGATATCCCTGGTTCCTGTCCCAAGCAGCTTACTTTCTAGTCATTGTAGCTGCCTCAGCAGAACATGGTTATCATGTGCCAGCTCTGTGTGGGGTCTAAGGGGTACTGCCTTTCAGGGGTGCATTCATTTCCTAGGGCTGCCATGACAAAGTTCCATAGACCAGGTGGCTTAAGCAACAGGAATATATAGTCTCCCAGTTCTGGAGCCTGGCCATCAAGGTCAAGATGTTGGAGGGGTTGGTTCCTTCAGGAGGTTCTAAGGGAGAATTGGTTCCATCCTGTCATAGCTTCCAGTGATTTGCTGGCAACCTTTGGTGTCCCTTGGCATGAGATGCATCGCCCAGTCTTTGCCTTAACATGCTCTTTTGTGTGTGTCAGTGTCCACGTTGCCCCTTTTCTAAGGACATCAGTCATATTGGATGTGGGGCCACTCTACTTCAGGATGACTTCCTCTTAACTAATTACATCTGCCATGACCCTATTTCGAACTAAGATCCCATACTGTGAACTGGGGCTTAGGACTTCAACATGTGAATTTAGAGGAGACAAAATTCAGCTCATAATGAAGAATTCAGAATGTAAGTTAGAAACAGGATACACACCTAGGAAACAGCAACAACAAAAAGACAACCTCTGCCAAGGGCCAAATAGGGACATTGGGTTCAGAGAAGGGCGTTCTGCCCCAGGTACAGAGCCGGGGAGGAGTGAGTGTGAATGAGCTAGGATCTGACCTGAGGTGGAAGGGAAGGGCTGACATGAGGAAGGATTTAAGTGAGGAGAGGCTAGGCCCTAGCAAGGCAAGCCCCAAGCCCCCAAGTTTAGCTGGAACAAGAGGAAGGGGGAAGGTGGACCTAGCAAGAGGTGTGAGTCACATTAAGGAGGACTTCACACATCAGACAAAGCACTGGGCTTAATCCAGTAGACAATGGGAGCCATTAAAGTCTTTTGTTGCCCAATGGATCCTGTGCCTAAACAAAAAAAAAAAAAAAAAAATACAACTTGTATTGAGTATATATATTTATTTTATAGCTTCTCATCAGAGTAGACCATTTCCATGCTTTCCAGAGTCTACAAAACAAATTTTAAAACAGCTCCCCACATTGGATGATTACTTTCAAAGTCATAAGGTATTTGGTTGGGAAATGAGTCTGGTCTTTGGTAGAAGAGCTCTACATGTTTCAAAATAAAGGGTCAGATTGAGCTGATACACATCAGCCTCGCCGGTAAGGAGTCCAGGTGGTTTCCATTTGGTCCCAACTGGAAACAGACAAACTATTTTTATGCCTACCCCTTTGTGGACTGGAGGCTTTTGGCCTGCTGCTTGGAAAGTTAAACTCACAGTACTGTAGGAGTCAAAACCCCCATTCAGAAGCCTGACACCCTTTATTATTCCTCTCCAAATGTGTAATTACAAGAACTTGACAGTGTTACATTTAGCAGCCATTTACAGGTTATTAGAACAGGCAGAGTATTCCATTTCCATGCTTATAGACGTTAGACATCTGTCCAAGCCAGCCCTGCATCAAAGCCCCACTGAGCATGAAGAATCATTAGATCAGTGTTCCCAAACTTGAGCGGTGTCAAAAGCATGTGTGGGGCCTGTGAAAATATAGACTGCTGCCCCCTGCCCCCACTAAGTTTCTAAATCAGTAGGTCAGAGGTAAGGCTGAAGAATTTGCATTTCTATCAAGTTCCCAAATGATGCTGTTGCTATTAGTCCAGGATCTAACTTTGAGAACCAGCACTGCTTTAGCCTTGAAAGAAAATCAGATTGCTTACTTTTGAATTATTTTGCTCAGTGAAGAAAATCAGAGGGCAGAGCAAGGCTCCTAAATGCCTCTTCTCCACCATGGAAACCACAGAACAAACAGGGCCCAGACCCATTTCTGCTCTGGCTTCTCTATCTCTTCCAGACCCCATCTGGCCCACCTCTGAACCCCATGGCTCTGCACCAGGGCTCAATGAGGACTGGGGACCCTGAGCTTGGAGGGTGTCAAAATTCAAGTAAGTGACGTTTGGCTTGGCCTATGCCTAGTTGCAAGCCTATCAGGCCCATGAAGAGCCAGGAGACAGCTAAAGACTAGGAGTCACTGAAAGGTCTTCAGGAACAGTCATTTGTAGATAAGTTATCTTCCCTGAGCTCCATGCAGCCAGTCCCACTATGTCAACCCAAGGCTCCAAGCATTCCTAAAGGACCCAGCAAAGACTCAGGAGTGCCCCATCACCTAAGCCTGTTCAGCTTCCCAGCCCAAGCCCCACACCATAGCTTTCGGAGGTGTCTTAATTCTTAAAGATATAGAACTGGGGAGCAAAATCCAACCATAAAATGGTCAGTGCACAAGCTTGGGATTGATCATTTACTATAGTACCAATACCACCCAGGTGGCAAGCTCACGTCCCCAGAATAGGGCACTACTGCTTTTATCACAGCCATAGTCCACAGGAGTGCTGTGGCATTAAGGAATTCAAAGGTCAAGTTCAAAAGTCAAGACGTAATCTTCAGAACAGCTTTATTAGTTCCAAATCAGGAAGTTACTGATTATAATCCTGAAATTACTTTACTTGGGATTTTACCCTGGGGTTATACTACACAGTGGAAACCTTTGTGGACAGGTTCCAAGGTCTGAGGTGTGAATCATCCAACACTAATTATACTTTGCTTCCTTAAGATCTGCAATCAAGCAAACACAATTTATGTTCTTGTGTATAAACCTCTGGTAATTACACAGGAAGTCACGCATACTTCTTGTTGATGGGGAAAAAAGCTATTTTTAACAAGTTAAAAAAATATCAACTTCAAGAAGAAGGTCCTATGAGGACCTGGCATCCACAGATGAAGATTGAAGTAGTCATTAAACAATACAGTCTGATGCCCCCCTATGCTGGTGGTCCCAGAAGAGACCAGAGAAGCAGAGGAATGTTCTCCAGGGAACTTCTGGTTCCATAAAAATTTATACTTAACCTTTGGGTGCTGGCCCATGTAGGAACAGAGCTCTCTCAGGAAGGAATGAGAAGTTCATCAACTGAAAAAGAGAGGGCATTCTAGCCAAAGAGAGCCCCATGACACAAGGCTGGAGGTGGAAGTGCCTGGAGTGTGGTGTGCTCGGCATGTGGGAAGTGTGACACCTGTCACAGAGTGGTCATTAGGAGAATGACTGTTGATGTTGCTGAAAAGGCCTGCAGACCCACAGGGCCAAAAGCCATGAACACCGTTGAGGAGTTAGACTCCTACGTGCAAAGGAAGAGATGTAATGCTTTTGAAGCAAGGCAGTGATGTAATGAGAATCAGATTCTTGCCAAGAATCTCCGGCTGCTTTGCAGAATATGTCATATTTTAGAGGACAACTGGACAATGGGAAATGAGTTTGCAGGCTATGACAAGAGTTCAGGGCATCGAGGCTAAGGTACAGAGCTGAGGCTGCAGAGATGGAAAGATAGAGTCTAAATATATTTAGGAGGAGAATGGGCAACACCTACTATTGCATTCAGTGAGGGTGGTGAGAAAGATTCTGAAGTCAGGGACAATTGAGGGATCTTGGCAATTAACCAAAGAGCAAGTGGGAGGAAGCACAAAGTTGGATAAGTTCATATTGGATCTGTGGAGTGGCTTCCAAGGGAACATGCACTTGTCAGAAATATGTATCTGGTCCTCAGGAAGCTAGTGGAAGAATGGGGGACATCTTACACACAGAGGTCGTCCTTCAGGTTGCCCGCCTTTCAGTGTTTCAGTGACTTACAAAATCCCAAAATGAAACTGGGAAGCTAGGTAGTCTTATTTACTGCCTACTGAGGCTTCTACAACCATTACTTCACCATGTTTCCCAGTCCGTCTTCACGATGCACCTAAGAGATGAGTATTATGATCTCTGTTTTAGCGATGAGGCCATTTAGGTTCAGAAAAGTTAAGTGACTTTCTGGGGAGTCACACAGCATCTTTCAGAGAGAGATTTTTAAACCTGTAGATTCTGCCCATTTTATTGTGCCTCAGCGCAACTGGCGTTGCTGTGCCACTGCTGAGTTCTCCGAGACAGAGGGGGATAAATTAAAGTGGTCGCTGCTGGTGAGCTTGTTTTTGTTCTAAAGTAAAGAAATGTAAGATTAGGTACAAATAGGTTGGAGTGAATACAGCTGGGGTGGATCATGTGTTACTAGGGGCTGAATGTGGACTCACCCTTATTCTAAGGAATTTCTGTTCCAACCAGAGAAAAGAATTTGGTTCTGCTTGAACTTTGGTTAAAGGCCTGGAAAAGGAAATCCCTGTACTAGGCAACATCAGCTTTCCTCCCGTTCCTCCCACAGGGCGCTGTAACTCACTGGAGGTCAAAATTCTGGAGAGAGGTTTGAATTAGTATTTCCCAAGGGCATTGTTACCTCCCTTACCAGCAGCTGGAGGGAACTTTGGGTTGTTTTTCCCTTGGGGATATAAGTCATCACAGGCCAATGACAGGCCTGGAAGCTCTCTTTCTCTCCAAAGGCACACGTTTGTGCCAGGCTAAGTAGTCTGGCCGAGGCCACTTCTTTCCTTGCAAAGCTGAGCAGCTGCACAGGAATGTGGCCTTTGGGGTTGGGCGTGGCCCAGTGGCCTCACTTTTCATCACTGCTGCTTGTCACTCCCCCCTCCCCCGCCTCCCCGGACAAAAAGAAACAAGTGTCACATGCGATCAGCATCCCTGTGTTAATCATTCTGGGCATTCAACTTACCTTTGCAGAGCATTTATATTTGTGAAGAGATTTGGTAAATAGAAAAATCATATTCTATGCATGTTCATGAATCTCAAGGCGTTATTACCGGCACTGGACTTGGAAAAGCAGTGAAAAATTAGATAAAAGCTTCTACAATATAATTGCACTCTACATGCTATTATTCATGGAGTCATTTATTTATTCAACAAGCAGTTATTAAACACCTACAATGTACCAGATGTTATTCTTGTATATTAGCACCATTGTATTATTCATAATATCTGTCATTTTCTACCATCCCCATGCCCTGGATGTAAGGACAAATGAAATTTGGAAAACTTAGGTAAATCTCCAATAAAACCAAAGGAGGGCTAGTTTTCATCTCTCCAACTGTACTGGAGGAAAAGAAATCCTGTCCCTTTTCATTCAACAATCCAGCAAATTAGATTTATATACAAAGAAACCAACCAGATCTTTTTTAAAAAAGCATATTTAAAAAAAAAAAAAAACTGGCCAACTAGAATGGCCCAATGTCCAAATGTATCACCTTTTCCTGACATGAAAGTTCTCTTCGCTGACTTAAAAATGTATACTTATTTACCATCAACTTTTCTCTCTTCCTTGTTCTTCCTACACACTAGTTAGCATTCACTTCATGTCAGCTTATGAGGGCAGGGAGTTCTGTCTCTGGTTTACTTTTGGATTCCCATCATCTAGAACAGTGCTTGGCACATAATAGGAGCTAAAAAATATTTGTTGAATGCTGAATGAACTCAAGTACAAGAGCCCTGTCTAACCCTGGGGTTAGGTTCTCAAGTGAGGATGTCAGACAAAATTAGTGTGTAGCTATACAAGCCTTTAAAATCCCTTAAACGTCCACACAGTACAATGTGTAGATATATACAAGGTCTGTCTGGAAAAAGTCCAACCATTGTTAATATAACAAGAACAGCTTGCGGGACCTCAATGTAACCTGGCAGCCAAGGAAAGTGGCCTGGAATAAGCATGCATGAAAAATGACAACTTCACTGTACTAGTCAATGGGTATCTACTTTCAAGTGAGCACGTGTACTGTGTGGCCATCACATTCAAAATGACTGAGTGAGTAGAGCGATGAATCTGCATCAAATTTTGCATTAAGCTTGCACATTCCTCCTTGGAAGCTACTCAGATGATTCAGAAGGCCACAACTATGGACAACTGGTGATTGGCAGCTTCATCACAACAATGCACTTGCTCATGAATCACTCATGCAGTTTTTTGGCAAAACATCAAATTACCTTGGTGACTCAGCCCCCCTACAGCCCAGATTTGGTGCCCTGTGATTTCTGCCTTTTACCAAAACTAAAATCACCTTTGAAAGGAAAGGGATTTCAGATCGTCAATGAGATTCAGGAAAATATGATGGGGCAGCTAATTGTGACTGGGAGAACAGTGTGAGGTCCCAAGGTGCCTGCTTTGAAGGGGATTGAGCTGTCATTGTCCCATGTACAATGTTCCTTGTCTCTTGCATCATCTTCAATAAACGTCTCTATTTTTCATATTACATGGCTGATACCTTCTAGATAGACCTCACACATTATCTCTCCAAGTCCTGCGCAGTTTCTTCCCTGGCTTTGGAATAGATCATTGTTTTTCAGTTGATCCCAGGACAAAGTAACTGGCTAGTGTTTAGGGGGTCATGTTGCACACAAAGCACATAGCTTCAAACACTTGGAGGCCCCCCTGGGAAACAACCTGGCTTTGGCACTGAAAATTCTGACTTCCCATCTCACATTTACCGAGTGGATGAGTCGGCATTGTAGTCATGGCTGTTCCTCTTTCTCCATCCCCTTCCTGTATTTTATCTTTGCTAAACTCCTAAACTTAAACGGATGCTAGTAAGTATGTACATGATGCCACTCCACAGCACTGGCACTGAACTTCACGCCAGCTGGATAGCCTGACCTCAGTCATTAAGTCTTTCTCCTTTGAATTTGTCCTTCTAGAGCTCAAAAAGTGTGACAATTTTATAGGCTCTTTTAAAGACCTGAACCCTGCGTAAGGATTGTCACTTCTCCAGGATCAGTGGACAGCCATTCACTCTTCTACCAAGAAATTTCCAGAAACATCAATTTTTCTCTTTAGCAAAGGTAAAGGCAACCATCTAAATCTTCAATGAGACTTCCTTTCATGCAGAGCAATTTTGTGCTTGCTATTGTAAAGAATAAAGGATGTACCGAGTATTTTTTAAGAGTTCTTAAATTACATTTATTTCCTTAACTGTATTACAAAATGCATCTATTCACACAAGTGAAATACGTATGATTTTTAAAAAATCAACTTAGATGGTGGTAAAAAGGGGAAACTATTGTCTAAAAATAACACAACACTCTAATTTTCTTGTAGGAATCAAGAAAAAAAACAAAGGCTTGACTGAAGCTGGTCCTTGACTAGACAAATTGTATTTGGCAGGTAATGTCATAGACAGAAAAGGAAAAGAAGGAGAAAAGAGTTTTTTGGAATTCACTCAAATCTTAACATGGTGAGTAGAAAATTAAGAGGTTTTATTTGTTTATCTTCCAACACTAGGTGGGTACGCAGGATAAATCATGAGGACAATTGTTTAATTGCAACTTATTAACAGTGCTAAGTGAGGTTTTTCATCTCTGAGAGAGAATCAGTGACCCTTCTTGGTCTTGGTATGAGATCTTAAGGGAAGGCCTAAAATCAGAAAAATGGCGTGGCGGATAGTCATACATGAGCCCACAAAGGGGTCTCAGAGACCTCACTGGGAGCCCCATTTAAGAAGTTGGCAACTGAGGAAAGATAGGAAGCATGACATCCAGATTTTTCTTCCCTGAGACAGGATATAATATAAAATGTAAGAAATGTGACCCAAGGAAGAAAGAGTGGACACTTTTTTGTGCTTGATTACAAAGTTGTCCCAACCTCCTTTGGTGAAAAGAGAGAGCTATTCTCAAGAGTTTTTGGAAAACAAAATATTTCCTTGCCGTGTTTATCATGACAACTTGGATATCTCACTGTCCAGTGATCCCGAACCCACAGACCCAGTGGGTCATAGGTGAGCATTTGCAGCACTGTATGAAAAAGCTTGCCCCGTCTTAGGACATCGGTACTTATAGTATCTTGGAGCAATCATAGGCAACCAAACAGACAAAATTTGAGGTTTGAGGGCTTGATTGATGACTACTTATTATTTTAGAAGAAAAATATTTCTTCTCTCATATACTTTACTTTCTTATTCATGAAGGTTGGGAAGCTGTCCAACTTAGGTAGCTTTGCTGCTATTTTTATAATTATATTAGTACAGTTTATTTTATTATCCTAATATGTTGCTAGACTTAATATATTGCTGGTGTATTATCCTTTTATATATTGATAACATTTTGTTAAGGATTTTTGTATATATGTTCATGAGGCATATTGGTTCATACTTTTTTTTTCTTGTAAGGTCTTCATCTGGCATTGGATCAAAGAAAGTCTGGCCTTAGAGAATGAGTTAAGACGTGTTCCCTCTTCTTCTATTTTATGAAAGAACATGTAGAATTGGCATTATTTTAGCTTTAAGTATTTGGTATAAATCACGAGTGAAGACATCTGGACCTGGATGTCTTTATGGGAACATTTTTTAACTACAAATTCAATTTCTTTCATAGATAGAGGACTATTACGGTTATTTTTTTCTTTGGTAAAGTTTTGGTAGTTTATATCTCCGAAGGAATTTGTTAATTTCATCTAAGTTTTCAAATTTATTGCATAAAGTTATTTATATTTCCTTCTAATCCTTTTCATGACTGTAGGATCTGTAGTGAGGACTCCTCTCCTATTCTTGGTATTGATAATTGTTTTCTCTCTTTTTCCAATTAATCTGATTAGGAAATTATCAATTTTATTGAACTCAATAAAACCAGCTTCTGGTTTTCTCTAATGATTTTCTTTTTAAATTTTATTTTTTTCTCTCTTACTTATTTTCTTTATTCTGCTTACTTTTGGTTTAATATGCTCTTCTTTTTCTTTAAGACTGAAGCCTAAGTAACTGACTTTAAACCTTTTATATATATATATATATATATATATATATATATATATATATATATATATGGGTTTATATTAACACTAAGCACTCTTTTTTGTATCATGCAACTCTTGATATATTGTATTTTCATTGTCATTCAATTCAAATATTTTCTCATTTCCCTTTTGATCTCTTCTTTGATCTATGAGTTATCTAAAAGAGTGCTAGTTTTCACATATTTGTAAGTATTTCAGATATATCTCTTGTTGATTTCTAATTAAATTCTGCTGTGGTTGAACAACATACTTTTTTTATGACCTTGGTATATGTTCCATGTGCATTTGAGAAGAACATGTATTCTGCTGTTATTGGATGGAATGTTGCATAAATGTTAATTAGGTCAAGATGATTGGCAATGTTATTAACATTTTTTATAACTTTACAAACTTTCTGTTTACTTGCTCTGTGAATTATGGAGAGAGGGGTAATTATGACTTTGTTTACATCTCCTTGCAGTTTAATTAGTTTCACTTCATGTATTTTGAAGTTATTAGGTATATAAACATTTAAGAATTGGCCCACATTATCATTATGAAATCCCTGGTAATATTTATCTTATTTCTAGTAATATTCCCTCCTCTGAAATCTACTTTGACTAATATTAATATAGCCACTCCAGCTTTCTGTTGATTAATATTAGCATGGTATAGATGTCTCTCTCCTTTCACTTTTAACCTAGCTAATTTTTATTTTTATTTTTATGCTTATCGGGAAGGGGGAATAGGGAAGGGGGAAATGGGAAGGGGGAAGAGAGAGTGGAGACTCCTGGTCCACCTCACAGGCCCCTAGGAATCACCTCAACCTAGCTATGTTTTTATATTCAAATTTGGTTTATTGTAGACAGCATATAGTTGAGACCTGTTTATCCATTTTGACAATTTCTGTCTTTTATTGTTGTTTAGACTATTATATTTAATATGATTATCAATAGGTTGGATTTCTAATCTACCATCATGCCATTTGCTTTCTATTTGTCTCACTTGTTCTTTGTTTCAAGTAGTTTACTGCCTGTTTTTTGATTAATTGAGCAATATTTATAATTCCATTTTATCTCTTTTATTGATTCATTGGTTATACCTTTGTCCTTTTTAGTGGTTGCTCTAGTATTTACACTATTCATTTTAAATTATCACAATCTTCCTTCAAATAACATTATACTACTTCACTTAAAGTATAAGAATCTTAGAACAGGGCACTTCCTTTCCCTCCCATACTTTGTTCTGTTATTGTCATTTATTTGATTTTTACAAATGTTATAAATCCCCAAATATATTACTTTTATTTTTGTTTTAAGCAGTTAATTATTTTTGAGATAAGGGGGAAATCTCTTATACTTATTAACATATTTACCATTTCGAGTGTCCTTCATTTCCTTCAGTACATCCAAATTTTGATCTAGTATCATTTTCCTTCTGTCTGAAGGACTTACTTTATACATTTCTTACAGTCCTAACCTGCTGGTGATGAATTCTGTAAGTTTTTATGTTTAAAAAGGCTCTTTTTTTTTTTTTTAGTTTTATTTTTAAAGACTTTTTTCCGGATATATCATAGAATTTTTGGTTGACAGTTAATACTTTCACTGTCTTCTATTTGCATTGTTTCTGAAGAGAAGTCTGCTGTCATTTTTATCTTTGTTCTTTTGGACATAATTTGTCTTTTCTCTGACTTCTTTTAAGACTTTCTCTTTACTACTCTAGTGACCTAATCAGCTCAGACTCATGAAGACAGCCTAGTGAAATTTAACATCTACGGTCTTTGTATCATTCATCTATTCTTGTCATTTTCAACCTCACCCCACCTATTTGGTGGTTGGTGTTTGAGAGCTGCATGCTCACCTCGAGGGCAGTGCTCCCCCCCACCCCCCATTTCCACCTCTGCAGATCCGACACTCACTTTCCTTCTGTACCTCTCTGGAGGGCTGACAGGCTGGTGCCCTGGAAGTAGAAGCACCACCTTCACAATCCCACTCCTCCCTGGCAAGCCCGGTTCTGCACTAGCTGTAGATCAAGTTGAAGGATTATAAAACAGGCTCCAGGAGTGCTTTGGAGAACAGATTTATGGCTTCTTACCTTTTATTATTGAAGGTCCTGACTATCTGCAAAGAAAGAGCTCAATGGGTGAATGCAAAGGCAAGAGATTTGTCTGGGGGCTTGCTAGCAAAGTCAGCTCCAGGGGTCTGCTTAATTGAATATGTACTTGAAGTGGCTTATGCATATACATTTATAATGGGGTAAAATTTGGTGATAGAGATGATGGGGCACTAACCACCTGCCTACCCATTGGCTCTGTCCAACCTTGGTACCACACGGGTCTATCTATCCTCACCTTCAGATTAGCTAGTGCAGGGACAAGGCATATCATGCCTTTGGTTGGGAAGAGGCCTTACGTAGCTCTGCTGCTTAAGTCTCCCCCGAAATCAGGTATCAGTGGCTTCTATGAGTTTAAGACAAGAACACTGCTGGTTACCCTTCTCATGAATTAGGCCTCCTTCTAATCGGGATTCTTATAGCAATGGTCTATATGACTGACAGAACTGTACAATAACTTAAGGCTGACCTTTAATCAGATTTTGCTTTCTGCTCTGCCACACTAAAAATGACAGCAGAACTGGTTACAGAATTTGTGTGGACCCAGTGCAAGTGGAAATTCATGGGCCCTTGTTCAAATGTTAAGAATTTCAAAATGACAGTAGCAGAGCACTGAACCACGGGGCCTGTGCACGCACCACGGGCTCTGTGTGGCAGGAGTGCAAATGCCACTAGTAATGTGCACCAGTGCTGGGAATTCCTTTCCCATGATTTTCCAGTTCTGACACTAAATACTTAAATCTTTTTGTTCTATTTTTGGAAGTATAAGAATTGAGGACTACTGGAGATTAAAATACATTCTTGGTACATTTGGATTATATTTCATGGTTATTTTCAAACAGATTGCCTGAGTTCACATTCCTGCTTCACGATTTACTAGCAGTATAATCTTAGACAAGTTAAATAACTTCTCTGCATCTGTTTCTTCATTTGTAAAGATGGGGATAATAATAAAAGCTAACTCAAGAGGTTGTTTTAGGGAAAAATGAGATTATGTGTGTAAGGTACTAAATGTAGTGCCTGGGGTACCAGCTTAGCACCTTTATACAAATTAGAAAAAGAGCCCCTCTGGGCAGATGAATTAAAAGAGGCACCACTTCTGGCCAGTGAGTCATAGGAAGTTATTCCCTCCATGTCTATGTTTCAGGCCTTGGCAAGCAGAGGTGGCTGGATATCAGCCTCACTCATACCCTTGGAAGGCCCCCTGTGTGCCAGGCACAAGGGCTTACACATGTGGGTGTTCA
This sequence comes from Furipterus horrens, assembly GCF_987537825.1. Lineage (NCBI taxonomy): Eukaryota > Metazoa > Chordata > Mammalia > Chiroptera > Furipteridae > Furipterus > Furipterus horrens. Next base: position 107,514,788 of record NW_028327177.1, on the reverse strand, counting down.
TGATCACATCTGATGCAGAGTGAATGCTACATAAAACTGTAGCTTATGTGAGGCTGGGTAGAATAGTGGTGAAATCCATGGCCTCTGAAGTAGACCGAGATGCAGAATTGTGGAGTTATAAAGTTTGTCTTCACACCCTCCTCCTGTGCACCCCTGCTTCCTCCTTAAAGCAAGCCTTTTCTCACCTATCTTTTATGGAGAAATTGGACACAATCAGACTATTCGGAAAGCCAAAGTTGGTCAAGTCCTCATTAGACAGACTGTTTCCTTGGGAGCAAGACCTTCCAGAGGGAGAGTCTGGCAGGATTGTGTAGCCCTGGCCTTGAATTTTGGCTGCTGAATCAGTAGAAAGTGTGTACAGGGAGCAAGAACATGACCTTGTATTCACTGTTGACCCTAACTGAAATCTCCTATCCTCAGCACATGGTCATAACTCAAAATGGTTTTATTCATAGTTTCTTTCAAGAGCAGAGGCCATGTGTTAAATTCCTTTTAATCCCTGTAACATGCATTTAGTAAGTACTGAATATAATAGCATTGCATTTTGCAAGATGCTTTCTCAGGAACTGCTGCATTCTGTTTTTACCAACACCTTGTGAAATAGGCAGAATAGCCCTTCTTAGGCCAGTTTTACAGATGAGAAAGGAGAAACCCAAAAGGGCACAAAGCCTGCTTGTGATCACATGGTTGACGAGAAGTAGAAGCTGACGAGGAAGACACGCTTTCATCCAGATTTCATGTCCACTCATGACACCAGAGACTCCCACAGACAAGTTGGCTCAATAATCCTGCATGAAATTAGAAAAATACAGACAGGTAGAGTGTTCATTTTTCATAAAGCTAAACTTACTTGATTTAAAAAGTTATCCTTTAATTCCTAAAAAAACTAAAAATGGAACTACCTTTTGAACCAACGATTCCACTTCTAAGATTATACCTGAAGAATCCTGAAACCCCAATTCAAAAGAACCTATGCACCCCTATGTTCATAGCAGCGCTGTTTACAATAGCCAAGTGCTGGAAACAACCTAAGTGCCCATCTGTAGATGAGTGGATCAAAAAACTGTGGTACATTTACACAATGGAATACTATGTAGCAGAAAGAAAGAAGGAACTCCTGTCATTTGCGACAACATGGATGGAACTAGAGAGAATTATGCTTAGCAAAATAAGCCAGGCAATGAAAGACAAATACCATATGATATCACCTAATACAGGAAACTAATGAACAACACAAACAAATGAACAAAACTGAACAAGAAACAGAATAACAGTTATCAGGGGGGAGGGGGGAGGGAGGGAAGGGGGTAAGTAGGGGAAGGGTTTAGTAAAGGAACTAATATAAATAACCCATGAAGAGGAACAACGGGGTTGGGATCGACTGTGGGAGAAGGGGCAGGCTGAGTGGGGGGTAGCAATAAGGGAAAGAATGGGACAATTGTAATAGAAAAACAATAAAAATAAAATTTAAAAAAGTTATCCTTTATTTCAAGACTATGGCCTTCCTAATTTTATGTAAAAATATTTGCTCTTTTACAGTGTTGCTAGGTGAGAGTTGTTATTTATTTGACATACTAAAGCTTGCCAAACTGATCTTTGTCAATCCCTGCAAGTATTTTTTTATTTTTATTTTTTAGTTTACTGGTGTGTAAAATCTAAAAGACTGGGAAGCCCTGACAATATCCTATACCATATCTTTTGAATAAATAAATAAACGGAAGTTTTAAGGCAACTAAAAATCCTTATCCTACCAATTTACTTAGAACAGACATCCAAACTAGAGATTACGATAAATTGAAAAAAACTGGATTCAGGATCTCTCTGGTTTCAAACTGGGTCAGTGCATCATCGTTGTAAGGGGGGTGTGGAGGGTGAAAAGGAACTAAAAGGAAAGATCATACTCCAAAATAACTGGACTGAGTTTCTCTGAGTAACCAAGTCTGGAACAATGCCATTTTGTTCTGTCATTTTCTTTGGTCAGCCCGATCAAATACTCTGCCCACTTAAGGGAAATTGACCTTGGAAACAATTCCCTGGGAGAAATGGCTGCTGCTGGCATCCTTGAAGCACTGAGAGCCAGAAAAACAGGTAGAGTGTTCTCAGTTTGTGTCCCCCCTCCACCTGTCCACATCCACTCATTCCTAAACGCTGTACTGTTCACATCAGCTGGGTGTCCTACAATTCAATTCAATTCAGACATTATCTACCTGGAGACAGCATCAGATCCCACAAGTTAAGCTCTCAGTCCCACGAGACTGCCCTCACTTCAGGCACCAATTGCAAGTCCAGGTTGTAACCTGTGCTTCGGATGGACTGGCTGTAAATCACAGGTTCCCAGGACCCTGTCCTTGGGTTTGATTAATGTGGGAAAGCCCCTCCCAGGACTCAGGAAACCAGTTTACTCACTAGACGACCAGTTTATTACAAAAGATATTAACAGATACAAATCTACAGCCCGATCAAGAGATACCTAGAGTGAAGACTCCAAACAAAGGAGCCTCTGTCCTCATGGAGTTTGAGCTTGCATGGTGGCAGGTGGGAACATTCTGCTTCCCTAATGCGAAAGCTCTCTGAACCCTATCCTTTTGGGTCCTTATGGAGGCTTTATTACGTAGACATGATTGATTAAATTATTGGCCATTGGCCATTCAGCTTCTGTCAGAGGGTGAGACTGAAAGTTCTAACCCTTTGGTCATGGTCAGTTCCTCTGGCAACCATCCTTAGGGGATTTCCAAGTCAGCTCATTAATAAGTGCAGTTGTGGTTGAAAGGGGCTTGTTATGAATAACAAGACACCATTTCACCTCTATGACTCTGAAGCAGGTTTTAGGAACTGGGACAAGGGACCATATATTGTAACAAAAGATGTGTGCATTTCTCTTATTACTTAGAAAATTCCAAAGGTTTTGGGAGCTGTGAACCCCCAACCATGGACTAAGACCAAATAAATATGAGAAATATATATTTGGTCATCTGAATGACCAAATATATATTTCTTATAAATCATGATATCACAGGTGTATAGGAAATCAGTGAGAACTCTTGGTTTCAAGTGATACAAAATCAACTCAAACTTAGTTAAGTACAAAAAGACATCTGTTGACTTATATTTATAGAAGTCCAGGGGTGGTTCTAGCTACAGATCCAGCTGGATTCAAGACTTCAAATCATGCTATCTATGTCCATCACCTGAAAGATGTGCCTCTGTGTTGACTTTATTCTCAGGCAAGGTCTTCCCACACAATAACAAGTTGGGCAGCATTAGCCAAAAGTTTATGTTCTGCTAGTTTAATCTCAAGAAAGAGCTTTTCTGGAGGCCTACACAGACACACTGTGTCTCCCTCCACAACTAAGAAGAAATACAACTACCTCAAAACTAGAGACAACCAGAAGTTCCAGAAAACTGAGCTGCATGGAAGTCCAACAAACAAAAATGTAAAGAAGAAATACTCATCCAGACAGGTAGGAGGGGTGGAGCCGGGCAGAGAGGATGCAGTGTGGTGGCTGCAGCAGTGGAAGCAGCGGCAGGCCAGTGGAAAGCCCAGCCACAGGTTTTAAAAAGTCAGGCGGGACACCTGGGGAGCGCTCCCACCACCAGACCAAACCGCGCAGCTCACCGTCCCAGCACCGGAGAAAATAAAGCCTCATTGCTTTTGACTGTGCAAACCAGTGGGGGTTGGGGCAGAGGAATAAACTGCCTATCTCTCAGCAGAGTCTGCTTGTTTAAAGGGCCCCCACAGTCCTAGAATGTCCACAGACCCACCCACTCTGGGGACAACAGCTATGGCAACAGCTAGAGAGGCATCAATCCCATACAGAAATGGGAGAAGTGCCTGGAAAAGGGGTGAGTGCTGAGCAGGTGGCATTGTTCCTTCTCGGACCCCTCCCCACCACACACAGCGCCAAAACATGGTGAAACAGGTCTCCCTCTACTGACAAGTACCTAAGGCTCCACCCCTTACAATGTAACAGAAGGGACAGCTCTAAGACACAGAGGCAAACAAACACAGGAGCCTGTCAAGATGTGGAGACAGAGAAGTATGGTCCAAAAGGGGGAATGAATCAAAGTTCCAGTGGGAGAACTAAGCAACAAGGAGATAGCCAACCTAACAGATGAAGAGTTCAAAACACTTCTGATAAAGATACTCACAGGCTTGACAGATATGCTTAAGTATGGCAAATGCATAAGGAAAGAAGTGAAGGCTGTGCTCAATGAAACAAAGGAAAATCCACACAAAACCAATGGTGAAGAGAAGGAAACCAGGGTTCAAATCAATGATTTGGAACATAAGGAAGAAAAAAACAGTCAACCAGTACAGAATGAGAAAACAAGAATTTTAAAAAATGAGGAGAGGCTTAGGAACCTCTGGGACAGCTTTAAACATGCCAACATCCAAACCACAGAGGTTCCAGAAGGAGAAGAGGAAGAGCAAGAAATTGAAAACTTATATGAGAAAATAATGAAGAAAAACTTTCCAAATTTGGCGAAGGAAATATACATATAAGTCCAGGAAGCACAGAGAGTCTGAAACAAGCTAGACCCAAAAAGGACCACACCAAGACACGTCATAATTAAAATGCCAAAGGTTCAGGATAAAGAGAGAACCTTAAAAACAGCAAGAGAAAAGCAGAGTTACCTACAAAGGGTGCCTATAAGACTATTAGCTGATTTCTCAAAAGAAACTTTGCAGGCAAGAAGGGACTGGCAAGAAATATTCAAGGTTATGAAAAGCAAGGACTTACAACCAAGATTACTCTATCCAGCAAAGCTGTCATTTAGAATGGAAGGACAGATAGTGTTTCCCAGACAAGGTAAAGCTAAAGGAGTTCATCATCACCAAGCTATTATTATATGAGATGTCAAAGGGACTAACTTAAGAAAAGGAAGATCAAAATTATGAACATTAAAATGACAACAAACTCACAACTATCAACAACTGAATCTAAAAAATAAGAACATCTGGCTGCTGTGGCTCAGTGGATTGAGCATTGGCCTGCGAGCCAAGTGTCGCTGGTTCGATTCCCAGTCGGGGCATATTACTAGGTTGCACCTCAGGTCCCCAGTTGGGGGCGCAAGTGAGAGGCAACCACACAGTGATGTTTCTCTCCCTCTCTTTCTCCTTTCCCCTCTCTCAAAAAATAAAATAAACAAATAAATAATTTTAAAAAATTCAACTAAGCAAACCAGAATAGGAACAGAATCATAAGTATGGGGATTATTTGGAGAGTTATCAGCTGGGAGGGGCAAGGGGGAGAAATGGGGAAATAATGCAGGGATTAAGAAGCATAACTGGTTCGTACAAAATGGACAGGGGGAAGTTAAGAATAATACAGGAAAGGGTGAAGCCAAAGAACATATATGCATGACCCATGGACATGAACTAAGGGGGGGGTGGGCTGGTGGGAAGGGGGGTACTGGGCAGAGGGGAGCAAAGGGGAAAAAAATTGAAACTACTGTAACAACATAATCAATAAAATACACTTAAAAATAAAATGAAATAAAAGTGATAAAGCAGAAAAAGAGAGAAAGAAGAAAAAGAAAGAAAGAAAGAAAGAAAGAAAGAAAGAAAGAAAGAAAGAAAGAAAGAAAGAAAGAAAGAAAGAAAGAAAGAAAAAGCTTTTCTCCTGATTTCATTGGACCATCAGGAATCACATGCACACCTATTAACCATTCATTGTGCCAGGGAGAAGAAATACACTAAGTGGCCAGCTCTGAGTTGTGTGCTCACCCCTGGAGGGCTGGAGAATGGAATCCCAAGGGAAACTCAAGATTCTGTTCCAGAAAGAAGCTGAAATGGAAGCTGGACAAACAAAAGCAAAAGAGATCCACTAAAGATAAAGAGCAGACGAATGCCAGGATCAGAATTTTTTCTTTCAGATGATTAATCTGGAAGAAGAATCCAGGATGGATTTGATGTTGGGGAAATCTGGGGCTAAGAAGACCAGTTAAAAGGCTACCACAACCATCCAGGTAAAAAATGTAACAGTGGGAAAAGAAAAGAGAGGACTAGTGCACAAAGTTATATTAGAAATAAATTAATTTTCATGAATTACTCACATCAAGAAGATATAAGGAAAAGATATTAAGTGTGAGGAAAATTTCCCAGTTAATATAAGAATATTTCAGAAACCTAAGACGCAGTCCATCAAATGAAGTTGTGAGATGTCCTACTCATTTAATGTTATGTTCTTCCCCCTCTCAGTGTTAAAAATTACAGTCACTCTTCAGATCTCTTCAGACACCTTCAGATCTATTTGGAAAAGTAGCAAGAAATCTAGTATTATCCACAAAAAGAAGAAAAAGGTACGCTCTTGAATGTTTCTGCCCGTTAGTCACAACCACCAGAGGGTACTGCATAGAGGCTGGGCACTTAGTTGGGGCAGACTATGCCATCACAGCAGATTTTGTACTTGATAATATGAGAATTTTGGTCCTAGGTAACAGTGCTTTCCCTAAACCATGATTCCATTCTTATGGATGATGACTGCACCAAGGGACAAGTAATAAGAGAAAAACAGTTCCCTTAAGTATTAGTGCAAACACTACCTCCTCTCTTTAGCTGCCTCAACCACTGCCACCCATATCCTGGTTCCTGTTAGCTCATAGTGGATTTGAAATGGTGAATTTACCTAAACTCTTTATGAAGCCTGTGTTACCTCCTAGGCGGTAATGATTTACGTATGTTTACTGTCTATTGTATAAAGTTAAAATTCTTTTTTGTTTTTAAATTTATGATTTCCTGTTCATTATTTTACAGGTTAAAAACTGAATATGGATGCCATATTTTCTTACAGATGCTATTTCCATAGCCAATGAGACATGCCTATAAAGATATTGCTTGTTCTATGATATTCTTCACTGTAACCAAGCCCCTTTCAAGTTCTAAAATTTGGTAAGACATTTTATGAAAGTTCAAAGTAGTTTTAATCCTATCATGATTGTCAATGTGGGTTTCATAAGTAAGCCTTAGTAAAAATAGGTGATTGTTCTCTGGGGTTTCTTCTCCTGTGCATGTGAAATTTATAATTTGAAGAAAGTTATGATTTTTATCTAAGAAAGAATCTTCTTTCATAAATATATCTATAGTTGGGAACAATAGAAATGTTTGGAAATAATAACCACTTTCTAAAAGATAACACCCCCAAATGGGGATCTTACACAAATAAGGAAACTTCTAATTATTATACTTTACCCCCAATTAAGATCTCAGCTCCATGAGAAATGGAAGAGGTGTGGTTGATCAATGTATGGATGGTAAATTTAATTAAGTTGAATTTTATATGCCATGGTGATATGGTGCTGGGATAAAAGCATGGACCTGGGACTTAGCTAAATCAGAATTCCCTGTGGATACCTGCTGCTTTTGACATGTGATCTTGGGCAAGTCAGTTAACTGCCCTGTGCCTCAGTTTCCCCTTATGTAAGATACAGATGAGAATAACACCTTTCTCATTTGATGAGCATTGAATGAGATGGCACATGTCAAGCATTTTAAGGCAATACCTGTTTCATAGTACATGCTCAAAAATAAATATTACTGGCTGTTATTATTTTGGATGTTAAAATTGAGTGACTATTGCTCTTTCACTTTAAACAGCTACACAAGAAAAATAGGAAAAAAATAAAAAACTTAAGACCTCTTTATTTTGAAGTTCTGAAAAATGTCATTTTTCTATGTACAAATGTAACGAGTGCTGGCAAGTTTATGGAACCAAACTAACTGTGGAATTAGGGATAGGTATAATAAATTAGGTCCACCCTTGAAGATATCAGCATTTAGCTGGGAGACAAGACCCTCATACATTAAAAGTAAACAACGATACAGCATAAGAGCTGAGATAATATAACAAATCGTCTGAACTTATATATACAACATATGAGACCTCCTGAGAAATTGTTTCTGCTTAAAAAAATAAAAGCCCTTTTTTGAAATTGGCACTAACATCCATGGTTTGGAGTGTGAAGTCTGTGCTCCTCTTTAAAGATCTTTTGGCAATGTCTATCAAAATGAAAAATATACATCCTTTGACCCAAGAATTCTACTTCTAAAATTTATTTCACAGATACAGTCTTGCACATGTACCTGGAAATATGTATAGAGATGTTCACTACAGCACTATTCTCAGGGAAATAAATCATAGGAAATGTATGTAGTGGAATACTACACAGCCATCAAAAAGAATAATGTGGATATGTAAATGTTTATATGGAAAGATGTCCTAATAGTACAACTAAACAAAAGAGCAGGCTAGAGAATAGTATATATGAAAAAATTCATATGAAAAACTAATCAACATGATATGAGCCAGTAATTACAATTCTGGGCATATATCCAAAAGAACTGAAAGCAGGATTGTGAAGAGATATTTGTACACCCATGTTCATAACAGCATTATTTGCAATACGCAAATGGTGGAAACAACCCAAATGTCCATCAACAGGTGAATCAATAAGCAAATTGTCAAATACTCATACAATAGAATAGTATTCAGTCTTAAAAAGGAAGGGAATTGACACATGCTACAAAATTGTAAAAACCTTGAGAATATTATATTAAGTGAAATAAGCCAGTCATAAAAAGGTCAATACTGTATGAGTCCACTTGTATGAGGCAACTAGAGTAGTCAGATTCAGAAACAGAATGCAGAATGGTGGTTGTCAAGAGGAGGAGGGGGAAATGGAGAGTTGCGTTAATGGTATAGAGTTTCAATTTGGGAAGATAAAGTTCTGGAGATTAGTTGCATAATAATGTGAATGTACTTAATACTACTGAACTGTATATTTAAAAATAGTTAGGATGGTAAACTTTATGTTATGTGTATCTTACTACAATTTAAAAAATTTTAATAAGTTGATGTATTATGCATCTGCTTGTACATATGTAGTTATTTGTGGACAGTCTATTAAGAGTACTTGCTTTTTTTTTTCCATTGCATGCTCATTTTATATTAATGTTTTTATCATTTTGAGCTGTCAATGAAAAAAAACTTAAAATTGTTTGATAAACAAGAGTAATGGCACTTTTTGGTTGCTACGTGACCCGGTGCCAAAAGAATAGAAGAAACACAATTTTGTTATGATTCCTGGGAGGACATAAATAAATGGTGGTGAAGAGCTGTCTGTGAGGACACAAAGATAAGTGAGTTTTCCCAAGTGCAGAGAGCAATCCAGCCAGAGCAGGTAGGGGAAGCTCTGTCCATTTTAGAAATGTTAAAATGTGAAGAAAAAAAAAAGTTCAGGTTGTATTTAGATGACCGAGCAAACCAATCTGACAAGGATCTCAGGGAGAAGTGCTTGGGGATAACACTTAAAAAGTATATTGCGGCCATATTGGGGCAGCATTTAAATGACCATCTGGGATCTTTAGATTTTGTTCTGCTGATAATTCACAGCTGTGGAACATTTTGAGCTGGAGAGTGCCGGGTGGAAAAGAGGATATAGGAAAATTAAAGAGCACATTAGACCAAATACCAGTTGGACTGGGGTGGGGAGACAGGAAGGGCATCAGGACACAATAATCCAGGGACAGGGCGCTGAGGTTCAAACTTGGCAGGGGCACGTACCATCACTTGTCCTTAACTGTCCCTTTATCCTTTATTCTTTCATCTGCGTTTTGCTCCTTTTCTCTTTCAAACTCCCCAACTCCTACCAGCTGGGTGCATTCTATCCTCATCTGGTTCCAGCCTTCTTTTTTGTAATTAGCTATCTAGTATTTATAGCCATCTCTCATCAGATGTGCGTTCACTTATTATGAACAGAACATCTGCTGTGTATGGTTCATCTGAGTGTGTCTGTAGGGATTTTTGTCTGGCTCATAAAGTTAGTGTGGTCAGACTCCAGTCTGCCACCACTTCTACTGCTCTGCTCCAGCTGATAGCTCTTAGAGGTTTGCTTTCTTCCCTTATTTCCAGGTCTCCCCTCTCCCGCTTCAAACCTCACTTCTTCCATGAGGCCTTCTCTCACTGCATTAGTCCTCAGGAACATCTCTGTCCCTCAAAGCACATAACTTCACAAACAGCTCTCATTAGCATCTAGACAAATGTGACCCTGTGTCCATATTTATATTTTTATGAACTTATGCATCCTTGTCTCCTCTGCCAGATTCCTTGAGCTTGGTTAGCCCCAACCCAGGCACAATGATGGGAGGTCCAATAACAAGTGGGAGGCTCTAAATCCCAACGTTGACACAGCAAGTGTCCACCCCTAGTTAGTGGCGGTAATCACACAACTGCTTGGGCTGGCTCTCTGGGCCTCAGCTTTCTTGTCTTATAAGCGGATATGTCTGCTTTGCTTGAGAAAACATCATTGCAGGACCCTGGGCTAGGAGTAGACAAACCCTGACTTCAAAACTCTCACCCTCATGCAGTTAACAGCGTGCTCTTTAAGTTGCTTCTCCGGAACTCATTTCTCCTACGCATAAAAGGAGGAGGTTTAACTGAATTAGAGTCCTCAAAGAGTGGCCCCCAGGGTTCCTGGGATCCTTTCACAGGGCAAAACTATTTGCATAACAATATTCAGAGTTATATATATCCTCCAAAAGCTCTTTGAGGTCCTAATAATTTTTTTTTAGAGAGGGAGAGAGAAACATTGATTTTTGGTGGTGTTGTTTCACTTATTTATGCATTCATCAGCTGGCTCTTGTGTGAGCCCTGACCAGAGGTCAAACCCACAACCTTAGTGGATGCGGCCCATGTTAGGTTTGTGCCGGAAAGAAGGGAGCAGTCGGGTGGACCAGTTCAAAGCCTTTATTGGAGGATGTTCAAGCAGGCGGGCTGAGTCCAAGCAGACAACAGCAGCAAGGGAAGGGGTAGGGGGATTTTTTAAAGCATGGAGCAGACCCCCAGAAGGGTGAGTCACCCTCCTGATCATATCCAGAGTACAGGATGTAGGTGAAACAACAATGTCCTCTGGTTAGGGATGGTTGCTATGGGAACAAAGTCCAGGAGATCTATGGCCCTTGTTCCGGGGAAATGCTGAAAGAGGGAGAAACCAGGTCTCAGCAGAATGCTGGCAGCTATGCCTCAGTTGCCTCTGACAATAGGGAACTTCGTGATCATGGCCTGTTACGCAGACCCTCTTTGTTTCAGCACAGGGAGTGGCTCAGGTCCTGCAGCCCACAGTGCCCAAGAACACAGTGACCACTGACCATAGCCTGTTTTGCAAGTCCTGGCACAGCTGGCAGGTTTGGGGGCAGGCAACATGGGGTCTCTGACCCTAGCAGCCCACCTCTAACCAATTGAGCTACCTGGCAGGGGCTGAAGGCCTGATAATTTTTTTTTTTTTTAATCCTCACCAGAGAACATGCTTATTGATTTTAGAGGGGAAGGGAGGGAGAAAGGAAAGGAGAGCAACACAATGTGACAATCAGTTGCCTCCTGTCCCACCTCTGCCCAGGATAGAACCCGTAACCTTCCCATTTACCCAGAATGCCCAACTGAGCCACGCCGGCCAGGGTCTGATAATTTTTAAGTGTAAAGGGATTCTGAGACCGAAATATTTGGGTGTGACTGAACCACATTTCTGGAAGCTCATTCATTCACTCAACTATTTGGGTCTTCGGTGGCCACATATTTTCAGATATAGAGGACATGGAGGTGATAAGGACCAGGTCGCTGCTTTTATGGAGTTCACATTTGGGACAGAAGACACGCGGATATACTATTAAGATAATTTCTGAGAGCAGTAAGTTTCATGAAGGCGTAAAGCGGAACTCGTGGTTCCTGCACAAAATGCACCAGCAATCACGACAGTTAACACCTGACAGCGCTGTAGCTCTACTTCAGCCCATTGTCGCCCCCCAAGGCCTTGAGCCTTCTGGGTTGCCGGGGCTAGCGACAGGCGTGGGACAGCGGCGGGGCGCTAGCGTAAGATGACGTCACGACCCCCCACCAACCAATCGCGGGCGGTCCCCGTGGAAAGCGCCGCGGTGGACGGCGGCCTGCGGGAGGCGCTGTGGCCTGTCCCGTGCCTCGCGAAGCCGCCATAGCCGCCCGCCTTCTCTGTACCCAACGTCTCCGCCGTCGGCCTCGCGCCTCCGCTATGGCCGACGTGGAAGACGGTGAGGAACCCTGCGCCCTGTCCTCTCACCCCGGGAGCGCAGGTTCCAAATCGGGAGGCGACAAAATGTTCTCTCTCAAGAAGTGGAACGCGGTGGCCATGTGGAGCTGGGACGTGGAGTGCGATACGTGCGCCATCTGCAGGGTCCAGGTGATGGGTAAGCGCTGCACGCGAGGCCCGGGCCGCGCTAAGGCCTCCGCGGGGCCGGCTCTGGGCCAGGGGACGCGCGAAGGCTCGGAGAGACCCCTGCCCCGAGGCGTAGGGGCGGGGTCGCCCTGCCTCGGAGCGAGGGAGCGTGAGGGCGGGGGTGAAGCCCGTGCGGTGGCCACCGCCTGGGGCCGGATTCTAAAGAAACAGGCGGTACACTATTAAGATCATTTCAGGTAGCGACGACCAAGAACATACAACTGTGCGGTTTGATGGGAGCTGGGAGGAAGCACTTAGGTTAGTGTGGCCAGCTCCCGGCCGCATCTCTAAAAGTCGACTACGAAGGGGTTGGGGGAAAGGCCTTGGTTCAACAGAGCACTCGATTGGTTCTGGTCACACACCAAAGTGATGCTCTGGTCATCTTGCACAAAAGCGAGACCCTTAGTCTGCTCTTAAAAGCTGCAGCGAAGAAAAGCAGGCCCGGCCATTGCATTTTTGGACTGGCTACTGCTGTCCTGTTGTCGGCTTTTAAATCTGGATGATCCAAACCAGGTCAGACGGCGCTCACTTGACTGGCAGCGGGTACAGTGTGGTTCAAGAATATTTACTTTTTGTGAGACGAGTAAGGTAAGCCCTTTACGTAGAAACACAAAACTTAATCTTCTTCCTGGCCGCTGCCTGTCATAGGGTGTCGTTTCCTGGAAAAGAGACTGCCCTGCTCTGAGTCAGGCCTTTGTGGAGAACCCGCTTTTAACAATATGTCTTACTCCTTTCTATGATATTTTGAATAAGAATATTGGGCCCAGTGAAACCTTTCAGAACAGCTTCATCCCGTTGTATTTTATATGGTTTCTGTTTTAAGATCGCAGGCCACCTTGGAAAAAAGGTGCTGTTTAAACGCAAGTTTTATTTTTAAATAGGCACTTAAAACTACTGTAAGAGCTTCTTAGATGTTGTTTCTTGAGGGTACGTGAAGAAAATTGAATTTCTGTAATTTGAAAACCTGTGTCTTGCCCTGAAAAATGAGAGAATTGAAGAAAATAACTTAGACTTGCTCTTCGCTCTCCTTTCTTGAGGGATGAAGCTTGAAACCTGCCAGAATCAAGAGATTTCTCAGTTTACACTCTTTGGTGTGCCCTCTTGTACTTTATTCTTAACGACTTGTTTCAGAGAGGATTTACAACAAAGGGGTTCGAATATTTTTTATTTTTTACTTTTGAAAGAGCTTGATTTCAGACATGATCCACTTATTTTGCATATTAGGTTTCCACAGTACCTAGCTCACTGGCCTGGAGTACAGTCCCCTCATCACATACCCCACCTCTTACTTAAGTACTAGAATCATATTTTCCAGTTTGGGTGGCATGTTTAATTTATACAGGTGACTTCATTTTTTGTCCTGAAGCAAGACAGGCTTCGCTAAACATTTTGTCCCCAATATTGTCTTTAGTTTAAAAAGAAGAATGTTTGTAAAAGGGCATTTTATTTTTCTCCCCAAAGAAAATTTTAAACGAGTAAGGAGAAATGTAGAATCTAAAGTAATGGTTGAAATCTTGCAGCAAATAAACTTGACTTGGGATAGTTCAAGTAAGTCAAAGTATGGGCTATAAATGGCTCCCTTCACATTGACTTTCTAATTATAGTAGAAGTACTCTGCTACTGGGGATGAATGTTGCAGATTTACAACAGCTATTCTCTCAGTTCAGGGAAGCATTATGGACTAGACCTTTGTGTTTTGTTTAGGAGGTGTCAAAATCCACTGAGTGGTCAGGTGCCAGCAGAAGGAAGTGTGTTTTTTAGACTTTCCAGTCCTTAATCCTGGCATCATTCTAAAAGGTGTTCAGTGTTATTGTATTCCTTAGAAATGTGCTGTTTCAGATATTAGGAATGCCATCAAAAGAGACTTTTTTCTTTTATCTGAAACTTTGGGGATTTTTATCTGCTTAGGTCAGTTGTTGAAGATCTAAATCAAAGCTATAAGTGTAATTCAGAGATTTCTAGATTATAGAAAAAGAGCCCACTTAATCCCATTTCCTTAATATTTGGAATTCATCTCGTACCAACTGATTTATTGTGGCTGACTTCTTGATCCAAGATGTGGCTCTCAGCCCATCCTGATGTGGTCAACACCCTTTGCTTCCACTCTCCTTGTGTTCTGGAAGGAGTGGGTGCTGCTGGGGAAGAGGAGTAACCCTTCACGGCTCAATGCTAACTTGAACATTTGACACAGCCTTTTGGGGCCCTCTTTTCCTAATTGGACGAAGAGGTCATTGGGACCACAAACACTTACCTCTGTGATTGCACAGAACCAGAGCTTTATCTTCACTGTTACACCACGCTTCTTAGGATACTTACCGTTTCCCTGTCTGTCTCCAATTTGCTGTAGAGACCAGGGGCCCACACCTGGGGCCCCAGTGCATAGCTCCTTCCACAGAGGGGATACCCAGTAATTGTGGAATTGAAGAACGTCTCAGGAAGTAGCAGTGGATTTTAGTCCACACTGAAGAGGCCAGGGCAGTGTGTTTGTTTAGGTAAAAACAGACAGGAGCAAATGCCTGTGTATAATCCAGTGTCAGAGAGAAGCAGGCTCCACCATGTGTCTATTTTTACAGATTTATTTTCCTCCAGTTTGTGTTAAAAACATTTTTTCTGTTGGTTTGAACTTCCTCTTACCCAGCTTTGACTCCTCTTCCAGCTAGTGAATGAATCCATTTCATTAGTCCTGCATATAACCTGTATTACCTCCTTCATCAAGCAACCTAGTATGTACATGAGATTCCCATTCCTAGTATTTACTCCCAAGTAATTTAGTAGAATACTTATCCATTGTTGGGTAAATTCTTTGGGCTCAGGCTTACTTTGTAAAGGAAGCATTTTCTTAGAAGGGAAAAAACCCTTTGTTTTTATAAAGTATTTTTTAATTAATTTTAATTTTTATGTAGATTATACAGCCACATAATTCAAAATTTTAAGACAGTATACAGTGAACTTTCCTTCTCATCCAATCCCCTCCTAGGTAAACTTTTATTATTAGTATCTTGGATATCCTTAAAGGTTCTTTATGTATGTATATGCAAATACCAATATGTATGCATGGCTTATTTAATTTTTAAATTTTATTTATTCAGTTACAGTTTACATTCAGTATTATTTTGTATTTGTCTCAGGTGTACAGCCACATAGTGGTTAGTTAATCATATACTTTACAAAGTGTTCCCTCCTATATTTCTAGTACGTACCTGGCATCATACATAGTTACTGTAATATTGACAGTTCCCTATGCTGTACTTTACATCCCTGTGTGCATAGTTTAGTTAAAAGGGTGACTTGAAAATAAACTACTCCTAAGGCTGAGCTGTGGGAGCATGCCCAGTGAGCTTACAACTCCTGACATAGTGGATTATGGCATATTTTCCTCTAGTGGTTGTATCCACTGTCAGGACATCTTTTCATCAGAGCTTATGAAAATAGAGGGCCAATAACCCTTGCAAAATTGCTCCTGGCCATGAGTAAATAGAGTGCCTTGTACTCTATTCATCTTTAAACAGTTATGTTCAGATGAGAAATTAATAGTATGAGCCTTTTGTCTCCATCTCTAACCCTTTGGGCTTTTATTTGACTTTGAAGTGTCTGGGTTTTAAAATTATATTCTGAGCATCAGAATGAGAATTGCTGTTTGTTTACTTTTAGATGCCTGTCTTAGATGTCAAGCTGAAAACAAACAAGAGGATTGTGTTGGTATGTTGTAACTTAGTTCTCTTGCTTTTTCAACTGAAGGTTTTCTCTCAGGGGGGTTGTTTGAATTTGCTATTAAGATTGACTTTATCAATACACAAAAATAAACTGTAAAGCAGTGATCTATTATTAATATAAAATGTGCTGGTACTCAAAAGATCTTAATGGAATTAATCCACAAGTTTTTTTATTGCCTGTAACTAAAAAGAATTTGTTATATTAGCCTTTCAGACATGGGCATAGTAACATTTTGATTAAAAAAAGAATAATTCTCTTCTATTAAGAAAATTATGTAAGATGAATTTGCCAAAATGTTATGTAAATTTTGAATATGTTACAGGTCAGTTTTGGCAGGGTTTCATTGTAATAAAGCATTTCAGTTTTCAATACTCTTGTGATATAATGTTTAACTTTCAACTAAGGTAGAAAACACTGTCTTTTGGGAATGCAGTTCATATATAGAAATCTATTAAATTTTCTTTCTAGTCCAGGACTACAGAATATGTCATAGGCCAAATGTTTTAAGCAGTCCAAAGGTTTGTATGTCCTAGTTCTTGAAGTCATCACTTCTAGATTGCTATATAAAAGTATTTGAACATTTTCCTAGAATGAAAGGTTAACTTTGTTGGGGGGCTGGGTAGAGGTCGACCAAGGGAGAAAAAGTGGGGACAACTGTATATTATAAACAATAAAAGACATAAAAAAGGAAGGTTAACTTTGTAGTTTGTGCTGGTGTGTGGTTTACATATAGCTTCTTATTAATGATTTCTGCTGTTTTGAGCCAATTCTGTTTCTTCCTCCTGAAACACTAGAATGATTCGCCCTTGCTTTCTACCCCCTACAGCCCGTTTTCAAAGGAAGTTTCTTTTTCTTTTGTCATTTATTCCGATGTCTTTCATTGTACTGTTATCATATAGCTCAGTTGGTCAGCAAGGGACAAGTGAAGCTCACATTTGAGATTGTAGTCCAAATTGTGGGTGTTTTCCCTCAGTTTAAAATTTTTCTTCCATGTTGTCTGTTTAAAAAATATTAACTTGGGAATTGTGAGGTGTAGGCCAGCTTACTTGGACTACAAAGAGACCTTTCTTTGTGGACAGCCACTTTGAAAATTTCATTCTGTTTGTCACATGAGGAATTGCACTGCTTATTGACGAGTTAACACAGCTTATCACCACTTCTAAGAAGCAACTCAGTAGATGTACAGCTGATAATATTCAGAAGCATGTCATCTATTTTTTGATAGCCTACCATGAACTGAAAACATTGAAAACTCACCTTGGTAAATAAAAATCAGGAGGATATTTTTCAGTAAAATATAGCCCAAGATGTCTCAAGGTCAGTGATGCATGACTGAGAAGGTCTGGCATCTAAGGAAAGCTCAAGGTCTTTAACCTCCTAATTTTAGGAAGACAGCATGTGGAGCTATGTAGCAACTGGGGCCACCACATCATCCAGATTCTAGGACAGTGATAGCAAGCCCCCTAAGCACAAACTTTACATGTGTACATTTTTATTTCTTTATAGGTAGAAAAAATTATTTTTGACCAATTTACCATCTTTGAGATATGAACCATAATTATTCGTAATATAAAATAAGATATATATTTGAGCTCAGTAATTTAAATTGAAATGTGTAATACCAAATAAATTTTTTTTCCTTTAGTGGTCTGGGGAGAATGTAATCATTCCTTCCACAACTGCTGCATGTCCCTGTGGGTGAAGCAGAACAATCGCTGCCCTCTCTGCCAGCAAGACTGGGTAGTCCAAAGAATCGGCAAATGAGAGTGGTGGAAGGCCTTAGCGCAGTTGTCCAGAGCCCTGGGGGTCACGGTATCAGTGCCCTATGAAGACGAGGACACTCCGGGGGACTAATTCTTCAAACAGAAGGAGGTGGATCTCTGGTCTTTGAGGACTTATCAAAGGCATGGGTTAGCATTTTGTCTGTTTTATTGTCAGAAATTCTCTGCAATTAAGAAGGTAATTTATTAAAGATGGTCTTGTCTCTGGTATGTGTCACACTGCGTAGAAGTGCTATAAAGGAGGAGAGAACTACAGATTGAATGATCTCTATAATTTACTTATTGATATCCAGGGGATCTGTGGAAGCGGTTCCATTCAGAAGAGAACTTTTTGCATGTTTATGGTTAAAAAAAAAAAAAGACAATGTTACAGTAACAAATAAATTGCAGTTTAAATCCCAACTTTTATCCTTAATTTGTTCTTGATATTTATTTTAGGGAAGGGAATGCTTCATGGAATATTTATTTAGTAAAATTTAATTTTTGGACGTAGGAGATTTGGATTGTCTTTTAGGTTATCATCCTGTATCCTTGACTCATCAAAAAAACCTAGATCTGCACATCTCACTGTTTACTTATTCAGTGGTAAAGGACAGAAGTATTTTACAGTTTTAGTCAGATTATGATGTAATTTAACAGTGTTTTAGATGAAATGTTTACCACTATAGCACCGGATCAAAAAAAGTTTATTTCACAGTGTTTTAATAAATGGTTTATTCTGTTTACTTCATTTGAATTATCATTTCAATTTTATGTACAACCTTAAACTTGATTTTAATAAACTGATTTGTTGAGTGACTGTGTTTCATTTGAAAAAATATTTATATGCTCTTTCATTTGGTAATAAGAAAATTTAAGCTTATTACCTGGAAACAAGTAAATGTAAAAAAATACTTAAATCTTATCCAACTCATTCACATTTAGTGAAGGTTATCTTGTAACAATTTATGGACCACAAGTTTATTTTGAATTTTTCCATAAAAGAGACTACTGCTACATATTTAAAAAACTAAAATCTTTACATCTTAACCATTCATTCTACAGTCTCAGAGTTAGCCAGTCTGAATCGTTAAGGAATGTGGATACATAAAAACATTATAAATACAATAATAAAAATTAGAATTCTTTATGCATTCACATTGGCTACTATTAATCAGATTTCTCTGGAAGTTTTTCCTTTATTATATGTCCACTGAAAAAATTAATTACAATATACAAACATGAATACAAATATATTTGACCATTTGAATGTGCTTGTCATGAGCAATGAACTATTTTAGCAGTTTTTTGATCTTTTTAAAAGGTATCTATAAAAAGTGAACCAAATATTTGGCTTTCAAGTGAAGAGAGAAACATTTAAAATGTTGAGTTATGGTCACTGTGACAGTATGTAAATGAAATGCGGAGAATGGTGGTAGTAAATGATTTTCCACAGCAGAACTGCCAGTCCACCACCTAACAAAGCTCTGTTTCTATTACACAGCAGCATCTGAGGGTAGAAGAGGAGGGACAGGGACAAAGCAGCACTGATCTACCCACCGTGGAATGATAGCTCATCTGCATAGCCATCTGAAAGTTTCAGCTGAAAGGACAAGCTCTGACATGTAATTAGGAGTTCCAATGCAAAAGTTAAGCATTGAATAGGTTTTTCTTTCCATTTGGTTACAGTGTTGAATTTTTTTCATTTTACTAGCGTATTGGGAACATGTTTGTCATCTTGAACTATTTAATTTTCCATCTGCAAGTTTGCCGTGTATTATGGCTGGCATCTGAGTAAATGAACCCTATGAAACTGATTACTTACTTTTTCTAAAAAATGTCCCCATCACTATTCTGAAGTGAAATTATTATATCTCCACGCATAATTAAGATGTATATAATAATTATAGAAAGGAGAGGAAAGTAATTTATAATCATTTGCAGTTTTTATGTATGTAAATGCTTGTGTATAATTACATCAGAAGACTACGTATGTGGATGTGGATGTGTGATCACTACATGTAGACTTGTGACTCAAATACGAACATCATTTTTTTTTAATTTTTAAAAAATTTGTTTTTTATATTACAATTGTCCCACTTCTTCCCCCATTGCTCCCTCCCACCCTGATGACCCCTTCTCCCACAGTCAATCCCCACCCCATTGTCCATGTCCATGGGTCATTCATACTAGTTCCTTTACTAAACCTTTCCCTTACCCCCATTCTCCCCTCCCGCCTCCCCCTTGGTCACTGTCTGTCTGTTCCTTGTTTACATGCCTCTGGTTCTATTTTGCTTGTTTGTGTTGTTCATTAGTTTCCTGTATTAGGTGAGATCATCTGGTGTTTGTCTTTTGCTGCTTGGCTTATTTCGCTAAGCATAATACTCTCAAGTTCTACCCATGTCGCATAGTATTCCATTGTGTAAATATACCACAGTTTTTTAATACATTTTTCTACAGATGGGCACTTAGGCTGTTTCCAGCACTTGGTGACTGTCAATAGCGCTGCTATGAACATAGGGGTGCATAGGTTCTTTTGAATTGGAGTTTCAGGATTCTTTGGGTATAATCCTAGCAATGGAATTGCTGGATCAAAAGGCAGTTCCATTTTTAGTTTTTTGAGGAAATTCCATACTGTTTAAAATAGTGATTGCACCCGTCTGCATTCTCACCAACAGTGCACTAGATTTCCCTTTTCTCCACATCCTGTTCAGCACTTATTTGTTGATTTGTTAATGATGGCCATTCTGACAGGTGTGAGGTGGTATCTCACTGTGGTTTTTATTTGCATCTCTCTGATGGCTAGTGATGTTGCGCATTCTTTCATACACCTTTGGACCCTCTGTATATCCTCCTTGGAGAAGTGTTTGTTCAGGTCCTTTGCCCATTTTTTAGTTGGGTTGTCTGTCTTCTTGCTGTTGAGTTGTATAATTTCTTTATATATTTTTGAGATCAATCCCTTGTCTGAGGTATCATTGGCAAATATGTTTTCCCATATGTTGGTCCACTTTTCATCTTGCTGATGTTTTTTTTTTTTTTTTGCTGAGCAGGAACCCTAGTTTGATGTGGTCCCATTTGTTTATTGTTTCCTTTATTTGCCTTGCCCTAGGAGATATGTTGGTGAAAATATTGCTATGTGGGATATCTGAAATTTTCCTGCCTGTTTTCCTCTAGGACTTTTCTGGTGGCCCGGCTTACATTTAAGACTATGAACATTTCTTTTTTTTAAAATATATTTTATTGATTATGCTGTTACAGTTGTACCAATTTCTTTTCCCTCTGCTCTCCTCCACCCAGTGGCCCCCCTCCCTCCAGTTGTCCCCCCCCCCCTTTTATTCCATGTCCATTGGTTGTGCATATAGTTCTTCTCAACCTCTTCCTGTCTACTCCATTCCCTCCTACTATGCTTCTTAATTCCTGTACCATCTCCCTCCCTTTCCCCCTTCCCCTTCCCTGCTGACCTCCCCCCAATATGTTCCCCATACCTATAGTTCTTTTTCCACTCTTGTTGCTTACTTAGTTTGCCTTTGTTTCGATTCCCTAGCTTCTGTTGTTGGTTCTTGTGATACAGTTTTCATTTTAATGTTCATAGTTTTGATCCTCCTTCTAAACCAGTCCCTTTAACATCTCATATAATAGTGGTTTGGATCTAATGAACTCCTTCAGTTTACTTTGTCCTGGAAGCACTTTCTCTGCCCTTCTATTCTGAATGACAGCTTCACTGGATAGAGTATTTGTGGCTGTAGGTTTTTGATTTTCATTACTTTGAATATTTCTTGCCAGCCCCTTCTTGCCTGCAGGGTCTCCTTTGAGAAATCAGCTGATAGTCTAATTGGGACCCCTTTGTACATGATCCTTTTCTTCTCTCTTGCTACTTTTAAGATTCTCTTTTTATCTTTAATTTTTGACAATTTGATTATAATGTGTCTTGGAGTGGTTCTCCCTGGGTCCAGTTTTTCTGGAACTCTCTGTCCTTCCTGGATCTGTAAGTCTTATTTCCTTCCCCAAGTTCAGGAAGTACTGCTTCATTATTTTTTCACATAATTTTTCAATTTCTAGTTCTTCTTCGCCCTCTGGCAACCC
The DNA here is from genome assembly GCF_987537825.1 of Furipterus horrens. NCBI lineage: Eukaryota > Metazoa > Chordata > Mammalia > Chiroptera > Furipteridae > Furipterus > Furipterus horrens. The sequence continues at coordinate 107,492,988 of NW_028327177.1, read as the reverse complement.
TATAATCCAAATGTTCAGTCTCTTATAGCTGTCCCAGAGGTTTCTGATCTTCTCCTCACTTTCCTTACTTCCCATTTCCTCTCTCTGCACTGGTTGTCTGTTCGTTTCTTCCCTGTGTTCCGGTTTGTTGATTTGATCTTTGGATTTTATTTCCTCACCACTTGTCTCATATGTGTTTTCGTTGGTTTCAGTATGAGTAGCTTTCGTTCCTTCCCTATCTTGTTCCAAATCTTTTGTTAATTCTGTAAGCCACCTTATAACTATAGCTCTGAACTGAGCCTCCGAAAGGTTGTTTTTTTTTTTAATTTATTTTTATAAAATATTTATTTATTTATTTTTAGAGAGAGGGGAAAGGAGAAAGAGAGGGAGAGAAGCATCACTGTGTGGTTGCCTCTCACTCACGCCCCCAACTGGGGACCTGACGTGCAACCTAGTAATGTGCCCTGACTGGGAATCAAACCAGTGATGCTTGGCTCGCAGGCCAATGCTCAATCCACTGAGTCACAGCAGCCAGGGCTCTAAAGGTTTTTTATTTGTTCTTCTGTCAGGTCTCCAATCTCCTGCCTGGTGAGCTGCATCACCAGGGTTTCAATAGTTGGCTTCATTCTAATAGATTTGTGTTTAGCTTTCTTCCCCCGCAGGCTATAGGGGGCGGAGCCCTGTGCACTCACTGCCCTATGACTGGCGGCAATCAGAGACCTTTTTCGCCCCACTGTGGCGCTTTGTGTGGGGGCGGGGGTCCAAGGTGGATTCCTGCCGTTTCTCTCCGCTGAGAGAGCGGGATCTGTCCCCCCGCCCTCTGGGCCTCTCCGTCCGAGGCAATGGGGGGTCGGCCCTCCCCAGCATTGGGATCGCGAGCTGCCGGGACTCGACTGCGGCCAGGCTTGCTCCTCTGGCACTTCTAAGTCCCGCTGGTATCCCCACTGTTACCACAAACAGCGCCGCCCGACCATTCTGCTCCGATTTTCGCCCCTCCTACCTGTCCAGATGAGTACCGCTGGTTTATAACTTCATATGTTGGGCTTCCATGTAGTTTTATTTTCTGGAATTTCTGGTTATCTTTTGTTTTGAGGTAGTTGTATTCCTTCCTAGTTGTAGAGGGAGACTGAGCATGTCAGTCTAAGCCTCCATCTTGACCGAAAGTCTCTGAACATTTCCATTGACATTAAAACGTTTCCCTAAAATGGTGGATAATGCATAGTAAAGTTTGAACAAAACCATATACAATCTTGATTTACATGTTAGTTGCATGTTTGGAAACTAATGAATTTTAAAGCTATGCAAAAAAGTACTTTGTGCCCTGGCCAGTGTGGCTTAGTTGGAGCATTATCTCATAAACTGAAAGGTTGTGGGTTCAATTCCCAGTCAGAGCACATGCCTAGGTTGCAGGTTTGGTGCTGGGTCAGAGCACATATGAGAGGCAACCAATCAATGTTTCTCTCTCACATCGATGTTTCCCTCCCTCCCTTCCCCTCTCTAAAATAAAATAAAGTAAAATCTTAAAAAAAAAAGTCACAAGATGCTGAACTATGTTTTATCATATACAATTGTCGCATATGTTGTAAGACAATGAACTTCCTTGGCCCCCATCCACCAAATTGCCAGTGATGCCATTAATCTTTGTGCCACCCCAAAGAAAGCATATTTCCAAAACATTGCCTTTGGAATATTGGCTTCTTTGGGAGCACTGATATAAGTGCTTGTACTGGCAATTGATGTGTACTTTGTGCCACAGTCTCTGAGAAATATCCTAAGATGACAAATGCAAAATAAATCCTATAAAAGGTATAAAGGGTACAAAATTTTTGAATAGCTGTTATCTTAAGAACAGTTCAGAGAACCACATCTTGTTGATCTATGCACTACTCCAGGGGTGAACAACTCTTAAAGCTAGTGTTTAATACCTAGGACATACATGCTTGTTGAATATTCACTTGGCAGTCTTCTAGGCCTGCAGAATAAGCTCAAAATGATTTTATTTAATTGAAGCAAATGTAGAAGCCATTGGGGTCAGAAAAAAATTTTTTTCAAGTGTTGCTTTAGAAGCTGACATCTGATAAGAAAGGTAACTTTTAAAAATGCTTTGTTGCATTTTTAAGTTTTTGCCAATGGCTAACTTCAGGAATGCTCTGAAAAGGAAATTAGAAAATTTTCATGTTTATTTTAGTAAGCCCTTGTTTAAAAAAAATTTAAGGAGAAATATTACGAATTTCAATTTAAGCAAAATTGGAATTAAACTACAAGTAATTTTAAATTTTATATTGAACGTCTGAATGATAAAATGAAATACATAAATACTTGCGCAGAAGTTCCTCTTCTGCCATCTTGACATCATTTCATTTCTGTTAGGATTTGTTCAATGAAATCCATTTTACAGGAATAGTATCTTCTCTGCATTTTGATACTCAGTGTCTGATACTCTAGGGCCTGGATACCTGAGTTTGTTTGAATCCTAGCACCACCATTTATTTGCGTGACCTTGAGCAAGTTATTTCACCTTTCTATACTTGAGTTTCCTCGTGTACAATATACTGTATTTTTCGCACTATAAGACGCACCTGAAGATAAGATGCACCTAGGTTTAGAGGAGAAAAACAAGAAAAAAAAAATTCTGAACCAAATGGTGTACTAAAATATTTAATAAAATATAACAATAATATTTCAACCATGTAAAGTGAACAGCAGTCAACAATGGTATTGAGAACCATCATCACTGTCATTAACAAATGAAGAGAGACTTTTAAGGTTCAAGTACTCTTCCAGTTTTCTGTGAATCCCAAGAACTCATCATCGCTAGTGTCAGAATTTATGGGGGCCTTTAATAACAGTCATTGAGGGAGTTGAGAGGTATCACTAGTTGTAACAGTTACTGAGAGCATCACTATCCTAGTTATAGGTTCTGGCAGACTACCCCCAGTGCCTGTTACTGCTAGTGATACCTCTTAATCCCCTCAGTGCCTGTGTTACTACTAGAATAGTGACCCCACCATAAACTCCCTTTATATATTACAAACTTCAGCATTTATGGCTGCTCACCCAGTTACTGCTGATCTCCTCACACAGAAATCTGGTGTGCACTGGAAACAGTATAGAGGTAGATGAGACAGCTGTAGCATCTAATGGAGCAAGTAGCCAGCAAGAACATGTTACTTCAGCTCCACCCATTTGCCTCTCATGATTGACAGAGCTTAAGACACAGTGATTGGACTTCTGGCCAAGATGGAGGCGTAGAAGACATGCTGCGTCTCCCTCCACAACTAAGAAGGAATACAACTACCTCAAAACTAGAAACAACCAGAAGTTCCAGGAAATCAAACTGCATAGAAGTCCAGAAAACAAAGATATTGTATAAAGAAGAAATGCTCATCCAGACAAGCAGGAGGGGCGGAGCCAGGGCGGAGAGGACGCTGTGTGGTGGTGGCAGCAGCAGGCTGGCAGAAAGCGCAGTCACATGTTTTAAAAAGTCAGGAGGGACACCTGAGTAGTGTTCCCAGCTCTTCACAGGACCTAGCAGCTCGTGGTCCCAGTACCAGGGAAAATCAAGCCTCATTGCTTCTGACTGTGCAAACCAGTGGGGGTTGGGTGGAGGTAGAAACTGCTGGTCTCTCAGTGGAGTCCATTTGTTTAAAGGGCCCTCACGGTTCTACAACATCCACAGACACACCCACTTTGGGAATGATGGCCAGGGCAGCAACTAGAGGGGTGCCAGTCTGGTGCGGAAGTGGGAGAGGTGCCTGGAAAAGGGGTGAGTGCTGGGCAGGCAGCATTGTTCCCTTTAGGACCCCTCCCCCACATACAGCACCACAACGTGGTGAAAAGGTTGCCCTGTACTGACGAATCCCTAAGGCTCCGCCCCTTAGAACATAACAGGAGCGACAGTTCTACCTGGGACGCGGAGGCAAACAAACGCAGGA